>NW_004567111.1:10309542-10327577 GCF_000260355.1 Condylura cristata
TATATATATATATATAAGAGTGGTTCCAAAGTTACTTTCACATTTTAACAATGCTACTAAGTTAAAAGTTTTTTCCTAAAACAGAAAATCAAATGAACTAGTTAACATCAAATAAGCCAATGTTATATTTCCATGAGTTCATTTGCAGTGTTCTAATTATTTTGCTTAATAAACAATCTTATGTTAGGCTTCTGTATTCACATAGTATTTACCCAAGAGTATTTAAATAAATATCATTGATTACTTGCAAATTACAGATTGTGGGTTCAAAGCTCAAAACTAAGGCTCTGAGGATATAATTCAATTAAAATGATCCGTAATTGTGAATTCACCTCACCAGTGCCCCTGAGAAGCTCCTTTCAAATCATAGTGAATTATTTTAATGATCACAACCTGCACAGGATAAACTGAATAAGTTAAAAACGCCCTAACCCTGTTGCAATTAAAACAAAAATACTTTCTGATGCCTCTTTATATCTTACCCTGATAATTAAGTATAAATTATGAAATGTAAAAGATAAAAATAGAAAGGAAAGCCATATACACAAAAAATTGGATCAGATCAATGAGAGGATTAACTCAATATTTTATAATATATTTTACAAAACGGTAGGGTTGTCATTTGCAATGCCATTGCAAAGAATTTTATATGGTCCTAACTATCCTGACTTTCACATAATCCATTTTATAAGTATAACCCCAAATTTATTAACCATTTGGATTAGAATTTCAGCAGAAACTCCTAGAGGCATAAAATTCATCCACATCTACTTAGTGGGCTATTTTTCTCTCCCTCTTCAGATACAGTTTGACACTTTGACCTTTTTTTTTTTTTTTTTTTTTTTGTACTCCACACATCATTCTTAACAAAAGGATGGAACTAAAACCTTACATTCTCAGTCGATGCCTACCATAAAGTGCTTATAATTATTTCATCCATGATCTCTTAGAATTCCTCTCCAATATACAGGGAATATATCTGACCTACTTAAGAAGAGCACCAATGAGACTATAATTTAAACACATATGGAAGGCTGCTCTGACTTCTAGAATGGTAAAAGTCTCTGAAAATCTATTTCCCTATAAGTGCAGAGAAAGAACACAGAACAATTTTCAAAATCAGCTTTTCAGAACTGTAGGAAAGTAATCAAAGGATCGTAGCAATTTCAGGTGTGTTCTTAAGTAAAATGCTGAAGCTCAAGAAGCTTGATCCTGTTCCTACTTCTCTCTCCCCAGTTGTGTGATACCCTTACCATTAATAGCCTTAAAAGTACAGAGAAAATAAAAAGCATAAAAATATAAATAAAAGCCATATACACAACAATTTGGATCAGATCAATGACTGGATTAACTCAATCTTTTGCAGTCATCAATGGACTGCAAAAGATTACGAAAAGTGGATTCGGAGGAACCCAAAGCCCAGGTCTCAGGCTATTATTCTTACTTGACTTGGTAGTTTCCTCAAAACACTTACAGGCTTTGGCTTTATTTTACCTGATTGACAGCTTTTTCAGCACAAATAGCCATTGGGTATTGGCCCAAAACAATCAATGGCAAAAGTTTAACATTTCAACTCCCCAAGTTGATGAGAGTTGGGACAATAAGAGATTATCAACAAATCTTAAAAGGAATCCTATTTATTGATGAGCTTTGACAAGCTTCTTCGATACAGGCTTAGGAAACTGGAGGAATAAACCCATGTGTAGGAGATGTGTATATTCAGGAAAACCTGGGAAGACCCTAAATGCTTAAGGTTGGCTGACCTTGAGGCTCAGGAAAGCAGGAAGTGAGGGCTACAGCAGCCTGTTGAACCCCCCTAAGTATCACGTAAGTGTGCCCCCCTCCCCAGGCTCACTGAGGTGCTGAGAAATTAATGGCAGTATTATCGGTGCAAGGCATTTAAGGAAACCTTTTGTCTACAGATATACATTTGTGGATAGAAATTTGGAGTCTTAGAGATGACCTTAACTTAGTAGACACATGTTGATTCTCAACAATGAACATCTCCTATAATGGTACTTAATAAAAAAAAAAGAGCAAATTTCACTGTAATTTTGAAGCTTTCTGGTATACTTGAGGCAATATACTAGATCTTAGGTATAGTGCTGCTGTATCATCACTGCAGAACACTAAAGGAAAAAGGATCAAGATTTCTAATGGTCTAATGTCACACTGTTTCTTCGGGAAGGAAGAATTTTTGAAATAAGAAAAATCATAAGAATTTCATTTTTTATTTTTTAAAAATGTGAGATATGCCTGTATATATGTCTGGAATTAAAAAATGATAACCGGGCCTCCCTGCTGGCACAGCTGGTTAAAGCACAGCATTAAGCTAAAACCACTTCAACATAAGTTCCATCCCCATGCTGAGGTGACCCACATGTAGGGGAGACCTCTCCTGACCCGCCTGTTGCTCCCCTCAGCAGTGTACCTCGTCAATTGGCCTGTTCTGCTCCACACTCTGTCTCTGGTGAATCCTCTCACCATCCTTACACCTCTGGCCTGTACACCCAGTTCTGTATGCATAAATAAATAAATCTTTAAAAAAAAAAAAAGCCAACACTACTCTTTAAGAATTTGATTTGTCATTATGGTAAAATAATGTCCTGCCACAGCTGCATTTAAAATTATATTTCCGACCTCAGGGTTTCAGCAATTGCCAGCAATCTATGCCACGTAATCCCTCATTTTTTCTGTCAAAATTCTTGGCTGGTGGCCCTCCCTAGTGGCGCAATGGGTTAGGATGCAGCACTGCAAGCTAGCCACAGCCGCCTCAGTGTGAGCTCAATCCCTGGCTGGGGAGGTGACCCACATGCCACGGCAGACCTCTCCTGACCCGCCTGCTGCTCCCCTCAGCAGTGTCCTTTGTCAGTCTGCCTGTTCTGCTCTCTACTCTGTCTCTGGTGAATATACTCACTGTCCCCTGAACCCCTGGCCATTACCCCAGTTTTAAATGCTTAAATAAATCTTAAAAAAAAAAATCTTAGCTGTTTTTATAAACTTTGTCTCCTTCAAGTTTACATATCATTCTACAGAGATAACTCAACTTTATCTTTTACAAATAAAGTATATTCCAGCTAAGTTCTCTGACCCAACGTTATACCAATACCTTTAAATAATGCCTTTATGATAAATTACACCTTTATCCCTAATAAATTCTGTTTGAGAAAAACATGTCTGTTTTTCTATCCTAAATGAATCTTTCTTATTGTTCTATATTAACCTATTTCACCACCTTGCTAAAGATCTTTGAACTATTAATCGTACCCTCTGTCTTGTATTTTCTTAAATTTTCATTCCCAAAGATGCATTCCTCAAAGTAGTCCAACATTGCTCAAATATTATGAAAAAAAAAATGAAATGCCAAATCCTTTGAATATTGTTCTCTTTTATATTTATTGGCAAGACCTAAAAAAGTACTTCAGTTTATTTCCTCTTTTCAAAATTCTTCTTGATCTTCTAGTATCTGAATCATCTAACCCTGCTCTAAGAAGGTTAACAATGATTTGCTAATCCTCAAATGCTAGGGTTATCTTTAAGCCCTTATCTTTGACAATCCTATAATATTTAACATGACTTTAAAACAGATGAGGTAAAGGAAATTGTGGGCCAGGTCAGAAGGATAAGAATTTCCTTATCCCCCAAATGAACAGTGGCCTGAATCTCACTCTCAACTTGTGCAAACAGCTTGGTCCACCAGACTGACCAAAGATGCCATTCCTACAAAAAGGCCTGTGACGCAGTTCCCTGAAGGAGGAAGGGATAAGGGTCGAGTACCTGCAGTCAGTAAAGACCCTGACCGTGACCTGAGTCTTCTAGGGCACACACACACTGCAGGGGTGAGGGTAGGAGGATTTCAGCTGCTAACAGAACCACCTGTAGTCCCCCATGCAGCCCCGGCCAGGCAACAAGGACTGATACCCTCTGCTGGCCTTGGTAAACCAGTCCCATGAACTCTCCCGAGCGCCCTTTCTGCAACCAGGCTGGAAATACTTTCCTTCCTCAGGTCTCCCTTGTGCAAAGTGCAAGCCCTCGATAAACTTGGCCTGGTCTAGCCAATACTCTCTGGTGAGTTCTTTTTCTAAGAGTTTCCTGGACTTACATTTTGTTGGGATTTGTGACAGATTTTTTGGATCCTTATTGAAATTCTATACATTTGTTTTACGATCATATTTCTTTCTGGTGTTCCTCCATTTCTATTATTTTTCCCTGCCTACTCTTAAAAGCTGGTGTTGCTCTGGATCTCATCCATGGCCATCTTTGCCTAAGCAGACGGCTTTCTTAGGGGAATCTTATTTATTTAATGATGCCAATCACTAAATCTATGCTTATGAATTCCAAATCTATAGTCCTTATCTGGACCTTATCCAAACCCCACCTATTTAACTTCTAAATTATGCCTTGTGTTATCCCATAGGTGCCACAAAACCAGTGACTGTTGACAATATCTAGGGAGCTCCTATGAATTTCAGTTTGGCATTGGACAACCACCTTGAATATTTTATAGTTTCTGATTTATGGTCCTTTTTCCTTCTAAAGTCATATACACTTGACTTCTTCCTCTGATGCTAGGGCAAAAAATAAAGCTATCTAGAATTTACTGTCAGGTGTATATTATTAAATCCTGAAAAAAAAAAAAGTCGTTGAACAACAGGAGACTTTATAGATTATTTTATTCCCTAGGCAAAAAGTTATCATCTGGGGCTGTAATTACTGACTTCAAGTATTCCTGCTAGAAATGACTAGTGGTAGTATGCATAAATTAATAATTTGAATTGTAAGTCACTCATGTTTAAACTCTTTCATTCTAATTGCAAAGAAATTCAAATTTAAATTCATTCTGTCCAGTTTATATGCATCCTAATTAGATGACAGTGAGGGAGAGCAGTGGAAGTACTGAATATATGCATAAAAACACATTGTGAATCCACTGTGGACATGACCAGTCCATGGTAAGCAACATCATCTGTGTATAGACACTTAAAAGCTCAACAAGGTACATGTAAACAAGCTCGCTAATTATATCCCCAAGGAATGGAAACGCTAAGCCTGTATCAGTCACTTTTCATTGAAAAATTAAATATATTTGAAGGTGAGCAGCTTGTTGGTAAATCTTCATGTCAAGTAGTAAAATTTTAACACCCCATTCAAAACTTTAAAAAAGTTTTGAATGGCAATACAATAAATATCTAAATAATTTCATTTTTCACAGTTCCTTAACTGTTTTCATGTTTCTCCTTTGATGTTTTAATGAGATGGTCAATTCTTTTCCCTTCCTGAGTAAACATATTTTATAATGTCATGTTCTGCTGTCCCTTCCTGGTAGAGCAATGGATTAGGACACAGCACTGCAAGGTAGCTGCAGCTTCTTCCGCATGAGTTCAATCCCCGGCCCAGGAGGTGACACACATGGCGAGGCAGACCTCTCCTGACCCGCCTGCTGCTCCCCTCAGCAGTGTGCTTCATGGATCTGCCTGTTCTGTTCCCCATGCTGTCTCTGGTGAATCCTTTCACCTGCCCCCTACATATCCGGTCTACATCCAAGTTTTGTATTCACAAATAAATAAAATAAATCTTTAAAAAGCTAATGGCTATTCTTTTTATCCACGTTCAAAGAAGTTTTTAATTTTCAGACAGCCACATGGCTTCACTAGGAGATAAATGTATATATTCAAGAGACAGCATTATGTCGTCACATGGATTCCTGGGTATGTCAAATATGATAAACATGTTTGTCATGAAGGTTATTCTTCATTTAACTCTTTAAAACTGACCATGTCACACTAAAATGCCCAAAGGCACAAACACCCCATGTTCTAGATAATTAGCTTTAATGAGATGGTAAAGCCTGAATTTCAACAATAGTCTCAAGGTCCTGGATCACAGCCTATCAAGTCCTCCCAAAGAGCTTTGTCAAAAAATGTGTCAGAGTAGATGGCAACAATTCTGTATTCCAAATAGGTTAAATCAAATAAGTCAGTTTCCAAAGATGCTTCATTTAACACAGCACTGAATTCACAGAGAATCAAACACAAATAGACAATAAATATAAAATTCTTACATGCGGCAGATATGTATAGAGATATTTTAAATGATTAATACATATTTAACTTTGAACTTTAAAAGACATCAATCCTGTAACACCAAACCTGAATCTTCTAAGCTATATTTTAATTTTGTAATGATTATTTATTTATGTGTACAAGAACTGGCACGTAGGCCAGAGGTTTGGGGGCAGGGGTGAAAGAACTCACCAGAGACAAAGTGTGGAGCATCACAGGTGGATATGTGCAAATAAACTGCTGAGAGGAGAATTGGAGAGACAGGAAAGGTCTGCTGTACCATGTAGTGAGCTCCATGGATGAGAATCGAACTCAGGCTGCAGTGGCTACTATAGCTTGACAGTGCTGAGATTTAATGCTTATCCCGAAGGGAAGCCCTATATTTTAATTTTCATAATGAAAACTTATATGGAAGGAAAGTCAAGAAAAACTGTTCAACTAGTGGTATTCATTTTTTCAATTACTTATACATGCAATGACTTCCACTAAGATACCCATCTATAAAGTTGATTATCTGAAATATACTCTCCTTTATTTTGACAGAAATAAAATAATTCAGGGAGGATTTCCTTTTCTTTCCTTTAGCTCCATCCCAGAAACTTCATAATTTATTTACTCAAAAGGTGTATTATACAAGATGTTACAGGCTATCTTCCCTGGAGCTGTCTCCAACTCAAAAATACCTTCGTTTTGCTCTTTATCAGCCCTGTTTTTTTGTCGTTAAGTTCTGAAAGAATAAACAACCAGTGAAAAATACATCAGAATATAATGGGGGATATATTTTGTTTTATATTATATACTATAAATATTTAGCTGCTGGAAGTGTCAGAATTTAAAATCAATTACAACATTTAACCATACTCTGCTCTATTGTAATTTCTGTATGTGACAGAAATATATCAATCTTTCCTATTCCTCATAATTAACATTACCTTAATTATCTTGTTTACCATTTGCTCTTTTTACCTCTTCTGTATTTCACTGTTTTTCCTTTTTATTTTATATGGAAATAAATGTTCCTTGCCTTATATTCTCTTTCTTCTAGGAAGGAATATAGCTTAGAGAGTGAAAGGGGGAAAAATAAGGCTTAGGAAAAATGACCTAGCTTTCAAATATATATAAAGAAGGTGAATTCCATATTTAGGGTCCACAGTGAAATGAAAAATACCTGTCCACCTGGTAATCATTCTATAAGTGCAAGCTTTATTTCTGTGGCATTCTACAAAGAGCACCCAATGAATTAAATCTGACATTGTGATTGCTGTCAAATAGTAGATTGCACAATACCAGTACCACTTAGATTAATGAAATGCCATAAGAATTTTATAACATGGGTTCCCCCAATAAAATCAAATTGTGATTGTACCCACTTGATTTGAATAAAAACTGAAATATCTCAAGTGCGGTATAACTTGGCAGCTTTGAGATCCAAACCTCATATTACATAGTTGCATCAGAATGTTACCAAGCCCCCTGAAAGCGCGGATCCACTTTGCTTGGTGACCAAAAGCCAAAAATTCAGAAACCAGGCTTAGTTTAAAAGACAAAGAACTCTATTGCCTGTAGTTATGCTCCACCTGTCTTTGTTTGTTACAGACTCTTACAATAGGGGGGTTGAAATAAAAGAATAAACTACCTCTACCTGTGATTTGATGTTTCTTTTGTTTGTTCTACTTAAAATTATTCTGAAGTGCAGACATTCTCTGTATTCAACTTATGCTGAAAGGGTGGTTTGGATATAGTTTTCTTTTTCTCTTCTTATTGTTTGTATTTTCCTTGAGAAACTGGTGGGATAGGTACAGTGGACTTAACGTATACTCCCCCTGCCAATTTCTATGGTACAACTTAACGCCTTATGGAACTATATTGATGAAGGGCTTTTAAGTGAGGTCACACCAAAGTCTTGGTCCTCTGGGAGGACAGGTACCTTTGTAAGAAGAAAAGAAGCATTAGACAATCTGCCTCAGCCAGGTAAGGAGTCTGCATACCAGGAAGAGATCACCCATGATCCATAAGCCCATATGTGTAGGTACCTTGATCTTCAACTGCCTGGCCTCTATTACAGGTAAAGAAAAATAAATTTCTATTATTTAAGCCACTCAGTCTGCTTTACTAACTTATCTGAGCAAATTAATACAATGGGGATATAAGTAACTATTGTCTTCACCCAGTGAGATCTGCCTACAATCAAGACTGATACAGTGAGTGTCCTAATATTTCTAGGCATGACCATTATTACTGAGAGACTAAAATACAAGACAATCTTTCAAGACAGAGATGAGAAAGTTCCCAATAATCCCCAGAACAACCCCCCCTTTTTTCCCTAGCAAATAGAGCTCATTATTTAAGCAAATGGATTTCTGTGTAGTTCCTAAGGGTGAACATTAATTTTAAGAATGTATTAATTTTAAAAATGTTATTAGAGTTTAATCTCAAATCCAAATATCTTCCTCAACAGGTAGTCTTAAATCTTCATTGAAATTATTTGGACCTTAGTAGAATTGTCTGGAATACAGTGTGATTTCCCTCAAAATTATAGCAGTATTTTTTTTTTAAGATTTATTTATTTGTACATACAGAACTGGGGTACAGGCCAGAGTCTCAGGGGTGGTGAAAGGCTTCACCAGAGACAGAGCGGGGAACAGAACAGGCAGATTGACGAAGTACACTGCTGAGGGGAGCAGCGGCCGGGTCAGGAGAGGTCTGCCCCGCCATGTGGTCACCTCCGGGGTAGGCGGAAATCGAACTCATGCGGAAGCGGCTTTAGCTTCTCAGTGCAGTGCTTTATCCGGCTGCGCCACCAGGGAGGGCCCAGCAGTAATTTTTTTTTTTTAAAGTATTTTATTTACTTATACATACAGAAATAAGATGTAGGCCAAAGGTGTGGGGGCGGCGAGAGGATTCACCAGAAACAGAGTGGGGAGAAGAACAGGTACATATAAAGAACACTGCTAAAGGGGGCAGTGAGTGTGACGGGAGAGATCTCCTGTGCCATAAGGGACACCTCCGGGTCAGGGAACTGAAGCAGCCACAGCTTAGCTTAGCTTCTCATTACAAGGCCCCAAGCCGCTGCACCACCAGTGAGGGCCTTCTAGCAGTGAACTTTAAGGACACAGATAGACAAGAACTACTTAAACACATCTTACTTTTAAAGTTATATTGCTCTATGGAAGTTTCTAGGAAAGAGACAAATACAGAGATATGGGGAGATGGAAACACAGGAGACAGAATCAAGAACCGTATTTGTAAATTTACAGTTTTTTTTTGAAAGAGAACTATTAATTAATGCCTCATCTTAAATTATGGTTATGAAAAAAGATACAAAGGTGAAAAAAAATATTAAGTCATGAGTTACAATGAGTCTTGTTTGAAATTTGATTACATTGAATAGTAAACACAGAGGGTCTAATGGCAGGGGTGAAGCTTAAGAAGAACCTTGAAGGGGGTTGTGGATTACCTGGGACAACGATTCAAAATGAAAAATTTGAGCACTCATTAGCCAGCTAGGTAGGTGTCATTGCTTTTCCATGATTGACAGAGTGTCACCTTGAATGTTCACAATTCCTTTTATTGACTTTGGTATCCATACTGCCTATCAAGAATTAGATTCTAAAAATATTAATCACAGGCACAATTGCAGGAACAAATAATAAGGAGAATGAATGAATAAAGTGATGTAATAGCTGCAATGAATGTGCAAATAATATTGTAAGTGTAAAGTAATATAATGACCCTGAATGGTAATGATCTATATGAGTATTAGTGTTCTATTGCTACATAGCAAATGGCCACATTTGTCAACACACATTCATTATTTCAAAGTTTGCAAGGGTGAGAAAATCGGGCACAAATTACCTAGGGATTTCACTTTTGGTCTCCCAAGACTGTGACTCCCTTGTCCTGGAGGCTTGACGGGGATGAATTCACTTCCAAGCTCATTTCCATTATTGGCCACATCTATTTCCTCACAGCTATGTGACTGGAAGAATTAGCTTTTTCTTGGCTGTTGGCTGCATTCCATCTTCAGATCCTGGAGGCTGCACAGTTCGCTGCCACATGGTTCTCTCCCTAGCAGTTTACAACATGGCTGTTTGCTTCTGCAATAGCAGCATGAAAGTCTTCCCTGAAGGAAGCCATTAGCCCCTGTTCCAGGGCTTTCAACTTGATTAAATCAAGCTAGTCCAGGTTAATTCCCTTTTGACCAACTGCTTTGGTATCTTAATTATATCTGCAAAATCCCTTTGCCTTGGCCTTCTTGATTAGCTTCAAGCAAGTCAGGTTCTGCCCAACTTACGGGAAGGGTATTTAACAAGCCCATGACACAATGGGGAGGGAATGTCTACCTTAGGCTGACTGCTCACAATGCTAGAGTTGATCACCTACTGTGTACTTTTACTAAGCTGCAAACAATCCCAGTTTACTGTTAAACATGCAGGCAAAGTGTGTTCAGGAAAGGAAGAGGGCACAGAGCAGCTACAAGGAATTCCACTCAGCAATTAAACACAGATGGGTCAAGAAGGTAGGACACTGGGACTATGAAATTCTTCCAAAGGTACAGAAAGAATATAAGAATATTAAAGAAGTATAAGAACAGTGAGAGCCACAGCAGAAAGAAGCAAAAGATACCTGTGGATCAAAGAGCTCAGCTTTGTGTCAGCATTAGCTGCAAGTGATATTGCTGGAAAGATGAGCAGGCCCTTGGCACGAGAACACTATGTGGTTTTCAGGAGCAAGGATATTGTTCTCTGGGACAAATGATAAGCAATTATCAAAGGGGATCAGAAAGGATTATGGCAGATGGCAGTGGTAGTTTTGAGTACATTGAGACAATTTGGTTAAAAATTATGGTGCATGTAGGGAATTGGTATAAGAAATGATATGGGGACCAGAATTACTTTAGGAAAACTGAGAAACTCAGTAACTGATTGGACACAGTGTCCAAAAATGATAGAGAAGCGAGAATCACCTTCAGATTTCAGGTAAGTGGCCAAATAGACAAATGGATATATGGTAACCTGAGACAACAAAGAGCAAAATAAAGTATGTATTCATGCATACATTTGAAGTTGAGAAATTCAATTCTACGTCACGGGGAGAAGACCAACCTGTTACTTGGATGGTGATTCTTTTCTTTTCTTTTTTTAAGATTTATTTATGCATACAAAAATTGGGGCAGGCCAGAGGTGCAGAGGCAGTGAGAGGATTCACCAGAACAGGCAGACTGACATAGTACACTGCTGAGGGGAGCAGTGGGTGAGACAGGAGAGGTCTGTTGCGCCCTGTGGGTCAGCTCCTGGCCAGGGACTGAACTCACAATGAAGCAGCTATGGTTCATAGTGCTGTGCCTTAACCTGTTGCACCAACAGGGAGGGGCCCCTTTTTGGAGGTCCTAAGGAAATCAATTCTCCCTCTTCCATTTTAAGGAAGACTTGTGACTCACTGAACCCACCTGTCTAATCCTGAACAGTCTTGCTACATTAAAGTCAACTGTTTAGCAACTTTAATTTATCAAGTTCTCATCTGTAATTCAGCATAACCAGAAATTCCAAGGATTAGGACACAGACTGTTGGTTTTTATTTTTGGGGGTGTGGGGGGAAGATAGGAAGCAATTATTCTGCTTTCCACAGTCTTCCAATGACACCCATCTGCCCCACATTGGAAATATATTAATTCCACTCCAATTTCCCCAAAAGTCTCATAGTCTCATCACATTATATCATCAACTCAAAGTATATAATGTCATCTATATCCCATCAGCTCAAAAGTCCCAAATTAGTCACCTCCACACAGGAATGAGATAACATAGATATTCTGATTCAAGGTGGTGAACATGCAAGGAGAAGTAGGGTGTAGATGCCAGGCACTGCCAGTCCAGACAGGCAAGGCCCAAGAGCTTTCAAGGCCTGGGGAGGAATCTTCCTCCCCCCCCCAATCACACCGTGCTTAAGTTGAGTCCATCTGGGCTTAAAGCTTTGCCATCTGGATCATCATCCCTTTTTTAGCAAACAGCATATATTTACAGTTCAGTAATTACATCAGCTGCTTCCACTCCGTAGAAATTTAGAATTTTGACAACCTTCTTTGATTTTACACTTTTTCTGTGCCTTTCAGTCCATAAGCTATCAGTGTCTCTGTAGATCTAACATTCTCAAGAAATTTGTGTGTATCCCCAAATATCATTGAGTTCCCCTCAAAAGACAAGGGATTTGTCCACACAGAATTTTCCCCAATAGCCCCACTGCTATTTTTGTTCCTGCTGACATGATAAAGGACATCTGTGAGTCTTCAAATAGCATTTCATGTGATAGAATACTCTGCCCTTTTGATCTTCCTGAGGTATTAGCAAAAGACTATTTAGCCACAGCCTTAGATTTTCTTTCTTGACTACCTTCCTGACAGCAAATCTCTCAATGTATCTTACAATATGGATAATATGAATATAGCTCAAATCTTTAAGTTCTGGCTCCTTCTTATTGAATAAATTTCTATCAATTCATCCCTTTTCTGTTGCATTGTTTTCTAGAAATAGCAAGAATACAACAGGTTCACAGTTCAAAATGTTTCTGGGAAACTTCAGCTACATGTTCACTATACAAGTTGTCCTTTCAACAGAATTGCAGGGAAAACTTTCTATCGCGAGCTCCCTTTTCTTTTTTTTTTAAAGTTACATTTATTTATGCATACAAGAACTGGGGTACAGGCAGAGGTGAAGGAAAGTGATAGGATCCACCAGAGACCGAGTGGGGAGCAGAACAGGCAGACTGACCGAAATACACTGCTGAGGGGAGCAGCGGGCAAGGCAGGAGAGGTGCTGTGCCATGTGAGTCAACTCCCTAACTGAGGATCGAACTTGTACTGCAGTGGCTGCTGACAGCCTCAGAGTACTGTATTTTGACCTACTGCATCAGCAGGAAGGCCCCTACCAAGATTTCTGCCAATACAAGATTTCCCCAGAATAAAAAGTACAATGTTTTGATTTGGTAGGTTATATTTGGGGTCTGGGAAGGGTACTACTATTTATATGGAAACCTTTTGAGCATTTCCAGACCCCCAAAAAACAAACTACCAAATTATACAAAATAGGAATATTTTACTTGCAAGTATCAAGGGAAACTTTATATAACAGATCATCTCTCTCCAGTTTCTGGTAACATGATTCCCTTACACTTCCAAGTTCTCACTATCCAATTCTTTGATGCTTACTGTTCTAATGACAGTTTCTTCATGGTCATATTATTCTCTGGAATAACGCTGTTTCTCCCAACAATCATAGTTATAAATATCTATTTCTCCTAATAGTTTATTCAAGATAATCTAAGTTGTTTCCTTAACCTACTGAACATTTTTCTATTCTCTGTGCATCACCCAATTCCAAATAATCTCCCTCATTTTTAGGGAACATCTGTAGAAGCACCAACTCCCAACTGTCAAACTCTACATTACTTTTCTAATCGCCATTGTATATCAAACTTGGTGGCTTAAAACAACACACATATTGCCTTAGTTTTCTGTACATCACAAGTCCAACATGGGTTTTCCTGGGCTAAAATCAAGCTATCAGCATGGATGTGTTCCCTTCTGGAAGGTCCAAAGATGAATCAGTTTCCTTTTCTCTACAACTTCAAGAGGCCACAAGCATCCTTTGGCTTGGAATTCTCTTCACACATCTTCACACCGTGCAACTTTGAATGTTTCTAACCATACTTACATAGTCACATCCCTCTTTTCCTCCATCTTTGAGACAACTACCGATTACACTGGGCTCACCTGGGATCAGTGATTGGGACGATTAAAATTCTATGAGATTTTTTTTAATTCTCCTTTGCAATGGGCACAAACACATTCACTGGTTTGAGAGATTAATACAGTCATCCCAGGACTGAAGAACATTATTTTGCCAACCAGTAAGAGCTTGGGAGACAGTCACGGAGTTCAGTGTAGGACACAGTAAGAACTGCTTCCAGATTCCATGTGGGTAATTCCGGGTGGCAGCTCAGTAAATAAGTTTGCACATTTGGCAAAAATACATGCATAACCTGTGTGTCTAATGTCTACAATCTGTTGATTTCCTGGGAAATTATTTAAAATGCTTATTTTCTAGGTCCAATAAAGACATACATTATAAACTTTTAGAATATGCACTTCATAGTCACTCCAAGCGGTTCCAATGTAGGTAGTGCTTTGGTGACTGATAGTGAAAGAGCTTGGTCATATTATGAGAGGCTGGATATGTATGATTAAATGGAGGATATAGTTACAGAACGACTCTGGGGAGGAGAATCATTGCAGGAGTTGCTGGTAGAAAATATCAAAATTGCCCAAGTGCTTCAAAGCTGGATGTGGTAGATACAAAATTGTGAATAAATCAGAAAATGATGCTTGTTGTAAATATATTGCCCATCTGACAGTCCGTGGCTGAGCTCAAGTGCTTCTGGGGTGTTTTCTCTATATCAAACCACAGAGAAATGGGGGTTAGAAAGTAGAACCTGGACTGGTGGGCTCCAGACCTGTGTTGTCACCCACAAATCTCATGACCTTGGGAAAGTCACAGTAGCTCTTGGTATTATCACTCTTCATATCAACATGTGTAGGTCAATATACAGAATAGTGAGAATCCAGCAATAGAGTGGTATATGACACAGCTCTCTGAACAATGATTGCAATTGTGGATTTACAAATAAACATTGGGGCTACTATTATAATGAAAAAAAGAATCGGAAGTAGTAAAAATTCTAGTGGGAACTGATTTAAAGAGAAGTACTGATACCCAACTTGGTAAGTTTATTTTCATAAACTCAATTCATGTCAGTTCCTCACTGTTTTTTCTTGTTCTGTATATTCTTTGCCTCCATTTCGGTCCGTTTCTTCTTTCTGCTATTAATGCAGAGAGACTTGTAACAAGTTCTATTCTCAAATTGCATCAGGCAATAAATGACTCTGACTCCCAAATCAGAAAAATCTCATTTTCAAGAAATACTTCAGCCTTGACTTTGATTGCATATAGAATATATTGGTTCAAAAGTCTTGTTTTGGTACAAATAAGAAAACATTTCTGAAAACTGCATCAACAACAATATGGAATAAAGAGAATAATCTAAAGCTTCTAGAACAAAATGAGATGTTGATTGAAATGAGAATACATTACTGCAAATATATTAATATTTTTAAATATATGAAAAACTCTAGGGAAAGGTAATGTAAGTAATGAGCTGGGGTAAAACAGTAGAATTTAAAACAGCAGTATCTACTGAAAATATACATAGATAGTTTGGAAAATTTCTGTAATGAATACTCATTAGAACATCTACATAAGGCAAAAGATGACATATAAGGGACAAGCAATGTATAGAGTTATTGCAAATTGTTTTTTTTTGTGAAACAATTCAAATTCTATTCTTTAAAAATAACATATACATTAAACTAAACATTGTTTAACCTAAAATTTTCAAAAAGTCAGTGTTAAACAGTACTGTTACAAACTTCAAATGATGGTTAGGATTTAAAGTGCTATCACACATGACCTAGATGATGCCCTTTAAAACAATAGCAATGGTTTGTGGAAAAACATTCCCTTTAAAGAGTGCCTAAAAGAATGTGTACTGAAATTCAGTAATTCATTGACCCCATTATTATTCAAAATTCAAATAGTGACATTATAAACCAAGGATTTCATTCAATGACATATAATCCAATCAGTTTAACAATCAGCTTGTAATCCTCTAAAGCTGAACATTTTATTTTTAATGCATATTGACTGAGTAAAGAAAAAAAAAGATTATTCTGTATCTCTTTTTATTTACTCTAATCCTGAGAGTCATTTGCTGAAATTACTTTCAATCCATTTATTATAATTTACATCTTATACATCAATTTATACTTCTAGTTATTCATTTCTTATAAATCATCCAAAAATATTATTGAATATTTCCAATGGAAAACTCAACACTATTGGTTTATCTGATTCTAAGGTATGCTTTGAATTGATTTTCATATAACTGAATATTATATAATATGTTATATATTTGCAACTAAGTTGCTAATATCTTTGCTCAGAGAAATGAAAACATACCCAGTAGACGTGTGCAGACATGTGCTCGAACTCTGCCCTATGGATATAGACAAGTTTTGCATCTATTAAGCAAATTCATTTTAGTATTCTTGTCTGCCTATCCCTGATCTGCTCTTTGGATTCTCCTTTGAACCAGTTGAAACATCTTACTGATTTGCTCATTAATTAAGGAGTTAAACAAAATCATTAACAGATGTTTATTTTACATTTGTAAGAGAGTCATGATTTTCCTTTTAAAAAAAGTTTCTTTTTTAAGTATCCTTTGACATTAGGTTGACATTTTCTTAAGACATGCCAGAGACTTTGGATGTCAAGTTTCTCAAGGTCATTTTGAAAAACAAAAAGTTCTATATTTCTACAAAAAGTATAATCTTATGTTTAATAGATCCCACCCCTATAGCCATGGCATTTTCTTGTACATATTAAACTGTGGATGATGAAAGCCTCCAAAAATTATACTTACTAATATTACTTGATTACCTTGACTTATTTAAATATGTTCTGCAGCATAATAAAACTATAGACATAAACCATTTTACTAGGTAGCTGCTCATTTTCTATACTTTCTCATTTTCCATATAGTAACACAGTAAAATTTATAAGTTAAAGAATAGACATGTGGAGGCATGATTTTAATTCGCAAATAAATAGTATGACTTATCAAATTTGTCTGGAATAGGCAAAGTTTCATAAAAGAGTTGCCAATGTACACTGACATCTGATTCTCCTGGATATGTTTATTTAGATGTATAGGTATATTTTATTATTATCATGTGATTCAAACATATTCATTTAGATGCACTTAATCATGAGGACTACTTAAAGAACAACTTAAAGAACAAACGTGAAAAAGCAAATCAGATGGTATTTTAAAATATTATAACTCATGCCCTTCAACACAAACCTTGGATGTGAATAATGTTAATCTTTCTTTCTTTGAAAGGGTGGGATTGTGTTTACTGAGGTTAGAGACTGAGAGTCTTCAGAAAGGTTATTCACTGTTAGGGGTGGTTGGGAATAGGATACTTAATGGAATTGATCCATGTTTTTTTAATTCACTATGGGAATTAAGAAAATATAGCATTGTTCCTTTTGTGATAATTGCACAAAATCATTTTGCTCAAGATGCAGTTATCATTTTGTAAGTATTATTTAACTTCTTAAAATCTCAAGTAGTTTAGAGCCAATAGAGTCTAATATTTTATATTTAACCTAGGTACCATAAAAGCCAATGTAACTGAATTCCTACAGTCTAGCGAGTGCTACCATCAATATGAAGAATGTAACAGAGGAAATGTTTTACATGTCCAATAAGCACTATAGAGTTCTGTATAAATTTTTTACAGTTCTAATACAAATGTATAGTAACTCGATATTTTATCTGTAATAAAAATACAGATATTTCTTAAAGAGAAAGCACATTTTAAAAGCAACACTTAGCTCTGCAAGTTAGGGCTTTATTTTGCATTTTTAATGGTTACTTGACTTTCTGTTAAAGATATTTATGGAACTGAAACTATATATAGATATTTATATATTCTATATTCATGATTGAAATAAAAATATTTATTGCTAAATGTTCAAAAGGCTGAAATATTTATTAGGAAAGGGTTGCTAAATGTAAAAGCTTTCACTGTTGAATATAACATTGTAACTACACAAAATTATGAATGAATACTACTAGTATTTGTGGACATTTTATTAAAGACATCGTGAGAAAAATTAAGGAATACAACATAGTCAAAAGTCAGAAAATCACTCTAAATTGTAGTGTTCAAAAATAAAACTTGCTAACATAGGCAACAGTATATATATATATGTGTGTGTGTGTGTGTGTGTGTGTGTACATACATAATATATATAAATAAAACTTGCTAACATAGGCAACAGTATATATATGCAT
>NW_004567111.1:10327912-10359800 GCF_000260355.1 Condylura cristata
ATGCACACATACATATAAATGTACACTTAATTAGCTAGCTAGTGGTATGTCAAAATAAGAAAGCAATGAATGAAGGGCTACAACTATTTGTATGAATACATGCATTACTGTATGTATGACTCATTAAGGAGAAACAAAAGAACAGTATTTGAAGTTTGACGTTATAATTTGTTTAATTGTATGTTTTAAAATTGCCAGTTGTGTAGTAAGGGAAAAAAATTATCACTTAATCATGAATTGTGCTATTGTTAAAAATTATGGGAAACATTCATGAAAGGAAACATTTATGGCACAAAAAAAAGCTGTTTTAGCTCAGTGGTTAAACAAGTAGTGATTCTACATCAGATGTTCTGTGAGTGGTTGTTGGTAAAACCGCAAACTTTCAAAAGATTATTACGAAAGAGACAGCAAGCTATAGCTGGAAGCTCGAGAGTGACATAGCAGAAGAAGTTTGAGAATGGGAACAAGAGAATCCGATCTGTAAGATGATGTAAGAGATCAGAGAGGGGGGAAAGGCTGAAAGGGGAAATGTAAGACAATGAAATATAGGCAGTGATACAAACTAAAATGAAATGTATGAGATCAGTTTATCTAAAAGAAAATATTACAATGTCCACTTACAGATGGATATGTTTATAGTGATATAGCTATCTTTTCAGAAAGAAAATATGACATTTACTGAAAATGAAAGAAGAGGGATTGAATGGAGAAATGGCAAAAGTAAGAGAGTATCAGTCCACTCACTCAACAAATGCAGTAAGCACTGTGTAGCAGACACTGCCATCAGCAATGTAATGGTGAAGCCCAGAAGACCACTTGACTTTACAACTGCATTTCAGTGGAGGAAACCAAGTAAAGCTTCACCTGTAACACAGGTGATAGAACAGAGGCAGGAGGTTTAGAAGGAGTTGTGTGAAACACTGCTGGCACATTTCATTCAAGCTTTAGGGTATTTACAATGGCATCACCCTCTACCTTAATCCCCAGTCTATTTGTTGCTTCCAATCAGCACAGTATCAAGATGGCACTTTGTGCCCAGGGATATAAGTTTGAAAGCACGTTTGGGAAGTACTGCCTTTATATGAATGGGATTTTTCACTGTTGAAGGCAATTAGGAGCATGGGAGATGGGTTTGTCCCAGAATCTAGGGCAGATGAAACATCTGGAATCCGACGTTGGAACAGACTAATAGTATCATCTAAAAACTTTGTTAGATGCCAGTTATTCCTCTTCAGTACTTGGAGGGTTTAGTCTTTTTCTGTGGACCACAAGACTTCAATGTTCAGGTAATACAAATTATTAATATATATTTTTACTGACTGCAGTTTCAGAAATCCTTTATAAGATCATTAAATGATACTTATTGCAATGTCCTATAAACCCTCTACCCCCCAACACACACTGCAGTGCTCCTGAATATATATTTAAAACATCAGTGATTTTTCACTTACACATTTTATTCTTAACTGAATCACTCTTGTTCTTTCTCTCTGTTCCTATGAAATACAGCCTTTGACAGATAACCAGCATAAGTCAAAGCCTGGACTTTACTTCTAGCCAAGACTTAAACCCCCTTCTTTACAATTCTTAAATAGCTTAAACATCTTTCTCTTACCATTGTGATAACATATAAAGATATGACTTGCATGATAAAACTCTAGTTAAAGAAAAGGTGAAAAGAAACTTGCTCAAAGCTCTTCTATTTTGCTAACATCAAAGCAACCTCTCTTTAGATCTGTCTTCTTTCATTAACTTCCCTCTTTCTTTGAATGCCTTTAGTTAACTTCATAATCACCGTCAGCTATGCATATTTTCTAACTGCCAAAAATTAATGTCCCAGCTAACCCAACTGCAGCTTCTCAATCTATAACTTCCTCACATCAGCCAGTTTTCACTGTATTGATGTGGCAATACCAAAAAGCAAATCACTAGAGTTTGACCACCAGCAGTGCCTTTCTGGAGAATAAGAATGGGAAAAAACTGAGCTAGGAAGTCCAGAATCCTTATTAGCAAGCAGAGAGAGGAAGCCTTGGGGACCACATACATTAATAATGTCTATCCCCTAAAGGAAAACCCACTATAAAATAAATTGTATTACACTTGCTTATAGCAATACTTTAAATGTAACTTCACTTTAAGTATCTTAAGCTTATTCATGATAGGAACCTAAGGGTATAAACTTAATGAACCAATATTTATAAGCTCTTTGCACTTATGTCTTTGGGTTACCCACTGGTTTCAGAATGCTACTGAAAATACACGTCTTCCTAGTACTGCATTTCATGATCCCATGTAGACACATCCCTATCCCTACCTTGGGTTTCAGAGTGTCCACAAAATTTAAACATATATCTTTAACTGGGTTTGATTTTCTCAACATTCATTCCAACATTTCAGGAAAACTATTCTTTATCAAGAATTTTTTTTTGAAGTTTGTATGCAAAAATAACTAGAAAATAGCAAAGTGTTGCCAAGCAAAAGTGGACATTTAATAAACACCTCTCCTGTAGCAGGCACAGAGATTCATTTGAAGGCTGTTACTCTTCTGAGTCTTATAAATTTTAGCTTTGGTCAAATCAAATCACCAGAAGTCTACAAACTTGAACTATATTGCCTTTGTCCTGAACAAAATTGCCTTCTCTGAATTAAGTTTTGAAGTGATACTCATTTTTTTTTAATGGAAGAACAATACAACAAAATAACTCCATGAAATCCATTGCAGTTTAATACAATATTGTTGAAAACAATTTTCATTCAGTGGCCATTTATATCTTTCCAGCAAAAAAGCATTTACATCACAATGAGAATCGCTCATAAGTTTCTTAAAATTAAAGTGAAAAAAGTTTTAATGATGCTGTCTTTTAAGGAAAGTAAATATAAAACTGTTGATTACTACACAGTTTCTTTTTGGACTAAATACCCATATTTCTCTTTATCTGGGCTGTATGCTGTTAGCTACATCTATCTTTTCTGGTCATTATGTCTATTTCATTCACTTTTTGTTTGACACCGTGTATCTATGTTGTAATTTCACAGCACTGTCTTGTATAGGGACTGGATGAATGCAGGTTAGAGAATGGCAGAATGAAAAAGCTGAATGATAAACTACATTGACATCATGGAAACTGAGTCTAGGGGAGGATCGTCCTAAGTTACTGCAAACAGGCATGCACTGAGGGAAGGTTTTTTGTTTGAGTATGAAGGGGCAAAAAACAGTCTATGAAGGAATAAGTTTACAAGGGAAAAATATATTGAAGCTAGAATAGCAAGTATGACTAAAGACAAGGAAAGAAAAGGACTCTATGGGGGGAAAGGTTGTCAGATAGATGAGTGTTCTCATCACTGTTTTCATCAACAGGGTTTTCATCACTGTTCTCTATCAAATTCACTATACTAAGTATGTCTAACACTAGCTTAGTATACACCGTATGCTGGACCCTCTGAGTACTTTACATATGTTAACTAATTTAATTCTCACACGAATCCCATGAAGTCAGACATACTTCACCAGAAGTTTAAGCAACTTAATAATATCACACCTAATAATTATGAAATCAGCATTCAAGCAAAAACCATGGCTCCAACTGTGAATAAAATACTAACAATTCTCAATTGCTTCTTTAGTGACAGGGATAAAAGTCACAGTTGCATCAAGTTGCTGAGCACAGAATGAAGGTATTTTACTGCATTCTGAGATTCAGAGCAGAATGGCTCAAACTTTTTTTGATCTGAATCTTTGCTAGAGGGAAATAAAATGAACTAATAAAGACTTTTTCATTTACCTCCCCAAACTTCATATATTTCTGTTTGTAGTGTGTTGTAGTTATTCTTTGGCAAATTATAACTCAGTCTTTCTCTCTCTGTCATCCTACCTATTATCTGCCCGTCCAGCCTTCTGTCCATCCATCCTTTCACTGTCATTATTTATCTGTACTTACTTATCATCCACCTACCCACTTATTTATCTTTATATCAAATTCAGAATTATTCTCTTTCCCTAACATCTGTGGGATTTTAGGAAGTCAAATTTGCAGGTTCATGCCTTTAGAAACTATACACTTTAAAAGAACTCTTTTTGTTCTTTTTCCTTTTTCTGTCATGTAAACATTTTCACCTCACTACTAGAACTCCCTCCTCCATTGTCTCACCTAAATTTTTGCAGATTTTTAAAAATCTCACCCAGATCATTACTTTTAGGCATACAATCTATCATCTCTGTGTTACAGTTGCTGCTAGAGCACCCCAAATAAAGAGATGAGTACAAGCTTGAAATTTCTGACCCCTCTTGGTCTGATGACTGTAACTCTTGCTCTCTCGTTCAGAAAGTCTTTTCATTCTGAAAATATATTTCTGGCAAAATGTTACCATGAAACACACATCTGTCATTCATAATTTCCTGATGTACTCATAAGGACCCTTCCAAGGATCTACTTTGTAAATACAGAAACTGTCAAAAATCTCTAAATTCACTCTACATTTGGATTATATTAACACCCAGAAGCCCAATTTATTCAATCAATAAAATACCGAAGAATAATGAGATACCAATTTCTCTTTTCCTTAAATGATACATATAGTGTGTTGTAAATTCATGTATTTAACAATTTGACTGTGAGAGAAACAATAGAAGTCAATTAAATAAGAAAATATAGAGAAATGAGGAAACATAGCAATTAAAATTTTAAGCGTTTTCTGGTTTAAGTCACATGGTTTGCTTAATTTCACATGTAGATGTGACATGTGTTTTTAAAAACTTTTATGTAAAATTGTATCTTGGAACAAAATATTTTCAGCTTTTCCTTTAAAGATGGTCACTAATTAAACTCAGGTAGCTTATAATTCAACGCTTAGTTTTATTGATTGGCTTTAAAAGTTTATTGAAATGTCACACATTTATAAATTAAGACCAGATGATGCATATAATCTTTACTGATTTTAAAGTGCAACAAATTTCTTATTCAATAAAATCAGAAAACACAGACTTTTAAACTCACCAACCAGATGAAGTATTAAAGCCAATGATATGAAAGATGTGATAGAAAGATCCCCTGTTGTGCTTAAAAATGTCTCAATATAGCAACAGTCACCTCATAGGTATTTAGATTTTCATGACAAAAAGTACTGGTAATCTTATACTATTAAATCATTCTTATTTATAATCTGGCTTGAAATATGACTTTTAAAGCTACCTTAAATTATCATCACTGATTATGTTCAATTTTAAGAATTAGGTCCAATGTCCCATTCTGATAACTCAGCAAGTTTTCTAAAATGGTGGTAGACACTGAGAGAGGCTATATCATAAAATGTCACAAGACTTTAATAGTTTTTTTCTTCATTGTTAATGTGAGAGGACTCTCTGGCCATCCTTTCAGCCATCTGTAAATTTACAGAGGATGGGTTACCTAACACTGCTGATTGAATCGCCAGGAAAAAACTTGGTTGAGCTCAGAATCCATCCTAAGAATGTTTTCACTTGTTTTAAAATAATAATTTGTTCTTTAAGTTTGGGTAACATTAGTGTTCCCCTTATCAGCCACCACCAAGTCACCATGAACCCACAATCATCTTCTATTGTGTGTCCTTCCCTCCTTGTTCCACTCCTTCCCACTTTCCCCACTTCAGATGTTTCTACTCTCAGTTTTCAAGGATTGGCCTTTAAGTTTGTCTTTCTCTGGTTGTTTATATCCATATTCTACAGATTAGTGACACTGCCTGATATTTATCTTCTTCAGTCTTACTTATTTCACTCAGAACTATCCCTTCCAAGTATACCCATGTTGCTGCAAATAGCAGTTAACCTTTTTGATTGGTGAATAACATTTCATTGTGTGTATGTACATTTTCTTGATCTACTCATCTGTTTTGGGGAATTTGCTTTGTTTTCATATCTTGCCTATTGTAAATAGTGTTGCACTGGGGGTGCAGATTTCCTTTCTAGATATTATTTTTGTATTTTGGGGGCAGATACTTGGGAATAAAATGACTGTGTCTATATGATATATGTTCAACACTTGATACTATAATTGAAGCCTAGCAGGTGAAGAATCATATAAGAAACAACAACAAATCCAGAAGAGGTGATTACAATAATGAAAGCACTTACAACCCAGTAAGAGCAAAAGAGCCTTTGAGCTGACACTCAAGGAGGAGAACAGATTGCCAGGAGGATAAATAACAGTGAAGAGAGTTTTCAATATTGAGAAAATGACTTTGGTAAAATCAGGAAAGTATAAAGTATGTGGTTAAAAAGAATGTTGTATTTAGATCGCAACAGAATTGCTGGAATTTCTGGAGAAAAATCTGCTTCAAAATTTACTCAGGTTTTCAGATCCTTGTGTTTGTAATGTTGTAGCTCCCATTTCTTTTTCTGATGGCTAGGGACCAACTTTGGCCCTTGAACTTGCTTAGTCACATCCTTCTTACGATTTCCATGAACTTCCTTGCAGCAGCCTCTCACATTTTCAATCCCTATCTCCTGTTCCAGACTCTCAGAATGGCTGGAGAAAGTTCTCTACACTCAGAGGATCATGTGATTATATTGATCTAATAAAAAAACAAAAACAAAAAGTCCCCCAAATCCCCTTAGTTTTAGAATTTAAATATAATTAAAATGGGAGAATCCCGTTTGCTCCATAATATAGTATATTCAGTGGGTTTATCATTAAGATATTAAGATGTCACTTTGAAGCTTTTATTCTGCAACCACTCATCAAGGGCATAAAAACAGGGCATAGGGAATGATTTGATGTGGAAGAGAAGCAGTGCTATTTTGATCATGTTGAGTCTGAAATGCTTATGAGACTTCTGGGTAGATAGGTTTTGAAAGCAGCTTTCTATACAGATGTGACAAGTTCTATATAAAAGTCAAGGCTGATTGTATAATTTGGTAGACATCAGCTCATAAATTGTAAATGAAGCCACTATCATATATATATGAGAGGGTGAGCATTTGCCCGGGGAGAGTTCAAGTCAGTTTAGAAAGTTAATATACTGTGGTGCTCTCAAGAGGAGGATCATGGTTTCTCATTTGGACATTAGTCATATGTTGTTGAATGAATAAGTGAATGAGTGAATGAATGAATGAATGAATGAATGAATGAATGAATGAAAAGTATAGACACAACTCAAATAGGACTGTAACTTACAGCTGTTTGTGTATTTAATATGGGCCAGAACTTTTTAAAAAAAAACTACTACAAAAACAGAAAATATTTCCATTGGGTGAACACTTTGAGTTAGACTAACTCAAAAGTATTGTACAAATAAAGCATACAGAAGGCAGAGACAAATATTATACCGTAGAAAAAGTACTGCAACAACAAATTCTTATTATTTCTTCACTCTTATTAACAATATGCCTAATTTTTCAAAGTATAGTCTCCAAAATTAATTACTAGGGAGCGTGTGCACACACATAGACATTTGACTTTAATTTAATTTAATGTAAGCTTCCCTTGTGGCACAGGGCTTAAAGTGCAGCAGTGGAGGCTATCGATAGCCACTCCTGGCCAGGGAGGTGACCCACGTGGCACAGTAGACCTCTCTTGTCTTGCCCACTGCTTCCCTCAGTGATGTATTTTAGTTGATCTGCCTGTCTGCTCCCCACTTTGTCTCTGGTGAAGCCTCTCACATTGGTACACCTCTAGCCTATATCCCAGTTCTTGTATGCATAAATAAATAAATCGTTAAAAAAAAAGTTATCTATTTAGATACTCTAAGCAAAACTACCAGCATTACAGAAAACACCCATCTATCAATATAATTTCTTCTTGAACCCATCAAGGAGTAAACACCTCACCAATAGTATACTTTATTGACAACATTCTGACGTGTTTATGGTTTATTCAGTTACAATAAGTAGACAATGTCTAATGTGTTTTAATTTTTCAAAAACTACTTTTAGGGTAATTTTAGCTTCACAGAAAAAGTAAGATGAAGGGACATAGATTTCCCATACACTCTCTCCCTCAATGCATGCATAGCATTCTCTGTTATCCACATCTCTCACCAGGGTAGATATTTGTGATGAATCTATGAATTTATATTGACACCCAAAGGTATAACTTAAATTAATGTTCATTTTGATGTTATATATTTGAGATCTTTCACAAATGTATAGTGACAAATATAATTATTTTGGTATGATAAACAGTATTTTCACTGCCCTAAAATCCTCTGTTCTGTTTATCAGTGCCCCAATTCCAACACTAGCAACTAGTCATTTTATTGTCTTCATATTTCTCCCTTTCCAGATGTTATACAATTGAACTTACATAGTATATAGATTTTCTAAGCAATTTATTTCACTGAGTAATACAAATCTAATCCAATCCTTTCATAGTTGGGTAATCCATTTTTTCATGATTTGATAGTTTGTTTCATTTGCATGCTAAATTAGTATCCCACTGTTTGTATGTACCACAGTATCTTTATCAACTGCGGGACATCTTGGTTGCTACTAACTTTGACAATTATGAATTGTCTAATATGATTTTTAAAAATACTAAAGGCTTCTGAGTTATTTATTTCAAGTTGATATATGCAACACAATAAAATAATATTTGGAAAATAACAGAATTAAATATCAACATAAATTTCTAGCACAATTAATATTAGGAATGGACAATGTATCACAATATAGAGCAGATCCCATAGTAATAAGAATGGCTAATAAAATATCATATATCATATATAATAATAACAATAATATATTTCAAAAGAAAACATAACTCAAATAAAATAAAACAAAGTGTATAACTTATATGTTCACAAAATCAACCCTTACTAAAAAACAACAGCATCATCAAAAATTTTTCTGACCAATATATGTTTATTAAAATTCCACAAAATATTTAAAGAAGATGCAATACCAATGCCATACAAACACCTGCAGAAAATATTTTAAAAAGGAGAGACCGGCCCTCCCTGGTGGCGCAGCGGGTTAAAGCACAGCACTGAGAAGCTAAAGCCACTTCCGCATGAGTTCGATTCCCGCCTGCCCTGGAGGTGACCACATGGCGCGGCAGACCTCTCCTGGCCCGCCCGCTGCTCCCCTCAGCAGTGTACTTTGTCTATCTGCCTGTTCTGCTCCCCACTCTGTCTCTGGTGAAGCCTCTCGCCGCCCCTGTGCCTCTAGCTTGTACCCCAGGTCTGTATGCACAAAATAAATAAATCTTTAAAAAAAAAAAAAAAAAGGAGAGACCTAGTTTATGAGACCAATATCACCTCTTTATGGAAAATCTGACCAGACATTACAGAAAAAGAAAGTTATAATCAATCTTTATTAAAAAAAATATGGATGTTGACACCTTAGAAAAAATATTAAAAGTGACTGACAAAAATATGAGATGGGAAGTCAGTTGATAAAATGGAGTAAGGAATCATGTGTATTTCTTTTCCATAAAAGCAATGAATCAAAGGTTTGCAAGAATCTGAACAGGGCTTATTAAATATAAAAAGAAAGAGAAAAAAACACCTGCACTGAAGAGAGTGAACTTTGTGAAGATTTCTGTGATTCTGACATTCACATATCTAAGAGGACTTGAGTGTATACAGGGCTAACCTTGTGCCCAAGAAGACTCTCATCTTTCAGAACTTGAAGTTCTGAATATGCAAGAAGTAAATATTAAGTAAAAGTTTAAATTGTGTGAGAGTCACTGAAGCTGCATCCTGGCACACATGGATCAAATCAAAAAATGGAAGGAGCCAAGCCAGAAGGGATGAAATGATGGAAAATATCAAGGTATCAAAGTGATGCATGGAATGAATCATAAAGAAATGTATCTGTGAGCTAGAAGCATTGATGAAACAGATGATTGCATCAAAATTTCAGAAGGAACATAATCCTGAGAATAATTTGAGGACTTCAGCTTGGTAAGTGGTTACATCAGCAGTAGGAAACTAATACAACAAAGGCCTCAGAAGACTCAACAATCTTGAAAAAGAGTTGCTGGACTCACAATTCCTGATTTCAAATATTCTTAAAAATATATTAATTAAACAGTAGTACTAGCATAAAGAATAACAAATTGAGAATTCTGAAATAAACCATTATATTTAATGATCAAAAGTTTCTTGACAAGTGTGTCAACTTGAAAAGTAATGAAGTTAGAAGCTGACCTTACATCATCTACCAAAAAAAACTCAAAGTGGATCCAAAAAATATAAAATCTAAAAGGGTACAAATTTTTAGAAGATAGCATAAATGAAAATAATCATGATCTTAGATAAGACGTTAGCTTCTAATATGTGACATCAAATTACAGGTAACAAAAGAAAAATCTGAGAAATATTGAGTCTGTCCAATTAAATATTTGTGCCTAAAGAAATTGTCAATAACGTGATAGACAGCCCACAGGATTATACTGTTGCAAATAATATAGTTTACAAAGTAGTTAGATTCAAATATATGCAAAAGACTCACTGTTCACAATTTAAAAAAAAAAAAGTAAGAAAATGATTTGGATCTTTCCAAAGACACATGCAAATGAACAATAAGCACAGGAAAAGTTGTTCGATTATGTCTTTCGAAACATGAAAATTAAGCTCTCCCTGGTGGCAAAATGGGTTAAAGCACAGCATTATGAAGCTGTCCACAGCCACTTCAGCATAAGTTCGATCCCTACCCGCCGGCCTGCCCACCTGCCCCAGAAGTGACCCACATGGCATGGCAGACCTCTCCTGACCTGCCTGCTGCTCCCCTCAGCAGTGTACTTCAGTGGATCTGCCTGTTCTGTTCCCCACTCTGTCTCTGGTGAATCCTCTCACCCCCACTACACACCCCCCTCTGGCTTGTAGCCCAGTTCTAGTATGCATAAATAAATCTTAAAAGAAAAAGAAACATGAAAATTAAAACCACAGTGAGATACCATTTCCCACTCACTGGAATAACTGCATCAAAAGAGGGTGAGAATGTGGACATAATCCTTCCACCATTGCTGGTGGGAACGTCAAATGCTGTAGACACTGAAAAACTCACTGAACTTAAATATAGTTACGAATGCCTGGCAATTTCACTCAGGTATATATTCAAGAAAACTGAAAGCATATGTCTGCTCAAAAGTAGTACACAAATGTTTATACAACATTATCCATATTAACGAAAGCTGGAAACAACCCAAATGTCCATCAACTGATGAATGGGTGATAACAGGCAATATGTGTTGGTCTTTTTTGATAAATTCATGCCATTTACAGCAACATGGATGGAGCTAGAATCATGCTCAGTGAAATAAGCCAGAAGGAAAAGAAAATTATCAGATGGTTTCACTTACAGGAGGAATATAAGGGAAGCAAATAAGGATCAGGAAAAAAATAATACAATAAAACAACAAAGCTAGCATGCAATCAGACATTCTGCAGGGAGGGGCAAGAAAAGGAATCAAAAGGGACAGATGAGCACAAGGGATTAAGGTGATGACTTACAGGGGACAGGTGGTGGGCCTTTTATGGGGAATACACAATGATGTAAAAGATATAAATGGGGGCCCTCCCTGGTGCTATAACTGGTTAAAGGGCAGCACTAGTAAGCTAGACACAGACAGGGATTGAACTGGTGCTGCAGTGGCTGGGGATAGCTTCACAGTGCTGAGACTTTAACCCTTGCATCACCAGGGAGGTCCTGCATTACATATTTTTAAGGATGAACTGTATGGTAAGTGAATTATATATCAATAAAAACTCTAATAAGTGAAAAACTTAGGTTTATTCACTGCAAAATTGTTTTACTGTAACGAAATCAATTAATGTAATTTGCCACATTAACTACTTGAAAGAGAAGACATTATCCAAAGGGGCACAAGTTTATAATGTTAGAAAATATGGAATGAATAATAGAATTTCTTTAATCTGATTAAAGATAACCATAAAAACAACAGAAACCATAAAAACAGAAACTATGAAAACTAATAAGGAGATATTGAAAGCTTTCATTTTGAGATCAAGAAGCAAGGAAAGAGTGCCTTGCTGGTTCAATAAGAGGAGGGAAAAGTTGGCAGTAGAGAAATATTGGGCCCTCCCTGGTGATGCAGCAGGTTAAAGCATAGTACCAAGAAGCTAAAGTCACTTCAGCATGAGTTCAATCCTGACTGGAGGTGACCCAAAGGCGCAGCAGACCTTCCCTGTCTCACCGGCTGCTCCCCTCAGCAGTGTACTTTGTCCATCTGCCTGTTCTGCTCCCCGCTCTGTCTCTGGTGAATCCTCTCACCATCCCTGAAACTCAGGCCTGTACCCAATTCTGTATGCTTAAATAAATAAATCTTAAAAAAGAAATACAGTGATCATTATTTGCAAATGATGTTGTATATGTAGCAAATTTTGAATATTAGAACTAAAAAAAATGTACCTAGCCAAGTCACAAGATGCAATGCCATCATATAAAATGTATTTTCATCCCTTAAATGAAAATAACAAATTCAAAATTTTTTATTTTGCTGTTTGTGATCAATATATTATTAACATCATAAATTAATTTGAATTTTTTATATGTTCTGGAAATTTTGAAGACTGTTTCCAGTCATTTAAATAATATTAACTCTTAGCCAACAGCAATAATCAAAAAAAAAAATCAAGTTGCATGTGATAGCTTAATGGCTATGTGTTAGCTAGTTAGTTCCAAACTTTTGTATACCAAACTGTGTTTCTTCATTTGTCATCTTTTAGATTTGAGTGAATGAGAAAGTTTAATAACATTTCTAATAAGCTGCATTCTGGTAGCTTACGGAGGACTTCTTAAGCCTTGTATTTGTATTTTCACTATTTGAAAATCTGTTCAAAATTGTATCACAATGAAAAGCTCTAACCATTAAAAAAGGAAGAGTACGCATAATATTTTACAAATTACTTGGATTTCTGAGTTTAAACAACATACAGAATAATTATAATTAGACATGGTAGCATCATTAACATATTTTCACATCTCCAAAATTACAGCTTCCTGAGTGTTTCCAAGCGACATTCAGCACAATCATCTACACATGTGGTATGGTATGTTTGCCATGGTAGATCAGAGAGACAACTGAGACGTGTTTGCAAACTACTTGAGAATTTAATATTTGTTATGTGGATTTCTTCTGTTTCTGAAACATACAGCTTGGAAATACATATGTTGTTTTCATATAACTGGATAGTGCACATGCACCAGAATTAGTGGGTCCCCAAGTTGCCTTCTTAAACAATCCTTGTAAATACTACCCTTTTTATTAATGCTGCCTTCTGTGCTCATTAAATTTCAAAAGGGTACTCTCAGGCATTTAAAACATCTTGCTTCCTCATTTAAATAGATCATTTGCCACTGAAAACATGTGTGGACCTTAAAATGTGATGCTGGAAATGGAGCTAACAGTTCCAAATGTTTTAAATAACAGACAGTAATTAAACACTTAGCAATGTTTTAATAGGACATTTAAAATAATAGATTTCGTTCTCATGATTTTCCCCAGTAGTGGTTGCAAACTATCTTCTCTTCCTTTGCTGTATTTGAATGGCATATTTCATTTCACACATCCTTTACTTGCTGCCAGAACCTTAATATTGCTGAAGAAGAAAGCTTACCTAGCTTGGTGTTTGTAAATGTCAACTAGCCAACAGATATTTGGAAGCCTGTGAATGTTCACCTTTTTAACATTTGCTTGAAGCCATCTGGAATTAATGTTCTCCTCTTTCTGCTCCTCTCACATCAAAAAACAAATCTTTATACAAAAGTCAACACAAAACATATTAAAACAGGGTGGTAATTTAGCCCTCTTACATTTGAGCTGAATTGCAGGAGCACGAAAAAAAAGGAAATATTTGTACAGTATTCTGTACGGTAGCTGTCACATCGCCTTCTGACATACCTGTGATTTTTCAGCAAAACACATCCTGTTTATTTTGAATTAGAAGCAAGTTCTTGCATGTGTAACAGGATTCAGTCATCTGCTGAAGAAGCATTACACTGAAGTGTCTATCACAGGCTCCTCAAACCAAGTCAGCCTGTTTGCATTTTATTTCCCCAGACTGGTTAGTCAACACCTGTGGAAATGGATGATTTGGAAGACAATACTGAAAACTGCTAAAAGAGCTGGCCACCTTGTCATGGGAGAGCAGCTCATTTTCCTCTCGAGACTGTGACGAGATTGTGACGTAGAGAAATGGTATCGGAAGAATCGGTCCCTGTCACTCTGGAGAACTGCCGTCTAGTTGGACAAGCTGCTCACACGTGGAGCCAAGGAAACCAGAGGACACTGGGGAGAGCCCTAGGTGCAGGGAACTCTGGGCTTCTTCTGCTCCATTAATCTTGTTTCTTTCTTTTGTCTCTCATTCCACGTATGTTTTATGAAAACCTACAGCAATACAATCTGAGTAAATCAACAGTGCCTTTTCTAATTTCTGCCTTTCACCACATTTGTGAATATTCAGCCAGACTCCCTTACCCCATTCCATCATTAACATTCCTTTCGTAAATAGTCACTGAACAACTTGGTACAAATCATCTGACAGTATCTGATCAAAGATAAATGTTATTGGTGCAATCCATGATTAGATTAACAGCTGGCAGCATTGGGTTTCTGACATTACAGGAAAACCACCTATTTTTAAATTCCTGAGTATTCAATCAGTTCTTGGTCCAAAATGATCTACGTGTGCCTAGCCAACATTTCCCCCTAGATGTCTGCCTCTATTTTTCAATTTAGATCGGTCCTGCAAAAATTGCAGTACGCACACGAGAAAAAAACGCTCTTAAGCAAAACGATTTTTACTTTACTCCCTAGTGAATAAAACTCAAATTCTTCATCCCATACTGAAAACCTTACCTTTCCAACTCTTGCATGACAGTTACGTGCATGTCAGTTGTTAACTGAAAGGAGCATGTTAGAGAGTGTAGAGCAGGGTGTGTGATGTTGAAAGAAAAATGAATGGCCAATATACCCAACCCCAGGAGCCACTTGCCAGGGCTCATCAAGCTCCAAGAAGTCAAGAAACACCCAGAGGGATGAAGACCGCCCCTCCTCCACACCCAACAACAAGCCCATGACACCTGAGGAGAGCAAAGAGCACGCAGAATAGGAGCCAACTCTGGAAAAAATACAAATGCTCCCGACCCCATCTCCTTTTCACTCCCATAAGGGCAGATCTCTCTTGAGTGACTCTTCAATCACCATGTCAAATTCCACCAAGCTCTCAAACTCCCTCCTCCAGATTCATGGAGGGACTGAGCAAGAATACAGCAGAGAATGTCACTGGGGACCCTCAAAAGCCAGGGACACCCACATTCCCTTGCAGTTCTGCTCAGGACTTTGCCAGTTAGGAATTGTCTGTCCCCAATACTCTTTCTTCTGCCTTACCTAGATGTGACTTTGAATTCTTTATAAGTCATAGTCCATGGCTGAGGAACCCTAAAACCCAGGAAACATAGGAACCCCAAACCCAATAACAATGACACAGCTATATACGTTCAAATTATTCACGTGATAATTTGAACCTGCTGACCACCAAGCAACTTACACAGTAACTGGCCTTCTCCTAGGTCCTTTAAAAGTCAATAGAGAAAATCTGTACATTCAACAGACATTTGAATCTCTGTATCTATAGGTGAAATAGCTAATTGAAATAGTAAATGAAATAGCCAGTAGTAAATATAAATGAATGCAAAATTGACCAAATCTTTTATCAATTCATATTTACAATCTTTTGCATTACAAGTCTTTTGCAACATTTTAAATTTTGAAATGTAATTTTTTTACTGTTAAAAAATAGCTTCTAAAAAAACTAACAAAGGATATTTTCAGATGAGTAAAAATTATCTTGAGACTTTTAGGTGTCAAAACATCTGTTTGGTCTATACCTTAGAGATACAGAATGATAGGAAGAAATTAGATTTTAGCTAAATATCCATGGATATTAAGGTTATTCTCTGTTGGCTTGGAGTACTCATTTACTCACCAAAATTCATCTTTAGGAATTTAGGGACTCATTAACTTTGCTAAACATGGAATTTAGGGTATTTTTTTTCTTAAAGCTAATTATTTCTTTACTATTTTTATATCCAAGTATACTCTTCTTATTACTCACAAAGGACAAATCACCAATCTTCAACTCCTGCAGTCAGGGAAATAATTTGATTTAAACTTCTTTTGAAAGCAACTTTTATGGTTCCGCAGATACTGGGGTACACTTTTTGAGGACCCACTTAATTTAGTGGAGATTAGAAATTACGTGTAAAATAATCAGATAATTTGAACTCATCACTCTTTGGCTAACATATTAAAAAAAAAAAAGTAAGCAGAAGCAAAAACCAATAATCCCAACACATATTAGAAATAATTGGTTTTAATTTAACTGACCTTTTAGGTGTTCTCAAAATGGTTTTGATATTAACAACACTGCTGTTTTGAGAGGTTCTAAGGGCATCCTCAAAATTTTGTGAGCCAAAATTTTTATTAGCAGAATGACTTATTCAGAATTATTTTAATTGTGATTCTTAGATCATGCTTTCTGAAGAGAACATTTTAAAACCAAGACAGAACGCTTTCATATACTTGCAGAAACCTTTTCTCTGATATCTGCCCTTCCTGGAACTGACATTTTCTATCTGTGAGCAGTTATTTTGCCACAACTTCTGCAATTCAATTTTCTCTGGGGTCTCCTTTAAAATTCCCAAGCTTCACATACATCAAATTTCTTTCAAGCGGTGTTCTGCAACTTTGACAGCATAGTTTTGAGGTTCAGCCTGTACCTTAGTCCAATTACATCAAAAACTCTAGGGGTGAAACCCAGACATTAGTAATTTTTAAAACTCCCAAATGGTTCCAATGTGTAGTCATGGTTGAAAAACACTATTCAGAGTGAGAAATGAACTCAGGTTTTTCTACAACATTCCTATTAATAGCCTCACACATTACAAGTGAGGACAGGCTATAGTGACCATGTACAGCTGTAAAACAGAACTATTAGTTTAGTTCCAACTCTGGTAAAGAGATTTTGCAAAACTTGTGCTGATGTCCCTGTAATGTAAGCTTGTGTCTTCAAGATGATAAAGAATCAGCTAAATTTAGTCCAAAGATGGAACAGGATTTTCCTGATTAAAAAAAAAAAAAAAAAGGCAGGTCTCTACAAAACTTGGCCATTTAAATATATATTTAAACAAATCATAGTTTGGAATGAAAGTATTCTAACTGGGTGATCCCCAGGAAAAGGGGAGGTTCCAGATTCCCTGGCCCACCCAAGGGAGAGTGGAGCTGAACAGGGAGGAGAAGGTGGAGAGAAGACTGGGAGAAGGAAGGAAGAAGGATGGACAGCGAAGGATGGACAGCAAGAAGGAGACTTGGGAGACACACAGGGAGCAGAGACATGTAAAGAAGCTTCACTTGCTTCTCGGCCTTGGCCCTGTACCAGGAACTTAGGGGACATGGAAAGCAGATGCTTGAAGCAGACATGGGTGAGAGACCTGTAAGGAGGTTCACAATGGTAGTATTTATCTTGACTTTCCTTCCAGACATGCCTGGCCCCTTCTACCCTTTTTCCGGAGATCCCCACCAGAAGATCCTGTTGGGCCTCAGGATTTGGGCAAATTCTGTTTGGCTGGCACTTACCCATGAGGGGGTATATACAGTTGGGGTCTTCATGTGGAAACTCTTTTATCATTCTTTCAATTTTCTATATCACATATTAATTATATTAAAGTTCCCCTCCATTAAGGGTCATGTACTGGAGAATGCTTTTTGTTGTCTTGACGCAGTGAATGGCAGATTTGATTTAGAGCAGGCAGGTTTGGGGGCTTAGGGGCGCCCCTCAGCCAGTCTGGTAACTCCCACTCTACAAGAATTTGAATTTGAATAACTTTCATGTCAATAATATACTGACCCTTCTCTGTAGAGCAATTTATTATTGCATAGAATTCCTAAGAGCATCACTTATTAAGAATAACTTAAATGTATGAACTCATAAGAATTACACCCTTTACGCTAACCTTTATGACACATGAAACTTCTTCATGCCATAACGTTAAGATTTTTAGCTTACTGGTCAGGAAAATTTATCTAAATGGCTGACTCTATCAGTGCCAAAGAATCATCTGCTTGACTTTGAACTCACCTTTAAATTTCAACTTCTCAGTCTTTTAACTTATTTTAAATTTGCTGTGGAGTTAAATTTTGAAACTGTTTGTCTCTCACTGATGTCCTTCACAGGCCATCATGGTAGGAATAATTAGGCATCTTTTATTCATCAGCTATAAGGAAATCTTTTCTCAAACCATTTCATTCTAATTTTTATCTTTACCAGAGTCCTATGAAAAGTTGGTATAAGTAGAGCCATTTTAAACGATGGACCAGGCTGGCCATCCACCAACCAGGCCACGTCAATCCCTGGAGTTGCCCAATTTCTCGTTCATGAATATTCCTTTGAGAATTTAACAAGGAAAAGAATATCCTGTTTGAAAGTTCTGACAAAAATGAAGTTTTAGTTTATGACAACTCCACCTTACCATTTCTTTTTTTTTTTTTTAAGATTAATCTATGCTTACAGAACTGGGGTACAGGCTAGAGGTGTGGTGGGTGAGAGGATTCACCAGAGACAGGGTAGGAAGTAGAACAGGCAGATTGAGAAAGTACACTACTGAGGGGAGCAGCGGGCGGGTCAGGAGAGATCTGCCATACCATGTCAGTCAGCTCTCTGGCCAGAGATTGAATTTGTACTGCAGTGGCTTTAGAGAGCTTCATAATCCAGTGCTTTAACCCGTTGTGCCACCAGGGAGAGCCCACCACCTGACCATTTTACCTTGTGATTTCTTTACCTGGCCTTACCTCATCAATCAAAGCATCCTTATTTGTGTCTCTATAAAAAGAACTTGACTTCTTCCCTCCTTGGGACATATTTAGTTGCTACCAAAATCTGTGTCCCCAGAATTGCAATTCTCTGCTATTTCCACATAAACAATTTTTGGCTTGCCTGCTAATCTTACTGTTTTCTTGTTAAAGGTGAATAGCCCTTTCTTGCCCTAGGCAATAAACTTATTTGATTTAGAATAATTTTGCCATTTTCTTTAATGGGACCTAGTGAACTTTGAAATTTGAGAGTAAAAAAAAAAAAAGTGAACAGTACATGGTACTATGATACAAAATTTAAGACAACGTGAGTTTTAAAAGTGATAGCAGTCTAGCTGGCTCGGGACTACAGTTAATCTCATGACATTGAACCTGATTCTGTGACATTTAACTGTGCATCAAACTAGAAAATTCATTTCAAGAAAGAGGTCCTGAATTATAATGCAAATGGGGTGGCTCTTTTTTACCCGAACCCCACAATTCATGAAATGCCAAATAGTCACCTCCTCTAGGCTACCTTTGCTGATCTGCTTTCCAAAGAGGAATTGACAACAGGTTTGTTTTATCACCTTGCCAAACATATGCACATCAGAGACTGCTACTTACTGATAAATCATCTATCTCCTGTCTTCCTCCCCACACCTCCATACTAGCACCATTTCCTCCTCAGTCACCTCAATTGATATGATTCACAACAGTATCTCTAACAAGAAGGGGCTTTTCCTGCAGGTCAGCTGTCCCCAAAGGGTTAGACAGGCTTTTCTCAAAGGGCAAGAGAAGGCCCCTTGTAATCTTGGTTTGTGAACCAGAGACCACTCAAGGCCGTGTGAGCTTTATGTATTCTATGTAAAGAATATAGATAGTGGGGCCTCCCTAGTGGCACAGGGGTTAAAATATTGAGGCTATCAGGCTATCAAAGCTGATGAGGCCTGAGTTTGATCCCTGGCTAGCAGTGTATTTCAGTAGATCTTCCTGTTTTACACCCCACTGTCCCTGGTGAATCCTCTCAACAGTGTACCTCTGACTTACCCCCCAGTTCTTGTATGCATACATAAATGAATATTTTTTTTTAAATGTAGATTGATTTTTTATGACAGCCCGTTGGGTCCTGAGGCTAGCAAAAGCTCTTCCCTAAATTCTTTGTCCCCCAACACACAAAGAAGGAATAAGTATATCTTAAAAGTCTGCCCTTTTCCTAATTGAACAAGCAATCACTCTTCTTCTTTTATGACCAAGAAAAATGAGGTTTGGGAGTCTCGAACAGTTCTTTGTTTACTATAAATATGTCCACCATTTCTAAGAATTTCACCCTTACACAACTCGAGCCAAGGAGTGGTCACCCCTTTCTTGTATGTCAAGTGAAATCTGTTTAGGTCCCAAGCTGCAGGATAAATGTTTCTGGTTCAATATACTAATCTTTAGGATTTATAACTATGTGAGTTCTCCATAGATGTTATTAAATTGATTGTTTTTCCTTTGCTATGATGCTATTCTGGTTACTCATTGGGTCTGAGAAGAAGCCAGAAGGGCAGAGAGTAGTTTCTTTTGCTCCCTTCAGTACTGAATAAGTGTTTGCCAAAAGAAGGATGAAGGACGTGGGTTACACTAATTTATAAATTATTGAAACTCATCAAACTATATGTAGGATCTGTGTAGTTCACTGTATATATAATGTATATCAACAACAAAGAATAAAAAGAAAGTGTGTTAATTATCTTTGGTCCATGCTTGCAGAATCAGATCACAAACTACCATAGATATGAGATATTTTTGTGACTAATATCCAATTGATTATCCTTGGATTTTTTACTTTACTTTACAAAGCCAAACACATACATAAATAAAACCAAACACACAGACACACACACACACACACAAAACACATATACACCAAAAAGTATAAATATTCAAATAATGTACATATACACATGTAAATTCAAGGAAGATATTTTAAATAGTAACCGTATCAGTGGGATAAAATCCCATGACTACGGTGTGAGATTAAATTTAGCATGGCTACACTAAAAAAGGACAACATCCTATAGGGACCAAAAATCTGCCTCTTAAAAATATCTTGTTGGCAAGTGTTTACAAAACCTCACAAAATGATATAGAAGGAACAAAAGATAAAAACTGGATATGGAATAAACCATGAACAGAAATAGCATTCCTTAACTAATAGTAAAATAGGTCCTACTAAGCATATTCCTCTTACAAATAAAAACAACTACTTCATTAACAATTATCAAATCATCATTTAGTAATTAATAACAAAATGTCAAATACATGGGCAAAGTATACACCTCCATAAAAAAACATGTTCAACATTCTTTCCTAATAATTTTAAACATGAAAACAGAAGGATGTTTCACTGACATCAAATCTTGAAAACGTTTTAGTTAAGATAGGGAGTGATACAATTGTATTGTATTTTGAAAAACAGGGTGAACATTAAGAATCAAAAAGAACTTGGAGTTTAGAATATTGTTTATTTGCGAACCTTTTCCTTAATAAAATGTTAGGCACCATTATTAGTATATAAAAATAAATTATAACTACTAAAAGTGGGTAAGTTTCCACAGACTTATTTTTCAGCTCATTCTTTGCCTGTTAGTAATGGACCCTGAGGGGTAGCAATAAAAACAGAAACTTCAGTAAAAAATATTTTCACTGACAGAGCAAGAATGTCCCATTCCCCAAAAGGAGATGACTGTCCCTTGGTCACAGAGTTTGTGTACAGCAGAATATATTTCAAGGTGATACTTAAATTATAAGTCTTTAACATTTCTATATTATATCAAAATCATGATCCTATAAAGGATTATTAATTTTTGAAACTTAAATTCAGGAATTGCTTTAATTCCCTTAAAATAGAAATAGTATCATTTGCACTGCACTTTGAATTTTTCTTTCCTATGAGTACGTAAGGTTGCTGTGTATGCAAATGTGCTATATCTCTTAGCTTTATTATGTAATTTACAAATGAAGGTACCTCAAATTCTGTAACTCAATTTCTGGCTTTTTTGTAAGACAAATACCAGTTAATAGCTTAACACACCTGATTTGACTTGGCATTTTCAAAATTGATTTATTGTGCTCTCTGCAAAAACCTGTTAGTTCTAATCTTGCAAATACAATGGGTTCCTCTTGCTATGATTATGATTATGCAGCCTATAAGTATGAATGTCTTCCCTCAGTTTATATAATTATGATTTATCATTCATTCCAAGAAAAATTGCATCCCCAAACTAAAAGTTCCTGCCATTTTCTATTCATTAAAGTCTACCCATTACACAAAGAATAGCTTGATTACCAGGAGTGACTGATACAATCTCACCTTATTCCAAATCCTAAAGTAAATTTCTTTAGGAGAAACTGATGTCTTTGGTGCTTAGTTATAGGTGTAGAATTTAAACACAATTAACCTACAGTCTGTGCTTTTCTTCTACTGCTTGTGAATAACTGAATTGAATGAACTAAACATGATTGACTTCCAAAGGATTTTAAAAAAAATACTGAATAATGATGTAGGGTGGATGCTAATATAAGCTATACTGAGACAATGAAGTAATAGTTTTTTGCTTTCTTTAAGTTTTCATTCTCAAGTTGTAACTCCTTTAAAATTGACAGCGGTAATTTGACATGTATCATATGTAATTAACGTAATTATACTTCTTGTTCATCCAAGTGCAGTGACTTCTGTTCATTCAAAAGAAAATTGTATAAATTTGTCTTCCTGGATAGATCCTTTGTCCCTATATGAACATGTTGTTTTGACATATGTTACTGTTTTCCTATGTTTTAAAGTAACAAGGAGAATTTTGATATTTCTATGCATGTCTTTTGTTGATGAAAAACCAAATTGTGGTTGAAGTGGTTTTGGAAGAATGCCATTTTTTTTTAAAGTTTCTTTTAGTTTATGAAATGATGAAAAGTAAAGGAATGGGAAAAAAGCAAAAGAAAACCATACTTCCATAAATATGTATTAAGATAAAGACATAAGAAATCAGGATGAATGCTATTCAAAGATTGAGAGCTTTCCATGTCAATGTATATTTATTATGCTGGTAGGTTTTACCCTATTAAAAGTGTATCTTAAGTTATTTAAGCATGATTAACTCTTAAGATGTATAGAATAATCTGTACATATATAAAACATAAGCAGCATGCATACACACACACACACACACACACATATATATAAAACTTATGTGTCACATAAACATAAGTATAAATAAAATAACAGAGTAAACTTAATCAGTGAGAGGTGCCTATTTGTCATTAACTTATGAATAATGGTTTCCTTTGCACAGCTGGATTTGTACTGGTATTTATTTTCTTTCTTACAGTTAAGGTAGCAATAACATTAAGGATCATTCTGCAATGACTTTGAATATTTTTATTACCATCCAGATGTACTTCATTATTGAATTTTGTGAATATTTGTGATTTAAGGCACTGTAGATCACATGTTCTGAGTATTAACAGCCAAAGAGGAACACGTTCTGAGTATTATAGCCAAAAAATAAGTAATTTCTTTTATGAATTCACTTCTTATATCTGAATAGAAGAGTAGAATTTAGTTAGTAACAACTAAGAGGTCAACTTTTAATATAAAATATATGGTTTTATGAGAAGGGACTAAGAAAATTCAAAGTATTCAGATGATTATAAATTAAAAGAAACATGCTACTTAGGGAAAATAATGGAGCAAAAAAATGGTAAAACACATAAATGAAAATAAAAATAAATTGTATGCACTCAACGTAATATAAACTATGGACTTTGGTGACAAAGACATTTCAGTGTAAGTTCATCAATTATAACAAGTGTGGGATATAGGCAGACAGAGAGGCTGAGTGTGAGGGGACAGGATCTATACAGGAACTAACTCTTGTATTTTGCTATGAACCTGAAATCATTCTAGAGACAAACTTTATTAATTAAAAACCCTAAAGACCCTTTTCTAAATTAGCCTGGAACCAATGAAGACCTCTTCTGGGGATTTCTGAGAACCCTAACCAAGATTTATCCTTTCTCATAAAGACTCTGCAGAATTTACAGACAGAATGTGGGATGGAATCAATTAGATTACATTCAAGCATGTCTATTATTTTCCCTACCAAAAGTACTTATGAGTTTGCAACCTCTAATGTCAGACTAACTTGCTCCTTCAGAGAAATGAGGCAGCTATACTATATTATTTTTCTCTTTTTTTTTCTGTACTACAGTAAAATATTACCTTAAGAGGCTATATAGGAAGAGCACACCATTTGATTGGATTAAGAATACAAAGATTGTTGTTGAGAGTTCCCTCTATCCAGATTTTAAATCTGCTAAAGGTTGTTATTGTCCTCCAAATAAACAGTAAAACTGAAAACATTGTACCATCATGCTGGATCCACAGTAGACAAACTAAATTATAGCTTTCAGCAGGCAATGATGAGATACATGTGTAGAGATAGAAATACTCATTGCACCATTGAGAGACACTGTATCAAAAAGACATTTCAAAATAGATAAGAAAATTGAAATACACTCAATGCATCACAAAAAGAAAGACGCGGAGCATATTACTAAATTAAATTTACAGAAGATAAAGAATAATTATCTTTGCTGAGTCAAAGTGCCTCAAGATTTAATGACTTTAAAGAACATTTATTTCATTTGTTCATGTTTCTGCAGGTTAGGAATTTCTGACGGCTCAGCTGAATTTTGCATTCTAGTAACACACAGAAAGATTGCTGCAGTGAGTTGCTGCATTCAATCAGCTGCCTGTAACTGGTGTTTGTTTGGGGCTGGAAGCATCAAGACTGTCTTCCCATGTTATATGGCCTCTTTCCATTTAGAGAAGCCTCTTTAGTAGGGAGTCTCTAGAGAGTTGGGTTTCTCAGAAGGTAGACTAATTCAAAGGGAGAAAGTAGAAGCCATGAATCCTTTTGCACCTAGATATGAAATCACTCGGTCTCATTTCTACTTTATTCTACTTCAAAGTCAATCACAGAATGAGTGTAGGTTCAAGGAAAGGCAAAATGCATCACAACAGTTAAGGCAAGAAATGGGAAAGAATGATCGGCCAAATTCTAATCAATCTTAGAAAGAATCTCAGTTGAGCAAATGACAAAAGCAACTATGGCTATTTAGTAACTGAAGTTCTACACACACAAAAAAAGACTGCTTGAAACCACCTTTTGCACTTTTTAAAAAATTATATCATTTTTTTATTCAGGTAATGGTTTATTGTATATAATCTTGGGCAATTGGTTCCTGCCTCTTCAGAAGAATGTTTCCCCATCACACCCACAGCAAAGCACCAATGATCCACCAGCACTGTCTACTGGGTCCTGTCCAGCCTGTGCACCTCTCACATCCTTGGTAGCCTCAATTCTGCAATTATATTTCTAAGCTTTTTTTTAGTTTGGTTTGTCTGTTCCTTTGAATTGCATGGGGAGATAGTTTACCTCCTCATCTTACATCTTCATAATGTCAAAACTTTGACATTGTTTTAGAAAAATAAAGAAGCATGTATGATATTGCTGTATTTTATAGATTGAAAACTACATAAATCATGGAATCATGGCAATGGAATAAAGAAACAGGCAAATAAATATTAGTAGCCCCAAATTCATATACTAGTCATTCAAATTTATTTTTTATGAGATGGGGGTCACTATTTTTTTAATTAAAAATATTGTAGTACAATTACAAAAGTGTATGTTGAAGAAAAAAAAAACTGATTGTCCTTTTATTTATTTATGTATTTATTTGTTTATTTATTTATTTATTTGAAAGCAGTTTTTACCCAAGTTATATAGAGGTTTGTATTATGAATTTTTAAATTTTTTTATTTAAGTTTTTTTTTTAAGATTTATTTATTTATGCATACAAGAATGGGGGTATAGGCCAGAGGTGCAGGGACAAAGAGAGGATTCACCAGAGACAGAGTGGGGAGCAGAACAGGCTGAATGAAGAAGCACATTGCTGAGGGGAGCAGTGGGCGGGTCAGGAGAGGTCTGCCATGCATGTGGGTCACCTCCCGGGCGGGATTGAACTCATGCTGACTTTAGCTTTTTAGTGCTATGCTTTAACCCACTGTGCCACCAGGGAGGGCCCTGTATTACCAAGATTTAAAACAGAAAACAACAATGTGATAAACAGTGTAAGTTTTCTCTGACTACAGATTTCTATACCTTAACCCACATGTGAGTGTGTTAATTTACAAAAGGGACTTTGCAGATGTTCTTAAATTAATGATTATGGGGTAAGAAAGAAAAAAAAAAAAAAACAACCTTGTCTTATTTATGTGGCCCCAATGTAATCTCATCACTGCTTATAAATAAAAAGATAGTGACTATATAAGAGTCAAAGAAGGTATGTGATGATGGGAACAGACTGTGAATTCCTGGGATGGGACTAATGACTGGAAGGAGCCCGTAGGAGCTGGAAAAGCAGGGAGCAGTGTCTCTTTGAGCCTAGAAAATAGTTACATTGCTCTTAAGACCCATTTCTGACTATAAGACCTAAGGTTGACTCCTAGTGTTTAGAACTGCCACACGATATATCAAGCTACTAAATTTTTAGTGATTTGTTACAGCAGCAATGGGAAACTAATAAGCCATCAATTATTTTAAAATGGAAGTCATAATGATTTCACTTAAATGACAGTTAACAACCAAAATTGCTTAAAATATTTTAAATTAACTGTGTGGTAATGCAGGTAACTGCTTTACAATAGTTGATTCAGAAACTGATTTTTAACTGATAAAATTGGTTAAAGCTGCATATGTTTTTTTTAAAAATCTGTCAAAATGTAGAATTCCTCTCTGTAGAATATTATTTAATCAACTTTCAATTTTTGAAGCAAGCCAAATAACGAATGAGGACCTCCCCGGTGTCAGCACTATGAAGCTATTCCTAGCCACGACAGCATGAGTTTGATCCCTGGCCAGGGAGCTGACCCGCATGGCACAGGTAAATACTGTCTCACTCACTGCTCCCCTCAGCAGTGTACTTTGTCGATCTGCCTGTTCTGCTCCCCACTCTGTCTCCGGTGAATCCTCTCACACCCTGTGTGTCTGACCTAGACTCCAGTTTTTGCATGTGTAGTAATCTTAAAAATGAAATACCAAATGATAAGTTAACTGGAGTCTTTTGAGCCCAAAACCATGGCATGAACAGATGCAAAAATTCATGAGCTGTGCAATGATATGTGCATTGGGGGTTGGGGGCATGAAGCCAGCTCTTGCTGAGGGTTTGGACACATGTCCCACAATCCCTCCAGTGGTGATCCAGGCCAATGTGCTGCCACTGATCCTGCAGATAAAGCCACCACCACATCTCCTCAAGATGGCTTCAGAGGAGGTTACTTGCTTCACTCCTCAGAGGATCTTCAGGTGAACCAGTGGAGCAGGGCACCCAGAGAGTCCTGTGTTTGGGATGAAACCAGATCACCAGCAGAATCTCAAAGGCCTCAGAGGCCAGAGTGACTGCATCAGCAGGGAGAGGACTCATGTTTCAATGGCAAGAGCTGGGTGTTGAGAGCTTGGAGGCTGTGCTTTGGGATGGGAGGCTGCCATTCAACTCTCTCACTGCCACGACTGGCAGCCCAGGCCGGGGGAACTGAAGTGTGGACACATACCTGTAGAGGAGCTGGTGTGCTCCCAGCAGGTCAGGTCTTCAGTTCAGGGAACGAGGGAGCACACTAGGATGTGCTTGCCCTCTGCTACTCCTGGGAATTGGTACCACCCTTGAGAGGTCCACAGATGACACACAAGAAGACAGTAGAGTCTCAGGAAAAAAAAAAAAAAAAAAAAAAAAAGAAAAAAAAAAAAAAAAAAAAAAAAAGCATAATACATGGCAAATGAGGACTTAAGGGAATACAATACAACAAGGAGAAAACAGCAATCTAGAATTCAAGTCAACCACAGAGATATGAAACAGTTTCTCTTCCTATCAGATAGAGTTCAAAATTGCCAAGATAAAGAAATTCAAAGAAATGGAAGAAAGTGCATATTAAGGCAATCCTACTGATAATCACATGAATAAGTACCAATTACATGGCAGTAAACTTAATAAAAGAAGTGAAGTATCTGTACAATGACAAGTATAAGATTTTGTTCAAAGAAATAGAAGCCATAACGAAATGAAAATTCTTCCCCATCCATGGGTTGGAAAATAACTTGTTATAACAGCCAATCAGATTCCACCAGACATGAGACTTTACTGCTGACTGCTCCATCACAAGCAAATATTTTGGTACAGAATCACCATATTCAAGAACACATATCAGCACTAAAACCAAATAAACATCTACATGTATCTTGTAGCAATACTCAGTAAACCCCTCCTGCTTTTACATTAGTGTGAGAGCTTTGTAGAATGGGTCACAAATGCCTGACATGACAAGAATCCCTAACTATCTCCTAACACTCTACTGTGGTCTCTACCCCAGAGGGTTAATTTAATTTTCTTTGCCATGATCAATCTGGAAAGAGTCTTGCCTGTCCTTAAATTCCTCTGCCTGAATCACTGATCCTCCAGACAATGCTCAAATACCACTGGTTCCAGCAGTGCCTCTCCTGACCACTCTGTGTAACTAATAGTGATCTCACTAGTGATTGATTCACATCACCCACCACTGTTTCTTGTCCACAGTACAATTCACTTTCACTTTCAAATTATATATATGTACACATAATCATGAGTTACTTATCCCTCCCCAAAGGCAGAGTTGGCTCATCTTATACATTAAATGTAGATCTGTTGAATGAATTGGCATTCATGATATTTCTTGGCCAACAAAAAAAGTCAAAACTGCTGGGACAATAAAGAAATAAGCATATCTTGTTCTTTTACGTAATAGATTAAACTTCTGACATCTCGAAGAATTTTCTTGGACTATGGAAAATGCACTAACAAAGACTGTCTTGTTACCAATCAAACCAAAACATGTTTCATGCAATTCAATCTGAAAATATTAATTTTAAGAAAAAGATTACATCTTGAAATTGTTATGTTTAGACTGCTATTTATGAACCTTAAACTATTAAGAATATAAACTTTTAATAATCAATTATCATGTCCAATTAGCTACAATTACTGAAATATACAGTTGGGATTAGAGCTCATTTCAAATCTCAAAATACAAAGTCACTTAATTCAGAACTCCATCTGTGCCTCAGTCTCCAGGGTCTGACAAACAGTCTCCAAATTGTCTTCTGAGTTTTCATCAAAACAAGACACCAGTTTGGAATCTACTTTAGCATTACCTGCAATATATGGGGACTTACATTGCATCTGCTTTGATTTTTCTCTAATGAAAGTTCCTAGTCGTTCTGGGTCAGAAAAGATGTAAGTATTCCCTTGAAATAGTGCTTTTTATTTAGAATGCAACAATAGAGGAAATCAAAGCCCCTGATCTTATATTTCCTATTCATAAAATTGTAATTGGCCTTTTTATTTCTGTGCTACCCTTGAGACAGGGAATTAATTTTATGTACACAACACATATAGGGTACCCATAAAACTCAGACTGATTCAAATTCTCATTCCCCAAAAAGAAAATTAGAAATAAAATCAAAGCATATTTTTCTTTAATCTTGTGGATTTTGTATAGTTTAATGCTACCTCTTGAGATGATATTAAATTTCAGTTATTGTAAATAACTGGCAAAGGAAGAAGGACAGTATAATCTTTGCAACAGTATTGTAAATAGAGAAGAAATCCCCACAAAATTTACATTTCACTTGTAAGACAAAGTCAAAGGCTTGCAGATATCAAATGTTTATATTCTTTGTTATCAGAGTGGCTACAAACACAAGCCCTTTGTTAGATAATCCCCTTTGTTCAGGCTGGCTTCATTGTTCTGTATGACCTAGGTTGTGATATGGGCTCACCACCACATTCTGAGCCTCATCTAATTCTAAAAATGTTGAGAGGATATGCCCGTATCAGAACTTTGTAAAAAATAAGTTTGGAGTAAATTAGTATTCATAAAATACTGTCCCTCACTTCTGATTTTTAGTTAATGCTCAATAAATGGATGCCAGTATTAAGGATAATTAGGTAGTATGGACAAAAATTCTATTCACTAAGGGGTGGTGATTCCAAAGACAGAAAGTCACTTTGCTATTTGTCAGATCAAAGTAAAGCAAGGGCAGAACTTTGTTAAAAGAATCAAAGTCAATCTTAATCTGTGACTCTGTTTATTAATTTATTCATTTTTGAAGGCGAGCATACACAAATACAGAAAGCTACCCAAAGTAATGTATGTTCTTAAGGTATTATGTTGACTTCATTCTTCTCTCTGTAAGTAAAATCTAAAACTTAAAAACAAAACAAACAAAAAAAACATAGAAACAATGAACAAATATCAAATATATAACTTTCTTTATTGATAGAATTAACATAGAGTAATATATTTTGTACATAGTTTGAGAATGGGAATATAAAATTTTAATAAGTAAGACTATAGCAATGTGAATAACATCTCAATAAACAAAGAGAAAGAGGGAAAAATAATGAAACCAAAGGAGGAAGTGAGAGGAAAGGAGTGGAGCCTGAAGAAAAAAGAAGAAAAGGCAGAGATTCCCATTCTAATGATTCCTATTATCACATCATCAGACAAGGGGTTGAAGCTGTTGTAACAGAATGTTTTGTTCCTATTGCGGTACCCCTTGTGTAACTACAGAACCCCAATGCAACAGCCTTTTTTTTTTTTTTAATACATGGCCCCCCAATGGGCAGCTTAGGTGTTACCCTGGATCTGGTCAGAAATGCACGATCTCATTCTAATCACTAGCAAATGCTGAGTCAGAATCTGCATTCCAGCAAGACCCTAGGACAAAACTATGCATATTAAAATATCAAAGTTTAGAAGCTGCAGTTGAAGATTCTTAATAATTCTGGTTTTAATTCCCCAACCGTGCTTTTCAAAAGAGGACACTTACAATTTCTTTTTCCACCAAAAAAAATAAAAAAATAAAATAAAAAAAAATTCCAATCCAATGTATTTTTTAAAAATGTGAAGTTAAACTTAAACAAATATCCTTTCTAAGGGTCATTTTTGAATCCAATTAAGCACTGTTAAGCTTAGAGAGAAAAATGACACCTGCAGTATTTCCAGAAGCTACTTGGCCATGAAGACATGTTTTCTTTGGTGATCTATTAATATCTTTTAGAACAAGCTTGGAAAGGGAGCCCAACATTATGAAGAAATGGTCACATTATATTCACAAACTCTTCTTCAGACCTCAGGGAAAGGTTTGATGTTTAACATTAAACACTGGAAGGAAATGTTAATGTGAAATACCAAGTCATATAAAAATTTAAGCTGGAAATAGATGCTGCTTCTGTCTTCCCAGGGATGTCTCCAAATCTGTTACTCTCATCCTACCAGTGGGAGTCAGGACCGGCACTGGTCTCCATGACTCTCAACATGTTTGTTATGTTTGGTCCAAAGATTCTCCCCTCTCCATCCCACTTATCAAAATATGAGCCTTCACTATTTTCCTCCTAAAACAAATACCGTCATAAAGAGTTGGTGAATGCCAATGCCAGATCATGAATACCTGCAGTTGCATGAATCTACTATTCTTCCTATAATTTTTAAAATAGAGAACACTGGGTCCTCCCTGGTGGTACAACGGGTTAGTATGCAACATTGTAAGCTTGCAGCAGCTGCTTCAGTGCGAGTTCAATCCCTGGCCGGGAGGTGACCCACATGGCGTGGCAGACCTCTCCTGACATGCCCGCTGCTCCTTTCAGCAGTTTACCTCATTGATCTGCTTGTTCTGCTCCCCACTCCGTCTCTGGTGGATTCTCTTCCTACCCCTATACCTCTAGTTTATTCCCCAGTTCTGTATGCATTAATAAATAAAACTTTTTTTTAAGATTTTTATTTATTCATACAGAACTAGGGTGCAAGCCAGAGATGCGGAGGGTGAGAGGATTCACCAGAGACAGAGCAGGGAGCAGAATAGGCAGATCTACCAAGTACACTGGTGAGGGGAGCAGCGGATGGGTCAGGAGAGGTCTGCCTCACCATGTGGATCTCCTCGGGGCAGGCGGGAATAGAACTCATG
>NW_004567111.1:10359900-10406400 GCF_000260355.1 Condylura cristata
CTACCCCTATACCTCTAGTTTATTCCCCAGTTCTGTATGCATTAATAAATAAAACTTTTTTTTAAGATTTATTTATTTATTCATACAGAACTAGGGTGCAAGCCAGAGATGCGGAGGGTGAGAGGATTCACCAGAGACAGAGCAGGGAGCAGAATAGGCAGATCGACGAAGTACACTGCTGAGGGGAGCAGCAGGCGGGTCAGGAGGGATCTGCCATGCCATGTGGTCACCTCCGGGCCAGGCGGGGATTGAAATCATGCGGAGGTGGCTTAAGCTTTAGTGCTGTGCTTTAACCCGCTGCGCCACCAGTGAGGGCCCAAATAAACTTTTTTTTAAAAAAGACTTATTTATTTTATGCATACAAAACTGGGGTATAGGCCAGAGGTGTGGTTACTGAGAGGATTCACCAGAGACAGAGTGGGGAGCAGAACAGGCAAATGGACAAAGTACACTGCTGAGGATAGCAGTGGGCGGGTTAGAAGAGGTCTCCCACACCATGTGGGTCAGCTCCCTGGCGGGGAATTGAGCTCCTGCTGCAGTGGCTTGGGAGAGCTTCATGTGGTACTTTAACCTGTTGTGCCACCAGGGAGAGCCCAATAAATAAAAGTTTTTAAAAAATTTTAAAAATCGAGAAGACCTAGGCTTTATGTGGCCAAGACAAGAGTTACATTGTAGTAATTCAGATATGTTGTACTTAAACAATCACAAACTCCAACACACAATTGGAATTAAGAAGGGCCATGTCTTAAGAAATGATCAAATTGCAAATATGGACACACTAGTCCCAGCTCCTCATTTTCTGTTATAATCAGGCGCCTCTGTTTCTTTCTCAGTTATTTCACTATTTAAATACCTTTAAAAATTGTTGCTATCATGTTCATGGAAGGGAAGTTCTTTTTTTATAATGAGTTTGATAGTCACATTACTTCCTTTTCTTTCCTCTTGGAACTTATCACAAGCAAGATGTATTAAAAAACATAAGTTACCACTGAATTTTGTTTTTAAATTTTTCCAAACATAAATAATACTTTCTGGATAAAAAAACAAACAAACAAAACTATCCATTTTGAGAATCTTTTCCTTTTTCTTCATTTCCATAGCTGGCTGCTATTTTCTCACAATTTTTGGCTCAGAAGTTCATTAAGATTTCAATCTTGTTTCAGTTTATTATCCAAAGTAGTAATTATTCCATTGTACTTTAGAGCTTAAGGGAATTTCATGGTTAAAAACATTACAAAATATGGGCCCACCCTGGTGGCACAGCAGGTTAAAGCACAGCACTAAGAAGATAAAGCCACTTCAGCATGAATTCCATCCCCACTGGGAGGTGACCCACATGGTGCCACAGACCTCTCCTGACCTGTCCATTGCTCTCCTCAGCAGTGTACTGTTCTGCCGGTTCTGCTCCTCACTGTCTCTTCTGAATCCTCTCACCACCTCTGCACTTCCCACCTGTACCCCAGTTCTGTATGCATAAATAAATAAATCTTTTAAAAATTACAAAATGTTATTTAATCTAGTATGAATAGTCTGACTCATTTTGTCTCTCTTCCCCATCTTGCATTTTCTAACAGAATCATTAATGATAATTATGGTTCATTCCTCAAGAAAACAACTAAGTAGAATAGAGCTCATGCTGCGAAACTCAATGACACAAACACCTGTAATTCCTGCTTCCCTTATGGCTTTTTATTTGCAACTCAGATTTTAAAGCAAAGCTTGTTTACTCTTGCTCCATCCTTATTTAGTCAACAAACACTCATTTAATGCATATTAAATGCTAGGCTCTCTCCCACACTTTGGGGATTCAAGAAAAGGTAAAAGATGTAAACATACATTCTAAGGTCAGATATTTGGTAAGTACTAAGTCTAAAAATAGAGTTATTTAAACAAACTAAAAAATAATGTGGGTAGGTTTTGGGGTGGTCTCTGGATCATGGGAAGTGATAGAAAAACTACAATATATAAACAAAATTGTAGATATATTTGATCAGTTATCTCAGCTATACTCAGGTGACGATGAATGCCCACTTTTTAAAAAGTTTTATTTATTTATGCATACAAGAACTGGTTTTACAGGCCAGAGGTGTGGAGAGGTGTGTGTGAGAGGATTCCCCAGAGACAGTGGGGAACAGAACAGGCAGATCTGAAATACACTGCTGAGGGGGAGACAGGAGAGGTCTACTGCACCTTGTGGATCACCTCCATGGCCGAGGATTGAACTTGTGCTATGGATAGTGGCTGTGGATAACTTCACAGTGCTGCTCTGGGCTTTAACCCCTTGTTCCACTAGGGAGGGCCCTGAATGCTCACATTTAAACTGTTCTCAAAACGATTAGTAATGAGCGGTGGCCAACTGTTATCAGACTATGCCAAAATTTCGTATCAAATTAGTTGAAAAGATATACAGTTATTTTCACTTGACAGGATTAAAGAAAAGAGGGAAAGAAGCTTATTCTTAGTCATATACAAATAACTCTTTCAACTGAAAGTTTTGATTATGGTGTTTCTTTTTAGGGAAAAATACATGGTGGGTGTTCTTACCATTTATTTAGTCAGTAGGACAAAAATTTAACAATAAAGTTGAAAAAAATGATTAGAAGCCACTAGATGTCATATAGGACACATATCTGATTAACTACATTTTAGGTCATTCTCAAAGATTGACCATGTATTGGATCACAAGTATAAGAAAATTCAAAAAAGCAAAAGCTGAAATCATTCTAAGCTTCTTCCCTGACCATAAAGGTATTAAACTAGAGTTTTAATTGTTTATTCAGGCAAGTATTAAGATTGTAAAATTAAATTTTTAAAGTCAACACTGAAAAGGTCATGAAATGTTATTGTAAGAATCAGAAAAGCTTGCAGATAGAACAGAAACTCTGCCAACTCAGGATGAACGCCATGTATTTTGAAAATTTACACACAAAAAAGGCAATCCAAAATATTTCCCGGAGAGAAGTGCATATAGACCAAATTCAAGCATTTGAGAAGCCTTTTTGTCCTCCTGGCTGATTTTAATATTCTTTTACTAACACTTGGCCTTTCAACCTTCATTTGTCTTCATTTTCATTCCACTATCGTATTTGACAAGAGATGTCAGAAGATTTCTATAAACACTAGTGAACCAAATCTCCATTTTGAATATAAGCTTAACAAAATCAAATGCTATATTTATAATATTTATAATAGTATAATTTATAATAATGCTATAATTTATAATAATGCTATAATTTATAATAAGGCTATATTTATAATGCATGTTTCCTTTTTCGTTTTTACTAGCTAATCTAGGTTTACACTGTCGTTTATATCTGGCACTGTAGGGCCCCTCTTCCAGGGTGTTATCTCAGTGCTGACCCAAACCGCCCACCGTCACCCCCAGAGCCCACTGTGCGCCTCCCCTACGTATAGCTTTCCTTCACAAAGCAGCACACTATTCTCTTAGCATAGCGAATACCCAAGATCATTGTTTTTAATCGCAGAATTTTCAACCCACATTAGAATTTGCTAATCCAGTTCATTGTTTTGGAAAGTAAGAAACAACAGCCTAAAGAGGTTAACCGGACCAAATTGGGCCAAAACTAAAAGGATTAAAATACAACTGCAGGCCCTCCCTGGTGGCGCAGCGGGTTAAAGCAATGCACAAAGAAGCATAAGCCACTTCCGCATGAGTTCGATCCTCGCCTGCCCCGGAGGTGACCACATGGCGTGGCAGACCTCTCCTGACCCGCCCGCTGCTCCCCTCAGCAGTGTACTTCGTCGATCTGCCTGTTCTGCTCTCCACTCTGTCTCTGGTGAATCCTCTCACCGCCCCTGAGCCTCTGGCCTGTACCCCAGTTCTGTATGAATAAATAAATAAATCTTTAAAAAAAAATACAACTGCAAACTAGTACAAGCACTTTATTAACTTCTTTGCTTGATAAAGGTTAGAAGCAACTGTAATAACAATACCAAAAAATGAAAGACATCGCATTATGTGTTTCAATATGTGGAAGATATAAGACTGTGCAAATGATGATAGCAAATATAGAAATCACTCTATATACTGTCAAAAAAACAAATCAGAAGAAATGAGAAAATATATAATAGAATAAATATGTTATAATTTTAAGATTCTAGATGCATTTTTGTGATCAGTAACCATTTTCCTGTTGCTGGTCTATATTTTCATGCCATCCTACTGAGAATTCAGGTCTGAGGCAATTTAATCATTGCTATTTTTGTGATATATTCTGGATATAAGAAGGAAATATTAGGGATTATCTAAACTAATTTTCCAGTATCTGGTTGTTGTTACAAGGGTTTGTATTCTTCCTCTTCATTCTGGGTTCATATCAAGCTAGAGTTCTTAAGTGAAAAAAGTAAAGGAAAAAGGAAATGCTGCAAAGATCTATGGCACCACTCTGGGTTTTTGTTTGAAACTGAGTTCACTTTGTACTAGAGAGGTAAAATAAAATAAATTCTATAAAATCACTTAACTCCATTGCACTTAATAACAATGGATCGGATAGTTGTTACTCATTGTTTTATGAAAAAAATAAGTAATTTAAAAACATCAAATAGCCCCCTCTGGTTGTGAATGGGTTAAAACACAGTACTATGAAGCTACTGCAGCCACTGCAGCAGGAGTTGGACACCCCACCAGGGAGCTGTCCCACATGGGGTGGCAGACCTCTCTTGACCCGCCCGCTGCTCCCCTCAGCAGTGTATTTCAGTCAGTCGCCTATTCTGCTCCACACTCTGTCTCTGGTGAGTCCTCTCACCACCCCTGCACCCTGGCCTGTACCCCAGTTCTGTATATACAAATAATTGTTAAAAAATAAATAATAAAGACATCAAATGGCCAAACCCACAAAACACTCAAAACACTATCTCTCTCTCTCTCTCTCTCTCTCTCTCACACACACACACACACACACACCCCTCAGAGAAACAGCAGTGAGCCTGTTATGATTTGCCAGTTTGATGCATGACAAAAGTGAATGTCTTCTCTTCCTCTTCAATGATGAAAAATTATCTCCATTAACTCTATGGTTTATTTACAAAAACCTGAGAAGCAGAATATTTTTACACTGAAGGATTTTCCAATAAAATGCATCACTGTATGATTAATCAGAAAAATAAATTTGAAAGGGTTTCTTTACCCAGATAAAAAGATAAATGTTTATTTTGCAGGTATAAAATGAAATGAAAATGAATTTCCTGTATGGAGTTCAGTATTTTTGTGGAATAACCAAATAGAAATATCAGACCATTTGTTTTCCTTTGGTTGGATAATCTAAGCTTTTCTTCATTACTCCCCAGAATTTTAAAACATTGTATAGCATCCAACTGAAACTCCCAATGTCTTAGCTCTCAAAAGACAAAATGAAGAAACATTCAATCCAAATACTCTGGAAGGCAGGGCATACTTGAAGAATAAAAAACAACATGATTTGTTTACTTCAAACAAAAGTCTTTTCTTGTGGTAAATAAAGTAATGAACTATTTTTGGAAATATTTTGAATAGCATAAAAAAAGCCAAGATTTAAGAGGAAAAATAAGAAAATTAATTATCATACATAGGTAATTAAGAAATGTTTGATTTTTCAAGATCAAGATTTCTTGAGCTTTGTAAAAAAAAAAAATTAAAATTTATTTGTGCATGCAAAACTGGGTTATAGGCCAGAAGAGCAGGGGTGGTGAGTGGATTCACAGAGACAGAGTGGGGAGCAGAATAGGCAGACTGTTGAAGTACACTGCTGAGGGGAGCAGCGGGCAGGTCAGGAGAGGTCTGCTGCACCTCGTGGGTCACCTCCGGGGCCGGGATCTAACTCAAACTGAAGCAGCTGAGGCTGGCTTGCAGTGCTGCGACCTAACCTGTTGTGCCACCAGGGAAGCCAGGTTTGTAAAATTTTTTAAACAGGACTTCTAGCCTCTTTAATGAGGTAAATCACAAGTAAGACCACAATTTGAACATCAACACTTCCTCTCTGGTTCAATCTGACCTACATCCACAAAGCCTTCTTTAATTACCTCAGATCCCTCCATTCTTTCATAGCCCTTTCTCCTGCTATCACAAATAGTATTCTCAACAATGCATCCTCGCCATCAGCATGAATTATAAACCCTCCTCAGTTTTACTTATTTAAAATCACTAAGATGACATGAAAAATGGTCTCACTCTTTATGTACATGTGCACACACACAGATGAGACATACCACAAATGTTAGAAATGACAGTGGGTGGTGATGATGACTAAAATGGGGATTACAATCGCAATGGGCATTCTGGAGTGGATAACGGGAGCATAATACATTATTCTCCCCTCCCCAAAATTCCTCTCAGCCTACACATTGCCTCAGGAAATTTCAGGGAAGAAGTTGCTCCCTTCTCTTTGCTGCTCATTAGTTCACCCTTAGGTGGATTCTGATTGGTGAAATGATAAAATCATGGTATCTACTATTTGCTTATGGTCTACCCTGAGGTTCTCAATATCCTCCCCCCCCCACATTTTAAAAATGCATTTCTCTTATCAACTACAATATGATTTATATATTTATGATGCTCGTTGTATTACTGAAGAAGAGTAATCGCTAAGACAGCGGGGATCTTTGTTTTGTTCACCAATGTAGCCCAAACACCTGAAAAAGGGCCTGCTTTCTCATATCCTCAAAAGTATTTGTTGAATAAATGCAAAGAGAATGAACAAATCTTGATAAGTCTGAGATGCTGAGTATAAATGAGGATAACCTTAAGTTCAACTTCTATTTAGAAAACATTAATGAAATCCCACCAGAAATACAGATACCAGACAGTGTCTTCATTATAATCTCTCATTTAGTTTGATTTTCTGTTATTTCAATAGGCAAATATGAGGTTAGAAGTGGTTCATTTGCGATACAAAATAGAAATTTCAAGTAGAAAATTTAATCATACATCCTGGGTAAAGCCAAAGAAGCCCTAACAAAGTTTACTCCCTTGCATTTAGCAAATTTTATATCTATAGGTCTTGATTTCGTAGATATGCTGTCTCTATAACCTTACAAAAGCAGAAGACAAATCTTTTAAGAATTACCAAATTCCATATTCTCAAGTTAGCTAATACTTTCAGATCTCTCATTACTAGTAAAAGAATAATTACTAATCTCTATTAGTATTAATAGTATCTAGTAAGTAGTAGTCAATGATTACTTTATATTTATATTTCTCAATTAGTGTAATTATGACAAATATGTATCACTAATAAGTAATCTGGCATGTTATGCAATTATCATTCCTGTATTAAACTTGGATATACTCAAAATGGCACGTCTTTAGTTGCAAATATTAAATAGTTGTGACGACTTTTCCACTTCACAATATATTGTTATGTGCAATGTAATTCAATTTGTACTTTAAGCAGACTTTCCATTAGAGCTCAAAAATTAAATTTATGCAATGTTTATACAACTTAAAGCTCTTAGCTGGCCATACACAGTATGTATTGATTTTAATCTTTGACTTAATCTAAGCCATTGGAGAAATAATGAAATTACTATGGCATTAATTCACAACATATCTATTGGGGCCAATATTTGTTTGACAAAATCCTAAATGCTGAGGATAGGGGTATGAGTCACATGGGCTTCTCCTTTAGAATCTCATCACAAAATACAAACATATGTACAAATAGAAAAATTACAATTCAATATATATGTATTTTCTCAGTTCGGGTCTTTCCTTGCATGCACACTATATAATAGAAATTGAAAAACAAATTTAGGTGCCAGTGTGTTGAATATTATGTTACCCTGGAGTCAAACTATGAGATGGAGATGACTTATAGGAGACTCTTTAGGACATGGTCAAGATCATCTGCCAGCCAGGCTGCAATGTGATCTCAGCTTAACTCCCTCCCTGACCTAGAGAGAGTTTCAAAGCTGGGATGATGGTTCAGGATTGTCTTGAGTAAGAGGAAGAGAGCTTAACTAAACTAAATGACACCTACATCTTTTCTTTTTTTTTTCTCAAAAATCCCATTGTAGGATCCTCTAATCACTCTATTATACTTATGGATGTGTACATGTACCATATACATATACCTTTATGGATGCTGGAATCACCAGATGTGTATTTATTTCTTACTTATCACTGACTGTTTAAGGTTAAATCGTCAAACAGAGTTCTGCCCTCATTTCTTAATACAAAATGGTGTTATGAAAAGTACTTTTATCATAAAGTTCTCATGGACAGTAAATGAGATTATAAAAAATATTCACTATAGTACAATTATATATGTATATATATTATAAGATCTACTAAAGTATTTAAAATAGTGCAGAAAAATTCTGCCTTTAATGTGTCAGTTATTATATCTACAACAGACAACAAACAAAAGTTAGATTCAGCATCAAGTTATCTCTTTTAAAAATTTAAGGCTATAGACATCTGGGATGAAAGACCTGAGGTTCAGCATCCTATATATTAGCAAATGAGGGTTTTTAAATCTGCTATCACAGAAGGAATTTCTATTTCCTTCTAATTTCCATATAAGGTCAAGGTTCATACTGTGGGCTTTTTAATAACTGGTTTATACATAATCTTTTATTAAATCTCTTATTAAATATATATCTGTTAAGGACTCTGTGTCAGGCAGGTCCTTCTCTTGGCTCTAACAATTCAGTAAAGAATTTAAGTCTTCTATGGAGTCTACATTATAGCAGGGAAGATATAAACAAACAGATGTATATTACAAGCCACAAAATAATGGGGTGAAGCCCACATGTGGTCATTTTATTATTTTCACTGTTTTTCTTTTTATTGAAGTAGCGATGGTTTATAACACTGTATAGGTTTTGAGTTTATAGACTTATAAATCAGCCCATGTATATACCACGTTATGTTCAGCAAAGACTTCCCAGAGAAGTAAGTTTCAAGTAGGTATCTGAATAGAGTGAGAAACTGGCCTCAGGAATATCCCTGGGAAGTAGTTTTGACAGTAGAGACAGCATCACATGCAAAGGCCCTCAGGTAAAAAGCACATTTAGTTATTTGGAAGTCCAGCAAAAAGGCCATTGAGACTATAAACAACAAAGAAGATGTGTACAAATGTCTTTGGTGAGCACGCATATACACTACGCAACATGAAAAGGGGAGAGAACAAAGTCAGAGAGTTAAGCAACACCCAGAGCATAAAAGTTATTATAGAAAAGAAGAAAAGAAAGCTTGATTAGGGCTGCACAGAGTGGGAAATCACTGGAACAACTGAGCAGAGAAGCATGAGCTGAGTAGCATTTCAGAAAATGCCATTTTGATTGATCTTTGAAAAATTCACTGCAAAAGCCAAAAAGGAAGCAGAAAGGTAATTTAGGAGGTGACTGCAGTGTTTAAGTGAGAAATGGTGAAGAACATTTTGGATAGATATCTCAGTCTGTTTGGGTTGTTCTAACAAAATATAGCCTGGGCTTATTTAAGCAACAACAATGTATTTCCTCATAAGGCTACTGACTAGCATTTGGAGATGTGGTGCCAATGTGCTCCAGTTCTTTAAAAAAAAAAGTTTGCTGGGCCCTCCCTGGTGGCGCAGCGGGTTAAAGCACTGCACTGAGAAGCTAAAGCCACTTCCGCATGAGTTCGATTCCCGCCTGCCTGGGAGATGACCACATGGCGTGGCAGACCTCTCCTGACCCGCCCGCTGCTCCCCTCAGCAGTGTACTTCGTCGATCTGCCTGTTCTGCTCCCCACTCTGTCTCTGGTGAAGCCTCTCACCGCCCCGAGCCTCTGGCCTGTACCCCAGCTCTGTATGCATAAATAAATAAATCTTTAAAAAAAAAAAGTTTGCTTATTTATGTGTAGAACCTCTGGTGTGTAAGCCAGAGGTGTGGGGCACTAGAGACAGAGTGGGGAGCAGTGCAGCGGACCTTGACCAGCAAGGCCGAGGATTGGGGTCCCAGGGTTGACGACAAAAGGAGAAGGCAGAGAGTCGATAGTGCAGGGGAAAGGGGTGGGGGGGGAGGGAGAGGGAGGGAGGAGAGAGAGAGAGAGAAGAGCTTTATTGTGGCGTACAGCTATATATATATATGTACAGCTATATATATATGTATACAAAGAGGGTGGTGCAGTTAGTGACCGTGGGGGGTGGTCTTAATGGTTTAATGTCTTAAAGGCCAATGGGTATAAAACCTTTCTCAGGCGCAGGAAATTGCTGAGCTCCGAGGGAGAAAGGAGTGGGAGAAGGGATTTGGGTGTGCTCATTCTCAACCAGGATGTTTACCCTAAGTTCCGATCAAGTGTTGTTTTGTGCATAGGAGGCAAAGGTCCCCGACAGAGCAGAACAGGCAGATCTACTGAAACATACTGCTGAGGGGAGCAGCTGGGAAGACAGGAGATGTCTGCGGTGCCTTGTGGGTCAGCTTCCTGGCAGAGTATCAGACTCATGCTGTAGCGCTAATAGTACTCAGATTTAACCCCTAGTCTATCTGGGAGGCAACAGTGTGATCTGGTTCTAATAACAGCTCTCTCCTGGTTTGCAGGTAGACACATTCATGCTAGAGTCCTCTCTTGTCAGACATTTTTATCTTTCTCCTCTTTTTCCTTCTTTCTTCTTCTGCACTAATCTCATCCTTGGGGCCTTGATCTTATAACCTAATCTAACTCAAGTAGCTTCTAAAGGTTTCACCTCTAGATATTACATGAAATATTAGAGCCATGCATATTAATTGAGGAAGGGGGTAGACAAAAACATTCAATGAACACCACAAAGTTGGATAGAACTGTTAATTACAGAATATATAGTAATTAAAAGAAAAGCTTCCAACAGGAAATAATTAAAAGAAAAGCTTCCAACAGATTCTTACCTAGCTAATTTTCATGTTAGTAACTGTGTAAATATTCTTCTTATATATGGAGATGTTTAAGATTAGTGCTAAAACAAATTTAGGGGAAAAAATCAAGAGTTGTGTTATAGAGACTAAATATGAATTTCTCCTTTGAAATCAAGTTGAGAGAAGAGTAGAAAGGAGTTGAGCAGAAAGGCGATAAATACAGACCTCCCTTAAATTTTAAAAGGGATACATCCTAATGTAATTAGGACACAGAAGTTAAAAATGCATTTGATAGATCCAACATACCAAACATTGTAACCTTGCCTTTCCTAACTTAACTGTTAAATCAGCTACCACAAGCCTATTTATAATAAAGTGTTGAATGTCTCATGCAATTTGTTAAAAACTGAAAGTGAAAGTTTTTTTTTTTTTTTGAATATCAGTCGTTCCTATGATCACATGGCTAACTAAGGACTGATGGTCATTGCCGCTAGCATAATGCACATCACAGGTGAGGAATAGATCATAACTCAAATATGAAGGATATTTTCTCCTGAATACATTATTACTGTCAAACCAGCATAAAGTTGAAAAATTGTAAACAGAATCATAGTGAGTCAGGAATCACCATTTGTATTAAATGTGGAGTACAAGATGAAGTGGAAAACAAGATTCACTTTACAGTATGACTAATCTTTACCTTAATTTTTTTCTCATGCCTTCAAACAGCATAAACGCAGCTTCTGTTTTTACAATGGATGACCTTCACACACAGAAACAAAAGAGTCAAAGTACCCCTTTAAGAATTAATTGTATGATATTTGTTCTGCCTTGAACAAGATTATGCTATGTATTTTAGCCAATAAGTAGCCAACAAAGTACCTTTGTAAACACAGATCATTCTTTTGTAATATGATTCTATAAAATAAAATTTTTGTCCTGCTCAGTTTTATTTATTTTGTATCATATACAAGGAATATACAGGAAACAAAAGTGATGGTATAAAACTATTAATACATCATATCTATAGCAACAGGATATTTGATGTATAAGCAGTCAGAGATGAGAAGGTCCTGCTTGATCAAAAGCTTCCTGCTAATCAAGACTAATAGAGGACAGAGTAATAAATAATCTCTGACAAAGCAAAAGCAGCAACATTTAACTGGAAGATAGATTTTACATATGGTTGATGTGATAGAATGATCAAGTTAACAAGAACCCGTGGGGCCAGTTTGAATATTCATTAATCAGCTCTACTTTGGATTTAACTTAGAATGCAACTGTCAATGAACAAATGGGCTTTTGAAGAAAAGGTGATAAACAAAATCCAATGAATTGGCAAATTGGAAAGTCTTGAAAGGGAATAATGCTGTAAGATTAAGAACTGAATAAAAGACTTGAGCTCAGCTCTCTGCAGGGAAGACAAAAGCTTCTCACTAAATCAGGTAGCTTTGGAGAACATTGTTTTTTAATGTTTCTTTAGAAAAAAAAAAACCTCTGCCACAGAAAGGATATATTTAAGAATTTTTGAAAGAAGGCTTAAACATCCCAATACTCTTATTTCTTCTAATAGTGTACTAACAAGACACAGTTCTAAATAAATGGATTATACTTAGCTCGAAAACCTCTTATTTCCTAGAGATGATTTATTCAAAATGCACAAATAGATTATTTTCTCCAAAGGCAGAGCAATAAAATGTACAGTTAACACCAGCGGCAAAATGGCACAAACAGAGTTTGGGGGGGGGTGGTCACCCTCAAAATGCCTATTGGGTTAATGGAGTTAACTAATCGATCACTGTGTATAAAAACAGGCCAAACATAAGGTAATGAGATTACACCAACATTCCATCACATCACAGAATGGATGCTGAAATCCTCAAGGGTTGAGAGCAGGATCTTGGGGGAGGGGGTGGTTACTGGAGCTGGAAGTCCTTTGTCCCACCTCAAGAGGGAAAGTTCTTAGCATCAGTGTATAGAATTCCAGTTTTGCTCACCTCCCAAATTTTCTAAAACAAAAGTTCTCTGTATATTTTGGTGCGATTTCACCATTCCCTCAATGTTCATCATAAATTCAAAAGTATTTAAACAACATTCAGGCCACTGTCCTGTGTGTAAAACTACTATTCTTGGGTGACTTCATCCAAAGAGGCCTTCATTTTTGATGTCTCCTAAATACAGAAGGTAAAAATTTACCATAACAGAACACAAAGGTTTTATACAACATTATATCTAGAAAGATAAATCTTCAAAGCTCAAAAATTCAGGTTTTGTTCATGTTACATGATCTGCTATGTAAAAGCTGACCAAAGTCAATAATGATTACCGAACAATTTACAGATTCATTTGCTGTTAAACATTTAATGGATCCTGTTTAATCAAAGGTCCACTGCAGCATCAGCTTATAAATATTTATTTTTTTTCCTTAGAAAAATTAGCACCTTGTCATAAATAAAATGTACAAATAGTAGAGGGCAAAAAACAAAGTATAAAATTAACGTAGAAAATATAAAGTAAATGTATTGGTAACTGCCTACATCTAAGATTTAGAAAGTTTATCTGCACACCAAAATCCCCCATTCTATCAATTCCCCAACAAAAATACTATTTTTATATTTGTAGAAATAACTCTCTAACATAATTATATTAAAAATTCTTTTCATTTTGATGTATATTCTTTCATCCTCACATAATATATTTTAATTTTGCCATATAAAATGGCATTTATATAAGTTAGGATATATTGTGTGTATTTTGTTTCTTATTTTGCTAACTAGGCATTACAAATGCTTTATGCATGCTGTTGTTTTTTTTTTTTTTAGCTAAAATTCCCTTATCTACTTCGCTACATAATATTCCATTTTATCAACATATTCTATATTTATTCTTCAGTCATTTGTATTGTTTAGGCACTTAGTTATTACACAACATTTATTTTTCAAATGAATAAATAAGAAAGCTAGAGTTCACAGCACTTAGTAGCAACTTATAAAATCTCTGTACTTCATATCTTATAAGTTAGAGCAACTTCCACCAGTCCGGTTTATCTCTGGCAATTTCTGCTAAAGTAAGTGTAGACTAGCCCTAGATCATCAATTTTACATTCAAATTGAATTAGAACATCTATTTCAGTTTAAAAATCAGGCATCTATATTCTATACAGCTTTATTAAATTTAGTATTCAAAATCTTGCTTTATTTTTATCGCCACTAAAAAGAGAAGCTAGAGTGCTGAATATTTAGAAGATATAATTATTTTCAGAATATGAGCTTGAATATGTCGCATACATACTTTTTCAATTTCCAACTAAGAAAATAATAATATTCCGCAGCTATCTGTCCCCCTGAGATATTCTATGGGAGTGAGCATAGTGTATCCATTTGGTTGCAAATTTCCTCGGGAAGAACATGTTCTAATGAAATTATTTTGCCAAAATGACCAACTCAATTACATGTATATGTTGAAACCCATGGTATTGGCATAAAGATTTAAGCTTTAAGAAAGGAATTCTATGTCTCTATGTTCTTTCTAACGATGTTCATTATTCATTGCACACACATGTATGTGTGTGTATCAAGACTCTACTACACCAGATTCTCTGAAATCACTGGGATATAATGTTGCACAAGATTAGATAAGCACCTTGCTCTTATGAAATTTTGAGTCTGTTAAGATATACATGTGTGGATAATAATCCCACTAAGGAAAAAAATGTTACTTATTAAAGCCCTGGAGGAAATTGATTAGATTGGGTTGAAAGAGGAAGAGGGCTGTTTTGCTAAAGTATGTATTGGAGCTAGATTAGACTATAAAACAGGCAAGAGGTAAGGGCCAGACCAGAGAGAAGAGCATCAACAAAGGTATGTGGCCAAGGAACTCGGGCTGGATGAAGGGACTGAGACATGGAAAGTGACAGGGCAGAGAATGAGGAGATCATGGATCCTTAAACTTGAAAGACCACGCAGCTCTTCCTGCCTACTTGTGCCTGTGCAAGTGTCTTTCTCTCCTGTCTCTTTCCAATAAACTTTCTCTTATTAAAAAAAAAAAAAAAACTTGAAAGGCCAGACAATTTTGGTCTCTGACCACATTAGTATCTTCCTGTTGATCTCAGGGGAAAGGAAATGGGAGTCACTGGATTGCTCAAGTGTACATATGTCACACAACTTTGTGTTTTGCTTGCAGTAGAGGATGCATATGAGAGAACTTAGGTGTGTAGTAAGGAAATAAGAGATACTGTAAGTAGATCCTAACAAAGAATTGGTATGTGAGATCAGAGGAAGGAGTTCTATTTCATGTAAGACTCGATAGGGAGGTGCTACTGACTGGGGTTGGAGGACACTGAAAGGGTTTACACTGGTGCAGGGAGGGGATATGGCATGTTCTCTGCCATTGTGATTGCAGGCTGGAATTCAAAGATAAAGGCAGAATTGAAGTTAGAGATTTGGGAATGAAAGACAGACAATAATGAAGCCTACGGTACAATAAGGTGAGAACATACAGTCAGATGAGAATGAGTTGGAAATCTTAGTCTTGAGGAAACACAAGATGCCAAGTCTGAGTGAGATGCACGAGCTTGTGGTGAAAATGTGTAAATGGCCAGGAAGGTAAGGAAAAGAACAGAACATGAAGTCAAGGAAGCAAAAAAACAATACGCTGAAGATCAGCAGAGGACTCAAATCCATCAGAAGGCCAGGAAACATGAATGCTGAGAATGTCCACTGTGTTTAACAGCACAGAGTGCACAGATAACCTTGGGAAGACAGGTTTTGGTGGACATGATGGAGCAGAAACATGACTATAGGCAGACAGAAGATGGGCAATGGACTCATGGACAAAGTTTGCAGAAATGTTGATGGGGTCTCATAAGGTAGCTAGGTCTGTATGGGAGGGGCGGGGTATGAAATTGGAAAGAGTTTAAGGTTACCCAGGAGGTAGGATCCAAAAATAAATTGGAAAGGAGGGAAGAAGGAGAGGGTAGCAAAGAGGTGAACAGGTGATTCTTGTGTTAGAAAGTGAAGAGTCCCCCCTGTAGGCTTCAGTTTAGTTTAAAACTAACACATACATGTTATTCTAGGAAAGTCTTGCAGCATATCTTCAGTTCAAATACTTATTTTCTCTCTGCTCAATATCTTTGCTGTTGTTGAATCTCATAAGTAAAACAACACCGTGTGCTTGCCATCCAGTGTTTAACTGGACTAAGTTTCTATTTTTAGTGAAGTTTCTTCAGCAATCTGGTATGGCCTATCGTCTCCATGTTCCGATCAATTTTCCTGGCACTTTTTCTTTCTTTTCCTTCAGTAAGCAATGGATTCACAGTTAATTTTCTATAGACGGTTGTAGGGTATTTGAAGTTGTCACATTTGATAAATAGTGTAAACTAAACTGGCAGACCTCAGCTGTTCTACTACATCCCCATGGAAATTTCCAGTTGATTTTTGAAAATGTATCAGTCAGGATCCATCCAGGAAAACAGAAACTTCTCTTATGTGTTTAAAACGAAGGGGATTTAGTTGAGGGAATTAGTTGCACAGATGAAGAATCTGAGAAGCCAAATAGCAGATGGTCAGTTGGCCTACAAATGAATAGTGTAAGAAATTTCTTTCTCTTCTAAATGGACAAAGGAATAGAGGAAACAGGATCAGCACTATTTTGGAGCTGGGGTTACTCATCAAAGCTACAAACAGAAGCTAGTGCTCCAGATGTGGCTGGACCAGAGGAGATACTTAAGACTCTAGAAAAGAGAAAATGGGGAGGCTCCCTGGTGGCTTGAGGGTTAAATCTCAGCTCTCAGACCAACCACTGTGGTCTGAGTTCCATCCCCAGCAGGAGAGCTCATCCATATATGATACAGCAGACCGAATATGTCTTACCTACTGCTCTCCTTAGCAGTGTATTTTAGTAAATCTACCTGTTTTGCTCCCCACTTTGTCTCTAGTGAATTTTCTCACCTCCAAACCTTTGGCCTGCACCCCATTCTTCTATGCGAATTAAAAAAAAAATAAGTAAAGAGTGGGGCCTCCCTGGTGGTGTAACGGGTTAAAACACAGCACTACGAAGCTATCACAGCCACCTCACCAGGAGTTCCATTCCAGTCCAGGGAGGTGACCCACATAGCACGGCAGACCTCTCCTGTCTCACCCACTGTTTCCCTCAGCAGTGCATTTCTGTATATCTGCCTGTTCTGATCCACACTCTATGGGGAATCCTTATACTCCCCACACCTCTGGCCTGTACCCCAGTTCTGTATGTATAAATAAACAAGTTTTTTGTTTGTTTGTTTGTTTAAGTAGAGACTGAGGCTGGCTTTTCCTCTCCTCTTACAGGAACGTGGATTATAAAATCTGCAACTGAGTTTCTTCTTCCATGTCAGGTCACAGACCAGGACAGAGAAAATTCTGGCATGAACTCACAACAAAGGTGAAAATAGCACTTGCAGGTTGTTGGCCTTCTCTACTACACGCATCCCACTTAATTTCACTGAATGACGATTTTGAGGAGAGATGAATTGCTAGGGATAAACTACCTGCCTAGCAAATATCTGTTACAGTGTAAAGGCTTAAGCAATGGTATTTTTCCTTTCCTTTCCCCTTGCTCCCAACCTGTGTGATGATTTCCAAATACTGATGCTAAACTAGCTAAGTAGGAATTACCTGAGGAAATTAGAAAAATACATAGACATCTGTGTCTTATCAGGAAGTTTGGAAAGAGGCTCAGAATTCTAAATTTAAATTTTACAAAATAAAAGTAGATTACTCTATGAAGAACTCTATTAGTTAGTCCATGGGCAGGGGATAAATATATTGTGACACATTCTCCGACTCTCAGTATCTCAATATCATAGGATGTGAATCAAGATTTCTTTCTGGCTCTGTTGATAGTGCTCTACATCTGAAGTCTTAGACACAGCCCTCAGGTCTTACAAAGGGAAGATTTTTATTACAGAAATTGAAAAATTAAATCATCATCTTTTGTTTTTCCTTTTCTATCCACCCCACAGCTGCATCATAAGAATATCACAGGGGTTCCTATATGACTGGGTTGTTCCCTAAGTGAACAAAGATTTAAGATAAAATTGTGGGTATTAAACAAACAAACAAAAAACAATCAAAAAATACCAAGTGACTATAGAGCTGAAACTCAAAGCCAAATAAAGCATATTATAAATGACAAGCGGAAATGGACAGAAGTTGAGTGATTAATCAAGCAATTTGAGAACTACTTTGTCCTTCGTGTAGAAGCACAACGCTCTAACACCAGTGTAAATGATTTAGCAGATAGCATTTGAGTCCAATTACAAAGTCCCATATGCTATATGATATTTAAACAGCTGGACCTGCTGTTTCTATATTAAAGTATTTCCTTATAACAGGTTTATGATTTATAACATTGCTACTGATTTAATGAGTCATAAGAAGATTTTTTTTTCTAGTCAGATTTCCCACCACAAATACAAACAGGTATTTTTTTTAAATGTTAATTATCATCTTGTGGGTTGGTTCTGAAACATGGCTTTGAAAGTAGTTAAACTTTGCTGCTATTTTGAATAAGCTTCCAGCAGTCTATTTTCCTTCCATGTTAACATGTAACATTATTGACAATGTATTATTTTGTGACTGACATCTACATTTCAAAATAATCTGAGGAATCCATTTGACTACAGTTTTGGGCATTTTCAGCTATGTTCACTTTGGTGAACATTTTGGTGAATATTTTGTCTATTGGTGTGCTACGTCAAAGGGATTAGGGCTCTGGGTATTTTGGGGGGCATGAAAGGTAGACTTTCTCTGGAAAGTGATTCTTGAGTCTGGCATTTGATCTTCCATCTACTCAGCCACTTGCAACACCAGATAAATTCACTCCCTGCTGTCATTCATTCATTAGATTGTCAAATGAATGGGTGCTTCAGTGCCTATGCAGGGGAAAATCCTTGAGAAGACTTTATAATCATCGCACATGTTTAAAGAAAATATGTTATAGGTAATGTGATTGAGTTATCTCAGTCGCCAAGCAGCCCCAATCATCCCTAGCCACCCACCCCTCAGGAACATTTTAAGAGAAAAATGTTAGTGAATTACTCTACACTTTTCTAAGCACTCTACAATTTATGTAATTACTACACTGTGACCAATTTCCAAATAATGACACAATTTACCCTCTATGCAAAAAAAAAGGGTACAGAAATGAACAATACTAAAAAGTTCCTGCCATTTATAATAAAATGCCATATGTAACTCTCAATTATCCTCTCGTGAATTCTTCATGATTTCAACAAAGACCTACTCTACCACTGATGATTGCAAAATCCTAGTGATTCTTCTCAAATTACTGAAAGGATTAGCGCCAACTATGAAAACTGGAACAGTACACACTGATAGTTCAAATAAATACTTAAAATATTTAAACATTTTAGAATGGTCTGTCAAAATCACCATCTTGTGGAAACAAAGCCAATCACTTAACACTGAGCCATTTGGAACTTTCAATTTTGTATTTTCTGAAATATGTTAATATAAATAATTTTTTAATGGACAGAGAAATAGTTTTACTACTTCAAAATATAATGACTTAACTATATTCAAAATTAACTACTTTGAAAATAGAAAAATAGATTAATCAAGCAATCCACATACCCGCTACTTACTTTGATCTTCACAGATGTATTATTTTCATTAATCCTGATGAAATTAAAGCATTGTTAAAGACATTTCATCAGTTATAAAAATAACATCCTTTCTGTACAAGCTAGCTGGATCTAATGTAGATGGCTCGGGAGTCTATAGTTTCAACGGTTATTTAATCAACTAAAAATTCATTTGGTTTGATGCTAAGCTTAATGAAAAGAAAAGGGAAATCATTATTTTGCAAGAAACTTTTACGTTAGGATCTCTGTTTACCATAACAGAAATACTGAGAATTTTGTTTTGCTCAGTGTTTTTTTGTTTGTTTGTTTGTTTGTTTGTTTTCATAAGTCAGTATGGTTCTGCTCTTAGAAATTTGATATCTATTTTATTACATTGCCAAATGTGCAAATGTGTAAAAATAAAATAGAAACTAGGTTTCTAATAATTTGTTTCTAAGAAATTATCTAAATAAAACAGTGTCCACAATCTAAGGCACTACTTTTGGAGACAGGGTTTAGAGCATTTCAAGTGGGAAAGACAGGTGTAGTGGGAAGATATTCTCATCTCCCAGTGACTCTTGCCATTCTGTAAAAGCAACAGTTTTTGTTATGACTGCACCGTCTGCTCACAAGAACCAGAAGAATAAAATTTATAATTTAGATCATCCAAACCTACCCAGAAACCATGATTTTTATTGCAGCTGTTTTTTTTTTAATGAAACATAACACAAAGTTATTATGATAAATAAGGGAGTGCACAAATTATATTCTGGCCAGAAGGAGGCTTATGGAATAAAATGAATAAGAAAAGGGAGGCAAATGATGGTAAGTAAGTGAGGATAATACAGTAAAATGGCTGGAGCACAGTTCCTAAGTACTTTTCCCACTGAAGGTGTCATTTTAGAAAGAGTATTTCTGATGTATGATGACAGGGAATAGATCTGAGTAAGCATGATGACTTTCAACTCTACTCACAAATTCAATAAAATCCTCAGGGATCATAAACTGGCAGCTGCTTTGTGAAAATGAAATGCTAATGTTCACAATTACAATTTTTATACTCATAGCCATAAAATATATAAAGGTATGAGCTTCTTTTCTAATGCAATAGATGTATGATTTATATCTATTACAGCAGATTAAATCATTTGAAGCAAGAGGGGAAAAGCCCACTGTAAGTAAGCATTTTGCCATTTGAAATATGCCTGCATGGTTTTATCTCAAAAGTACTTAAGTAGATTAACATCTATTGGAGGTGAGACTAAAGCGAATGTTTTACCTGAAGCGAGAATTTTAATAAATAATATTCTATAAAGAGATGAACGATTATTGCATGCTACTGAAATTTTAACTAATATTAAGAAGAATAGAAACAGTTTTATATATTAAGAAAGTTTATCTTAGCGCATATTGGGTTTTTTTATTTGTTTTTTTTTAAGCTTTGGGAAGGCTGCACTGGGAAAGGAGACACAGACACTATTCAGTCAGTTTTGGGTACTGACCTTAATAGGGATGGGGTGGGAGACGATGGGAGTTGACTACAGGAGTCGTCATAGCAATTTCAATTAGAGGATGATGATGACAGACAGAACCAGATGTCACTGCTGCTTGTTTATGGGTTCAGGCAGAGAAACAACACCCAATCTGATGTTTAAAAAACAAAAATCATGCAATGAAAAGGGGTTCATCTTCAAGAGGTTCAGGGTTGATGTGACAAGTGGACAGGTTCACCGGACTGTGCAACCAAAGTAAAGAGGGGGAAAAACGTGACCCCCTCTGAAACTAAAAATGCTGACCCCTTGATTTATTAAGCTTACTTGATACTTGGGCATATGGACTTTGAAGTCAGATGTAGACCTAAATTCCAGTAGTACCATTAAAAGCTCTTGGGTACATTCTTTTAGTTTTTATTGTTTTACAGATATATTATATATATATATATATATATATATATATATATATGTAGAGAGAGAGAGAAAGAGACAGACAGACAGACAGACAGACAGACATATCTACATCACTGTTCACTATTGGACAGTATTTGATTTCTCTTTTCAGGTGTGGTCCCCATAGTTCTCCCACCACCAGAGCACCTGATCCATCACCATCATCCCCTGTGTTCTTCCTCCCTTGTGTTGACCTCTCTCCTTTCCCCTCCCCTGAGTGAGATGCACAATGTGGTCAGTTTGCAAGTGTTGTCTTTTTCCTGACCTTTTGTTCACTTTCTCTATACTTGACATATAACTGGAACCATCCAATGTTTACCTTTAATTGTGTATATTTTGAGGTAATACTAATTCCAACATTGCATATAATTTAGAGGATAGGATCACCCACTTCTGGTGTGTTACCACACCACACCCACCACCACAGCACCCACAGTCCTTCTCCATACTCAACTGAGCCCCCTACTGCTCATCCTCCCACTCTGGTAGCCTCAAGTCAACAGTCAGATTCTAGGGTTTATTTTGTTTCCACTTTATCTGTCCTATTTTGTTTCTTTATATTTCACACATGTGTAAAAAAACATCTAGTATTTATCTTTCTCCTAACTTATTTCACTTAGCATCCCCCCTCCAGTTCCATATATGTTGCCATAGAGGACAAGGTTTCATTTTTTATAGCTTAGTAGTATTCCACTTTGTATTTTGTGTGTGTATGTATGTGTACCTTTGTTGATGTAAATGGTATTTTACAATATCCTATAAGTTAATAATACAAACTAATAAATGATTATCTTACATTCATAGCAATGCACTAGGCTTTTTCTTTTTTTTTTAATAATACAACTGCTTTTTATTTGGGGCTTTCTGACTTTGGAAATTCCAGAAAATGTATTCTTAATATGGTAGAAAGCTTGAGCTATAAGTGACAAAATTTCAGTGTGGACAATTCTGTTAGTTACAGACTTCAAGGTGACCCAGTTGTAAGGGGAACCCCACACTTTCTGTTTACCTCTAGGAATTCAAAGAGGTTCTATTCTTGAAACAATGATGACTAATAATGTCTATCAATTCAATGTCAGAAAGCAAACTACAGGTCAGGAAATTTAAGAAACACCAAGTAATATAATAATAAGTTATAATTATAATAATATTAATTAAATGACACTTATTTCACCAAGAATAATCCCTTCCAGCTCCACCCATGTTGCTGTGAAGGGCATGAGTTTATCCTCTTTGATTGCTGAATAATATTCCATTTTGTAAATATACCATATCTTCTTGATCCAGTCATGTGTTTTTTGGGCATTTGGGTTGCTTCCACAGCTTACTGTGCTGCAGTAAACATAGGGGTGCATATGTCCTTCTGAATAAATGTTTATGTGTCCTGTGCCAATAGTTTGAAGAACCTCCACACAGCTTTCCATTGTGGTTGGACCAGTTTAAGTTCCCACCAGCAGTGTAGGAGAGTTCCTTTTACTCCAATCCTCACCAACATTTGTAAAAACACAATTTGAAGAGACAGATCCAGAATCACCAACAGACAGGGAAAGGACGTCGGAATTATCAAGCTGGAAATTTAAGATAACTGTGATGGACAAGTTAAATAGTCTTTTGACTAATTTTGACACCACACAAGACCAGAATACAGTGCAATAAGAGAAACAGAAACCCCAAGAACTAAAAGAATATGAGAAATCAAAACTGACAGCATGAGGAATTCTTCCTCTGGGCTTATCAGTAGGTTGAATACAGCTGAGGAAGGAAGAGCTGTGCTTAAGGGTATCTCAGTAGGATCTTCCTAAACTAAAAATCAAACAGAATATAGGCAAACAAAAAACAGAATATCCAAGGACTGTAGGACAACTATATACCCATAATGGGGATACCAGGAGGGGAAGAAAGAAGACGAAAAGGAATAGAAGGAATGGTTGAAACAAAGATCACTAATAATGTCCATCAATTCAATGTCAGAAAGCAAACTACCGATCTGCAAATTTAAGAAACACCAAGCAAGATAAGTACCAAAGTATTATCCTAAGCATTTAATTTCTAAATTACAGAAGTTAATTCTAAATTATAGTTGATTAACTATAATAAAAAAAATTCTTAAAGGAGCAAGATAAAAGGAGGGGGAATGAGCGATTAAAAGGTAAGTAGAAAATGCTTTGAAATGACTAAATAAGAAAAGACAAGTTCAAATATGCAGTGAAGGCAACCATACTTAGATGAACAGCTGTATATTATTTGATTAAAAGACAATACCTTGTTTTATTAAAGGAGAAAAATAGAGCATGGAGTAAGCTTATTCTACATTGCCTGGGGAAAGAGTTAATAACATTTTTCAAAATAGGTATATTAATAAAAAAATCATAACAATTAATACATTTATTTGAGCTGTTTTTTCATATCCATCATCCTACACAGCTATATGTATGAAGAATACCAAAAATTGTTGATTTCATACATTTGTTAGCATCATTTGAATTTTAAAGCACATACATCATTATGTTGAAGAATAGTAAAAATGATCAAGATAAATTATATTGATCTCTTTTTTCTAGAAAATGCTTATTATTATTAGTTTGAAGCAAGTTTTGTCATGTGCCAAAAACAGATTGTAATGTCAATGAATATTTTCCTTTCCCCTTAAAATATACGTGCTAGCCAGGCCATTATATCATGTGTAAATATAGAAAACCTATCATACATTGATTTATAGAGCATACTGTGGAAACTGCTAAGAATATTTTCTCTGGCAGGAAATCCACACATATTGCAGAGTGAACATTTATGGTTCAACAGTCATACAAGCCATAAAAATGCATATCTGAATAATTTTAAATCTACTCTATCATATTAAATATGTCACAATGGAGGGCATAGTAAGACTAATTCAATTATTAATATTTGATTCAGCAAAATTATTAAATTTATTTTATTAAAATATTAAATCCATAATATGCAAAACAATGCATGCTGTAATTCAGAGAGACTTCTGTGTGCTAAAACAAAGTTCACAAACAAATGAGCTGATTATTCTGAGTCAGTCACCTTAATCATTCTTCAAGTCAATTGTCTACAAAACTCATAGGAAAACCTTTCTACTTATGAATAGGCATGTATGTATTTCACTCCTAACCTTAAATAGTAAAAAAAAAAAAAAAAACCCTCTGAAAAATTCAGAAGTTTTTTATAGGAACACATATCTATAGCAACAAAGTTCTTTTTGAAAGTAATTTAGAGGAAAGTGCTTTCTTAGTACAAGTGACACAAGATCAAGATTTACTTGGGTTAGGGTCTGCAGGAGGAGAGAAATCATAGCCCAGTGGAGAACAAAAGAAGTAGAAAGACACTTTCATGCCAGACAAATCGAGTTTTCAAAAACTCTTCAAGCCAAATGGAAATCAATACCTATTTACTTTTTAAAACACACAATTTCTTAACCGTAGAGAGTGCTAATTGCTTATCACTGAGGTACAACTCTTCCAAATAAACTACCAGAGTTTGTTTAAGAAACAATCTCAGATTTCTCAGAAGTGTTTTTAGGAACCAAAGACTGTCAAATAGCTTACTATCATCATTTTGCCATATTTAGTAATCATTTGCTCAGTGAAATTATTTTGGTGCTTTTTTCCAATGTTAGTTCTGATGACTGCTTCAGATTATGCAATTATTTTGATAATAAGTAATACAGTAAATAGTATTATAAGTGTTTTTAACCTTTTTCATAGTGAGTCATAAACATTGTTAGTTGTGATACATAGTCTTGGCAGGCTAGAATTTGCTTATTACAGGCTATAACTGAAGTACATTGGGATTTGAGTCAATGTCTTAGTAAAAAGATATAAGTCAAATGTATGTATGTATGATATGTACAAATATAAAAAAAAATAAAGCATGGGAGAAGGGTGAGGAACACTGAGAAGAGAAGGCAAAACAAATTTTCAGGTGTGTTTATGTAAGCTGTTCCTGAGAATGTGACATTGAGGTAAAGATCCCCAGAGCTTGAGAATATGTGTAGCAACTCCAGAATCAGGGGGATTCTAGATAGAAAAGAATGTGAAACCAAAGCAGTCTCTGGTAGAATGGGAGAAAAGTGGGCAGGGAGTGTGGACTAAGCAAAAATTATTTTTTAGCTCGAGTTATAAATAGTCACAATGATCTCCAGTCTGATGGTGGTGTGAAATGGTCGTTCTTTGTGAAGTACAAGAAATTTCTGAGGCTCCCTCTTCATTCTCCTTGATGGAAGAATGACAGTCAAATGGGAATTCATAGCCCAAGAGGATCACTTTCCCTTTGCAGAATTTGTACAGAAAGCGAACTTGTGCTAAATTTGTGACTATTCTTGCTTCTATCAACTTTGTTTTAAACTGCGAATATATGAAGAGTATCTCTCTCTAGATAAGTAGTCATTTGTATATAACAAACTATCCTATTTTTGCTAAGGGCATAAGGGAATTCAAAGATTGAAAATACAAGTCAAAACTACTTTTATATTAAGGGACTTGTGAGAAATGTGTCTATCTAAATTATCAGTTTGCTGTTTAAAAATCTAATGGTGCTGATGGCGTGGATATACATTCTTTATGAAACTCCACGTGAAGTGGGAGAGAGCCTTTTAATTTTTTAATCCACTTCTGGCAGCAGTAAGAGATTACAAGAGGCTTGTTTTTAATCTTCTCACAGATCAGATTTAGGATTTTAATTTTCTCTCATTCTGTGGCTCTATTGCTTGATTTTGGAGGTGTGACATTTCATCAATATGGATCAAGATCGTTCATGACTTACTGCTTTATTCTTTGCAGTAACTGTGAAAGAGGTTTTTGTGTTTTTGTTTTTTTTCCCCCTACTTACCTAGTAAACAAGAATAGGAGGAGAGTGAATTACCGGAAAAACTAACAAAACACAGATTCAATGTGCACTATGAAAATTGAAAAAAAAAAACTTTTTTTTTTTGCTTCTATTTATAAGCAACTGGGAATACTAATAAGCCATACTTTCTCAAATGTTGTGCTTGGACACAAACCACTGCACACAGAATTTACTAATTTGTTAATTGAAGGAAACAAACATCCTCACAGTGAAAAAGATCCAGGTCAGAGTCTTAAAGTTCTGACCGGTTTGAATAAAATCTATGCAGTTAACCACAACATCACACTGTAATTTTTCCTGCACTTTTGAGTATGTTAAATTCCTTGGGTTTTCTCACTGTTCCATTTCAATATTCTTAAGTCTTTTTTGTTAAAAGTAACTTTTTGTTACTAAACAACATCATAGTATAACAGGGTGGTGCCCTGTAAGAGGGGAGGTTCCAGGTTCCCTGCCCCACTCTGAAGAAGGGTGGAGGTGAACTGGGAGAAGAATTTGCAGAAGAGACTGAAAAGGATGGAAGCAGGATGGGGAGGCACAAGGAGACCTGAGGGTGGCACAGGGAGCAGAGACATGTGAAGCCTTGTCTCGTTTCTTGGTCCTGGATTGTTTGAACACATGTGTGTGAGAGACACGTGGTGAGGTTGACTATGGCAGTGTTTACCTTGGTTTTAATTTTGTTTTCTCCTTCCAGACTTGTCTGGCCATTTCTGACCCTTTTATCTTGGGTCACCGCCGGTAGCTGCTTTAGACTTGTGACAGGCTTTCAGGCCTTGCTTTGGGCCTTTTGGGTGGAATTTTAGTCACAAGTAGATGAGTAACTTTGGGTGTTTGATTTAAAAACTATATTCTTTGTTTGCTGTATTGGATATTCATCGCATTAAAGTTCCTTTCCATGAAAGGCCTTACATGTTTTGTCTAGATGGGTCAGATGGTAGAACCTATTTAGAGCGGGCAGGTTTGGGGGCTCAGGGGTGACCCTGTCCCTGCTCTGTAACTATAGCAGCCAACTGTGCTGCAGGAGGTAATCTTTTCTTCCCACCTGGATGGTTTAGGGAGCAGGTGCAAGGGGTAGCTATCAACTCATTAGTTTCAGAGATAAAATGTCAACTTTGCTTTTATAGAATGAAGACAAGTGTCAACCCTTTTGGAGTAAAGGTTTTTAGATTTTTCTAGTAAGTATTTTAGTCTCGTGTCTTATCTTGTTTATGTTCAATAGATCATTGCTTGATTGGAATGACAGTTTTATTGTTTCATTTTGAAGAGGATTTAAAAAACTAATTCCCCTCAGAATTACCCAATAAAGGACCTCCCTAATGGCATAGAGGGTAAGTCTCAGTGCTATCACCACTGCAGCCTAAGTTCGATCCCAGACAAAGACCTAACCAACATGGTGCAGCAGACCTCTCCTGTCTCCCTGAGGCTCCCCTCAGCAGTGTATTTCAGTAGATGTGCCTGTTCTGCTCCCCACTGTCTCTGGTGAATTCTCTAACACCTTGTACCTCAGAACTACACTCCAATTTTCTATGCTAAATAAATAAATAAATCTTCAAAATTACTCACTAAAATGCTGCTAGAGTCTGTTTTGCTCATCACCCCACGATTCTCTCTCTCCCTCGTTGTAGGACACTGACTTACTGTTTCCTGCACCCATTCTGGTGTAAAAAGAAGATATTTAAATGCCTTTGGGGGCCAAGAGTCAATTTCTGATTGGAAGTCACAATGAACACGAATTACTTTCACTGGGGTAGAACCCCAGCCAGTGACATAGTGTATAATTTTAACTTGACAGAGCCCCTGAACCTGTGTTCAAGGGCATTTCTCTTTTGGGTGCTTCCCATCTGTGTCCTGGAGAACACACAAGTGTCCCCCACCTGCAGTCCCTCAGAGCAACAGCCACTTTTTGGTCACTTGCTGTAGAATTTCCAAAACAGTCCCATAGACAAGGAAGACAATAGAAAAATTAAAGCATAAATAAATAGTAAAAGAAAAATGACCACTTCTCATGTTTGTTTTGACATTTAGGGCGGAAAGTAGATATAAAGACAAGAAAAGGCTTGTGATTTTGTCCACAATGAATTTTGGAGTGTTAGAACTGTTTTTAGCTATACAAAAAACCCAAGCCCTCCTCCCCCTTTCAAATATAACTAAAATATAAAGTGGGTGTCAAAGCTAGAAAGGCAGGACAACTCAAATCAAATTTTAACACGTTAGAAATGTTCCCATATATGAGTTCAGTATGCCCTTATATATATTATTCATGCGTGTTTTTTTCATATTATGGCATGACACTGACCACATGAACTCAAGATCACCACGGGCCAGTCTAAATGATGAGTAAATTTACTAAGATGCCTTTGACAGGAAAGTATGTGATTAGAACTGACCTCTTCATTTCTGTGAATTGATCTCACATTCAACTGCTTATTATTGTAGTAAGTAAAAATAATTGTTTGAACAGAACATAGACATCTCTTAAAGTGTTTTGATTAATGGCATATAATATTATATATTCAAGTATAAATTTTAAGGTAACTTTTAAATTTAAATTCATTTTGCCTTCTTCAAGTTTTAAATATTCTTTGGATTAGCAAAAGGGCCATTTCTTTCTAAAAGTGAGTATCTCAGCAATTATTAATATCAACATTTTTCTTATTAATATTTCTTGGCATAATGTGATATTTCTTTCAAAATATAGGCAACAAAGGTTATTTGGGGAAAACTGTAGGAATAATAATAATAAAGAAAACTACTTAACTATTAATAGAATTTTGATATACTAACTGCAGTTGCACATTGAATTATCCTCATTCATCTTTAAATAACTCCTGATATTCTTTAACACAAAGCCATATAATAAAGACACATAATAAACTTTACAGGTTCATAAAATCTCCTCCCCAATAATGTAAGCATGTAGGTGGTAAATTTTTCCAAGACTACTGGTTTTCCAAACAATTCACTGGTGTATAGTTAAGAAATTGCTTTCAAGGGAATTTCATATAAACAATGTAATAGCACTGACAACTGGACCTCCAATAGCTTTGCTTAAAGTAAACAAGCTATGGTGGGCATTAATTCTGGAATAGCAAAGCAGTATATAGTCAAATATAAGGTACACTCTGCTCTATAAGAAAGATGTGTATTAGAACCACCCTGTCTGGAAGGCTCTGTTCTGGGTGTGGTAAAAACTTACAGAACAGTCCTCGCTGGTGGTATGAGGGGTTACAGCGCAGCACTACCAAGCTAGCTGCAGCCCCTTCAGCATGAGTTCTAGTTCGATCCCAGGCCTGGAGGTGACCCACAGGGCGCAGACCTCAAAAGTGTACTTTTTCAATATGCCTGTCCTGCTCCCCACTCTGTCTCTGCTGAGGAGCAGTTCTATATGCATAAATAAATAAAATCTTAAAAAAAAAAAAAGTACAGCACTAAGGAGGCTATTCTTTTATTTTGTCTTCACGCTACAAAGCCGTCACCCAGGTAGCCCTTATGTATGCCTTGCTCAGTGATCTGATGATGATCTGGCCAAGCTGAGGACATTCAGGAATCAAATAACTAACACTGCTGAGTATTCAATGCACTGTTCTATATCGCTCAGGTTCGAAAATTTGTTCTTCTAGGTTTTCAAGACATGCTAAAATTAGGAAATTCTGCTGCCTAAAATCCCTGCTGCTATCACAGAGAATATGCTAAACATCTCACTTTGGTTACACCAATGTCCTCGTCAACCGGCCATTCAGACAACACAGCTCTCTCTGATTGTTTCTCTCTTTTTAAAGATTACAGGCCCTGGGGTGTAGGCCACAGGTATGTATGGGGGGAGGGGAGGGTAAAACTGTTCGCCAGAGACAGAGTGGGGAATAGAACAGCCAGATGTACTGAAGTACACTCCTGAGCAGAGCAGAGGGCTGGTAGGAGAGGTCTGCCAGCCATGTGTGTTACCAGCCGTGGCTGAGGATCGAACTCTTTCTGCAGTGTCTGCTGATGTTTGATGGGAATGAGACTTTAACCTCTGTGCCACCAGGGAGGCCCAATACAGTTCTCTGATTTCAAAGTGATTTATAGTACTACATGCCATACAAAAATGGCATATACAAAAAAAAAAAAAAAACAAAAAAAAAACAAAGAAGTCACTTAAGATCATAACAAGCACAGTTGCACCAAAGTACTGGAAATTTCAATAGTTTCATAGTAACTATAATTTTAGGTAAATAAAAATAAAATGACCTACTTCAATGTGAATAAAAATCAAGAAAATGGAACTCTTTAAGCCTAGAGGTTTAAAGAATCACACACACATATATATTTTTTTCAATTTGAAAAGCTGCTAAATATCAAAAAATATGTCTAGTCATCCGATCACTTAAGGCCTACTTTGTTTTTACCTAGCTATAATAATAATTTTAATAAATCCAAAATGCATTTCAGTGATTGCATTCAGTGCCTCAGAAAAACCACATCTTCCATGGAAGCACATGCTTTCTTTAGAGAATAAATGATATGAAATGACCACACAGGAATAGCAACAGCATTAGTAAGTGTGTTCCCATCAGATAGGAACAGATGGTTGTTATTATTGTCTTTAAAACTTTTTAATTCATGGATTACATTCTTGAAAATGTTAGGCCTCATTTCATCTCCAATAATATAAGTTCCTTGAGGAGTAAGCTTATTTTATAAAGATCACAGGCCAATTTTCAATTTGGTAAAAAATAAAAATGACTTACATTTAAAACAAAGCTTTTTATTTACTTATTTTAATGAAAGCAATAGTATAAAAGTAAGTTTCAAGTGTGCATCATGAAAAATATACAAGTGTAAAAAGTTCAGTTCTAGCTTTCCTTATACAATTGACTCATTTCACCTGATTTTTACCTGCCTGCCACTTACTACTTCCTTTACAGGAAACACTAACTTGTTTTAGAGTCAAAACATACATTTTTGTTTTATTTAATTCATCTGCTTTTTTTTTCTATATACTTTATATGAATGAATTCATATGGTATTATTATTTCTCTGTCTGAATTATTCCAATAAGCATAATAACCTCTACATTCCATCTATGCTGATCCAAATGGCAGAGTTTTAACTTTTTGATGGCTGAGTAGTATCCCACTGTGTATGTATGTGTATACATGCACTGCACCTTTTTTCCAATCATATATAAATGGCACTTTAGATGTCTCCAGTTCTTGACTGTTGTAAATAATGATGCATTAAATATAAATATATATCTTCAAATTAGAATTTTTATATTCTTTGGATAAATATCCAGAACTGGTTTAATAGATAACATGGGATTTCAGGGGTTTTTTGTTTTGTTTTGTTTTTTAATTTTGAGAATTACCATCCTGCTTTCCATAGGGGCTGGACCAGTGTGTATTCCCATCAAGAGCGTAAACACTTGCTCCTCTGGTCTGTGTGAAATGGACCCTTTTTACAGGTGTGAAGTGATATCTCACTGATTCTTTTATTTTCATTTTGCTAACAATAATAAATGATGATCATATTTTCATGTGCCGATTGGCCATTTGTTAATTTTTTCTTTGAAGGATAGTTTTTTAGAATCTTTGCCCATTTTCAATAACTTTGTTGTTGTTGAGTTTTATGAGTTCTTTCTATATTTTGGATATGAACCACTTATTGGACCCATAATGTGCAAATATCTTCTCCCATTAAGAAGTATGTCTCTTTGTTTGGATGATATTTTATTTTACTGCATAGAAGTATTGTAGTTTGACATAGTCCCATTTCCTTTATTTTTTTCTTTCACTTACTTTGCTAAGGAAACATATCCCTTAGCTCTTTTAATATTAAGGAATTGCTAGCTATATTTTCTTCCATATATTTCACGGTTTCAGATCTTATACCGACGTCTTCCATAAATTTTGAATTAATTTTTGTGTATATTATTAGATAGTAGATCTAGTTTCACTCTTGTATATGCACATTCATGAACCCTATCATTTAATTTTTAAAATAACTGAATGTTTCCAACTTGTACATATAAAATGGAACATAATTAATTTAATACTATCCTAATAGAACAGAGAGAATAGATTTAATGTATATTTTTGGTGTTCTGATTGTGCTATTTCATTTATACAGTTGTAAATTTAATTAAATGTTAGGAGTTAATTTTAGCAAACATAATGAGATTGGTAATTTAGGGACAATTTTGTGGTTAACTGAATAAGGAGCCTGGGACAGATTATCATAGCAAATGGATAAGAAGACAGTACATTACTTATTGATTATACTGTATGGGGTATGCATTTTGCTTCTTGGTAAATGTTTCAATTTAAACCTAATCTATTTGAAATAGGAAAACATCACAGACCTCTAAGTCAATAATATCTTTGAGCCCAAGGGAAAGGGGAAAGTGAACCAGCCAACTAAGGAAAACATGATTGTAAAATGACTTTAAATCAAGACAACATATCAAGAGAAAAAACATCTGAACAAATGATACAATATTTCTCCCTGCTTGAGGTTAAAGTTGACAATGCAACTGTATTGGTATTAACTTAATTTCATAATCAAAAATGCCTTTTAAAAATATATTTTTTTATAATCTCAGCTTCCGAATTTAAATGTGCTTGTAGGTTATGCAATATTAGGCAAAATGAAATGAAATGAAATTTAATTTAATTTAATTAAATGGCAATTTTCAGAATTAAGCTTGACTTGTTGGATGTTTAGTAGCAAGATAACTTAAATGTTATTTTGATGTACTTGAGAAAATTAAATTATTCATGAAATAGGGTTAAATGTATCTCTGAGTGCAGAAGAAAGTTGATACCATAGAGAAACTACTAACCTTAAGAGAGGTAGAGATGTAAAATCTAAGAACAGAGGAAGAATTAAACACTGCCAAAAATGAGACCTTGAAGAACATGGAGTAAGATTCATGAGAGGTTCTATAAGATTCTCCTTGGGTCATGTTACTGTCCTTGACATAATCACCATACTTAGCATCATGGGAGGCCTTGGAAAGTCAATTCTAGTCGTACACTGGAATTGAACACACTGTTTGGATGTGTGGTCTTAGTTTTTTGCACCAGAAGTAGCAATATATAATATGTGCTTGTCATCATGGAATGTGACACAGTCATTATCAATATTAAGCTACGTTTTCATGAAATTTCAAGACAAACAAGTAGCATCCTCTCTAGATATCAGTATCTCTCTACAGAGATACAGATAAACTTATCTGAGCTATTTGACCAATATGCTCAAAACTATTTATAGAGGGTACATTAGTAACAGTTCAATTTAATCTTTCCATGTATATGTTGCTCAAGTAGTCATGTAAAGTTATGTATCAACCTTTATTTCTGGAACCTTTATCTACTGGTAAATAAGATCATTCAGATAAAACTTCCTGAAAAGTTATAAAAACTGGGTCTTCAAAAAAAAAAAAAAAACAAAAAACTGGATCTTCCATGTGACCTAGGGGTTAAGTCACAGCACTATCACCACTATGGCCTAAGTTTGATCCCCAGCCTAGGAGCTAACCCACACGGCCTGGCTCACCACAGTTTTTCTATGCAGTAAATCAGTAAATTATTTTTAAAAACTAGAAAAAATAATTGTCTTAAACCTCTATAAGAAACCAGAGTGTTGATGTCATAAATCATGTTGAAGCAAGACCAGGAGAAAGAGAATGAGAGAGAGGACAGAGGGAGGGGAGGAAGGGGAGATGTTTGTCTTTGGACAACTTTTCTCCTGGGGCCTTTTGCTGAGTCCCTGGAAGGCAGCTGAAAATATGAGAAGCTAACCAGTACTATTAATAACCTGTCAGGGGAGAAGGGTAAAATTGGAGTACCTCCTAATGAGGAGACAGACCAATTAACTTAAGGTTTGATTTGGAACATTTGTACCTACAGAGTCTACCATGGCTTTACGGCCATCTTGACTCATTTGACTCCAAGACAGGAGATTCAGAAGATTCTGCAATGCTATAGCCCTATGTGCCTCCCACAAGCAAATAAAAATTCACTGAGCAAGATTAAAAAAACAAAAACAATCAAAAACTTAGATCTCAAACAATTTCAAAATAATTTTAAATAACTTGTAAGATAGTACCACATCCAAAAACAAGATTATGAAAAAAAATGATTAGAAATAACAAAGGAAAAAGAATCAAAGGGCTTAATAACATAGTTATTGGACATAGATTAATATACTAAACTTAATAGTTAAAAAGATATTAAAAGAATGCAAATTTTGGCAGAGAACAGGATTATACAAAATTAAGATAGAAAATGTTGCAAAAGAAATTCTGATCTGGAAAAAAAACATATAAATAAAATATTCAGTAAATTGGTATAAAAAGAATTAGCCATAGCTAAATAGAGAATTAGTGACTGATAGACATGCCTCAAGGGAATATACATAGGAAGCTTAGAGACATGAAAACATAGAAAAAACAGATGAAAGATTGAGAAAATTTAGTGTACATGTACTGAAATTTCTTGAGAAGAAAAAAAGGAAAGAGAAGAAAACCTTGAGAGATAAAGTTTTAAATTTTTCAAAACTATTAAAGACATAAAGTCACACCTTATTTTAAAATCTACAAATTCCATATGTAGGTTTAAAATAGAAATCTTATATTAGCTTTAATTATTGAAATCCAAGGACAAAAGAAAAAATATATAGATTACCTTCAAAAGAGAGTCTATAGATGATATTTCAGTAGAAACAATGAAATATTGTTAAAGAGATTAAAGAAAGTAACCATATTCCTAGATGTCTACACTTTGTGAAAATAACCTTAAGGAACAAAATTAGAATTTCTCAGTTCTTATAGAATCATGATTGTCAGTTGTATTAGAACAAGGTTCTGTCGAGAAGAAACAAACAATAGATTTTATGTATCAGCATCTAGAAATATAGAAATATAAATGCAAATACACAGATACATTTATAAATTAGCTGTATATATACAGACACTTCTCTCTCCATATATATAGATAGATAGATAGATAAAGATATATTCTATTTTCACATATATATTCTTTCTTCACTTGTATATATATTCTCTCTTCACCTGTAGATGGATGGATAGAGAGAGAGAGAGAGATAAAGTGATCCATAGAGAACTACCAACCCCAACAGAAATACAGATGTAAAATCCAGGTTAAAGAGAGAATTAAACACTGCTAAAATGAGAATTAACAGAGCATAAAGACAACATCTATGACTTTTACTGAAGTTCTTGCTATATGCATAAGTATATATGTGTGTGTTCATATCATAGAGATTGGCTCATGTAACTGTGCAGGACAAAACATCCCTTGATCTGCCAACTACAAGCTGGAAAACAAAGAAAGCTTGTGGTGCAATTCAGAGAAGGATTGGAGGTCTGGAGTAAAGGGCTGATGGTGCAGATAATGGGCTAAGTATTGTTGTTGCTGTTATTTACCTAGAATAATCATCTTCAAATGTCAAACAATAGTCAAAAGATATTCCTTATTAAAGGAATGTTTAAAAAACAAGCAAATCAATTACTATTTATCACACCTCTCTGGTGGCGTAGGGGTTAAGTTTTGGTGCTACAGGCTAATTTCTCTGGCCAGGGAGCTGACCCACATGGTTGGTGCAGCAACCTCTCCTGTCTTGCTGTCTGCTCCCCTCAGCAGTGTGTTTTAGTCTATCTGCCTCTTAAGCTACTCACTCTATCTCTGGTGAATCCTCTCACTGCTCCTCCCTCAAACCCGGCATCTCTGGCTTATATGCACAAATAAATAAAATTAAATCTCAAAAAAAAGTATAAATCTGAGGTTCTAATGGAGAATGAAAGAAATTTTAGAAGACATACAAGTAGCCTCATTTTTTAAACATCGAATAGATGCTGAAATTGAAGTTGATTTCAGATGAAATTCTAGAACAGATTGCTAAACAGATGACTTTTTATGTACTTAAAAATGGAACTGGTGAACTGTAGTACGCTGTTCTGTCTCTCTGATAATCTCAGAGAAGCTCACTGAAACCCTCCAGGCCAAGCTTGGGGCATCAAGTCTTGGGCAAGATAAAGACCCTGACTGTGCCTTTGTGAGAGATGAGCATGAAGGCTTGACAAAATAGCATTAGTTAGATTTATATGACTGATAGACTGCTCAGAGTTTAATTAGGAATGCTTAACAATTGATAATTCTCAATTAAAGTTGCATGATTCCTTCTCTGCTTTACCTCGTTACATAACAGGCATTCAACAAATATTTGCTGGATTTTGAATGAATGGAGGCAACTCTACAGATGGCCTGGCACAGGTTTTTGTGATGCCCTGAATGACATGTTCATGTGTAGCTTAGATGCTACATTAGTAACATGTTCAGGGGTAAGCAAACATGTGAGGTGCTTCAGTGAAGATCTTGGGGCTTGCTCATTTACTAGTTTTAAATAGATATAAATGCATGTTTGCTTTCGATCTGCCATTTAGAAGATACTGGCCTTTTCTTACTGGTGCCTTTTATTCCTCTACACCCACCACTAATTCAGGAGCAACATCCTGGCAATAAATCCAAAGTGACATATACTGTTGAGAGATTCAGTGAAACATTCTCCAATTGTAGACATTTCCCTGGTTTCTGTGTAAACACCATACTGACTATAAAATTGCTTTGGGGATTTATGTCATTGCATTTCCTTGTCCCTTTTATTAAATTGGCTTCCTCTGTCTATATATTCCTGACTGCTCTTGAACTTGGTACTGTATCAACTGTCACTTGATATATTATTATTAAAAACATGGTGGTCATTTTCTTACTTCCTAGCTGAGAAGGTAGGGATTTGATGGTTGAGGGTGAGCACTACAAATGTCACTCACAATGGTGAGGAATCACTGTTAAACATATGCAGTATTCTGAAATCAAGTAAAAAAGAGAAAGGAACCAGCATTTTAATAATAAAAGGGGGTCTTTCATTTTCATGAAAGGAATATACAGCATGGAGATGGAGATAAACCCTGCAACATTCTCTCATGTGTTTAGCCTGGTACTTACCAAATGGCATGAAAAATTATGAGAAAATTTGGGTTTTCACTGACACTTTGATAAGTTTGAATGAAATTATCAGTCTTTTCTCAATTGTTTCATCTGAACACATGGCATATCTTGACGATGTTACGATTCTGTTGAAAGCATTGTCGAATCAACAGGGAGAAAATCAAAGAGGCCCATAATTTAGGCTTGATTTTATGCAGCAAAGACAAAGTATGTTTAGTTTTGAATTATTGTAACATACATAATACGTGACACGTTTAAGATGCATAAAGGCAGGAAGATGGTTTGCAGTAAAACTAAAAGAAGGATTTGCAGCAGGAAAAGGATGAGATAAGTAGGTTAAAGAGAAATTCAGAGCAGAGAAATAAAGGCACCCAACAGAGCTATGTCCTTCAGCAGAAATTGTTCACTTCAAATGAACATTTGTTCAAATTGCATGGAGCAAAAGCACATGGGCTATAAATGTTTGTCTCAGACAGGGCACAAACAATCAACATAAGTTATTTTATGAAAAAAATTTTTAAATGTACTATGATTGAAAGAGGAAAAAGGCTCAAATAATCTATTTCCAATAGTTTTCAAGGAAAAACTATTGCATTTCTGCTTTTAAATAACATGGCTCCCAAGTCTTTTCAGAAGATAATACTCTATCATAATAACTTGTTTTAAAATGGGCTAACAGTAACAAACGCTGTTCTTTTGTTTTGTGTCCCAGTGGTTTCGTTACTCCTGTAAGTGGAGAGAACTTAGCCTCTCTAGATGCATGAATGAAGGTTTCTCCTTCAAATGACAATCAGGAGTCTTCTTTCTTCACAAAAATATTTGTACTAAACAATTAACATGAATAGTAACTTACCGACTTGAGATGTTTATGTTTAGTTGACTTCACCTTTATTTAAAAGCAAATAATTTTATTAAAATGTTTAAAGGTCTAATTTCTTAAACAGTTTTTGATAACTATTTAATTCAAAATATTTTTAAGGATGGGGAGTGACAATTTTCAATGAGTATTTTAAAATGACAAAGATAGCACTTAAAGATCCTAGCATATAACATAAAGTTATCTATGTGCGTATTATGAACATGGGTGATACAAACCAACATTTAGATTGATTTTTGTCAGAAAATAAGAAACATAACTCTTAAACACATATGATGTTGATAGGTATTTAGTAGGATTTTGCAGTAAATCAAAGATATGGAGAAATCAACTACCTTTTGTTACCATACACATAAAATGTAAAATTAAAAAAACAGAATTCATGATCAAATTCTAGCAAACAAACAAAAAAAAACTTTGTTTAGTTCACCAACACTTTCCTTACAGCATTTTGTTTTATTAAAAATGTTTAAGGTAGAATTCTGGGAATTCAAAGCAAAATGTATAAACATCATAAATATACACTGTACCAACAAAGAAAAATTATATATAAGAGAGAGAATGAAAAAGGGAATTTCTTTATTCATGCTTAGAAAGCAAAATAAAAATGTTTTAAGAAAATATCCAAGATAGTATCACACATTCAAATGAGACTATGTGAAGAAAACTATTAATTATTAAGCATAACTAACATTAAGGGGAGAAATGAGACATAGCTTCAATGCCACTCATTTGCAATTGCTCAACATTATGACATGTGCAGAGGTGAATAAAACAGGTCATGTGTCTGCTAACAAGGAAACAGTGATCTTTTAGGAAAGAGAAGATAGAAACACAATGTATGTAAATGCTCTTATTCAACATAGAGAAACCAAACAGAGGAACTGACAAAATCAAACCAAAACAATGCTAGAAATAAGACTGTAGTCTCTAGACTACTGGAGAGGAAGGGAGAGTAGGGGTGAGGATAAAGGTGGGCGGGCCCAATGGTCCATGGTCAAAGACTATGAGAACCTCATTGGTGGGCAGTGTGGTAACCTACACCTGAGGAGATCTGGACCTATTTCTCTAAATCATATGCTGTGTGGTAAACCAATGTCACTTCAATAAAAATGATTTCTCTTGGCTAGCCCCCTTAACCTTAGAGATCAGGGAACTGTACAATACATGACTAGAAGTACTGCTGAAGGTAGTGAGTTAATGCTATAAGGAAAATGTTGATGAACTAAATATAAAGTTTTTTTATTTGCTGTTAGAATTGGATCATGAATTCTATTTTTTAATTTGACATGAATGAGTGAGATTTATGAACACAGTGCTGTGAGTCAAAGCCCTTGTTTATGATGACCTGTGAATATCCTCTTTAGGCTGCAAGGCCTCTGGCTAATATGCCCAGTACTTCCCTTGCTGTTACTATTAAACACTCAGGTGTTATGGAACACATGTGTGTGTGTGTGTGTGTGTGTGTGTGTGTGAGTGTGTCTTTTGTATTCTATTGAAATATGTGTCCCCTCTGGAAACATCTGAACTGTCAATCAGCCACGGAAAATGCATCTTTGAGGCAGCTTGGAGACGTGGGGAGCATAGACCCCAGGACATATGACACAGTGTGTTGGGCATAGTCTTTAAGAAAAATATGAGGTCATACAAATTTTAAGAGAAAATGGGAACTGCATCTTCTACTTTATAGATTTTTGTTGGGTATTGCCATTTATTAAGTGCGTCCTGCATTTAATAAATGTACACAATGACAACGATACCACAAAGGCACCCGTTAGGCTGGTTTGATTGCAAGACTTTTCATGAACTTAAACTTGAATAAAACATATTTTAGGTACATTCCCACTCCTAATTCTCATAGCCACCCATTTCACCAATGAAAAAGCTGAGGTTTTAGAGAATAAAATTAAATTGTCTCTTGTCATCTGGCCTGAAAATCTTGGGGTTCTGTTTATAACTCACATCTCTGACACTTTAAAAACACAGTGCTGCCGGGCTCTCCCTGGTGGCACAACAGGTGAAAGCACTGTGTTATGGGGTTCTCCAAAGCCACTGCAGCACAAGTTCGATCCTCAGCCAGGGAGCTGACCCACATGGTACGGCAGACCTCTCCTGACACACCTACTGTTCTCAGCAGTGTACTTTTACAACTAAGATGATAAAACACCCAAAATGATGTAAAAATAAACTATTACATTGCTAATAAAAATAAATGAATAAGTAAATAAATACAGTGCTGCTTCTCTTGGCATTTTGATCATTGTATTCAAGTTTAAGAATCATGTAAAACTTTGCAATCAAACCAGCTTAATGTGTGGCCTTCGTGATGTCATTGCCAGTGTGTAAATGGGTAAAAGAAGTAAGTTGAGTTCCTTAAATATAAACCACCAAAATCACAACTAAAATAGTAATGCAGTCACACTGTAGATGCAAACACTACTTTATCTGCACATCACTTGGAGAGAAAAGATGGTACCTCCACCTGAAGTAATTTTTAGTTACTACTATTACAGACCTAGGAATGATGACAGTTATAACTTTATGTTACACAAAACCAAAACTATGATGGACTTATTTTGATTTTGTTTGTCTTTGTATTTCCTTTAGTGTCCAGTGTCAACCCAATTCAACTCATACATGACTAAATCATCTGAATAATAATCGTATATTTAACAATACTAATGTTAACTTTATATTAATAAAGCACATTATTTGTAATTAGATACCATTTATATTAATGATGGTATTGTGATTATTTATATTCTCACATTCTATTAAATGTTAATATCTATTAATAATATTTGATTATGGGACCACAGCTCACTGAGCAGCTCTAAGAGAACAAGTGACATGACTTTTATATTAGCATATCACTCCCAGTACTTAGCGTACCAAATACATTCAATTTTTAAGTAATCCTTAAAAGATTTGCCACCAAAGCAATAATCATATACTAAATAAACACACAAGTCAATGTTACAGTTTTAGGTAGTTTAAAATATCACTCTCTTATATTCTACAGTCGGGAGTGGGGGTTGGAGAGGGATCAGAGGAGGGAGGAATATGGGGGACATGGTGATGATGGGTGGGTGAAGTGGGGAAGGGGAAGTAAACATTGTTTACCGTCCACTGTTTAAAAGAACAATAATGCAAATAGATACATAAATTTTAAAATTTATTCTCTTGCAAGTATGAAAATATCTTACATAAAAATTGATACTGTCCTTATGCAGGTAACATCAATTCACTTTTTTTTTTTATCACAACATTACATTGTAAGACAAAGGCAATTGTGTTCCTATTTCACATTTAGCATGGTGGGAATCAACTCAGCTATAGAATAGAAGCCTACAGAATACACAGACCCTATTTAATTCATATAGAATTTCCATAACAAGTTCCAGCATTTTTATGCATAATAATGCTGAAACTACTAAAAATCTTATTTTCTAAAACCGTTTGGGTACTTAGAAATGTGTCCTTTGTACCAGTGTCTAAATGGAGGTATTTAGACCATGGGGGATAGAGGAATGGGAAATAATCAGGAGACATAACTTCATCTTTGGCTTCCTCTTGCTGTGTTATGAAATGAAGATCCTAACTGTTCTGACCTTCAGTTTCCCATTTGTACAATGAGCATAATTCTTGCCTTGTCTGTCTCCTAGGATTACTGGAGGTCTCAAGTGAGATAATGTATGGAAGAGCATTTCAGACTGTGTAAAGAACTCCAGCTCTGAGGTAGTGACCAAGTATTTATCGTACTAGGAGGAAACCATCATCTGGGCATCATCAGTGTATTTCTATAGATTGCAGAAAAAGAGCTGGTATCTTTGATGGAAATGTGTCTCACAAGTGAACTACACTTTACGGACCCAAGTTTATTATTTTGCTTGTCTACTGAAAGTATCCTGACTTTTCTACAACATCTGAAATCATAAATATGACCAATGGTAATCATGCTGGAATACATTATAGAACTTTGGTTTATCTTCTTTGATGTCAGGATATCAGACTCTGGACTGCTACCCACAAGTCTGTGTATAAAAGTCTCCTTCCAATTTGCTGCTCTACTCCATTTTGCTCAAGAAATCAGAAAACTCACCTATTTAGAAACTTGTACTATTTAGAATCAATAGATTTCTATAGAATTAACAGATAATTAACTGAAGTCTTTCAGAAAAGCCAAGCCCAAAACCCTGACTTCCATATGTTGGAATCATTGGATATGCAAAAATTCCAACCCAGAATTACCTGTGGATAGAGCAGAATCACAAATTCTGAGTTTGCTTTCTGTGTCTCCTTGACCATCTCACTTTCTCATATACAAGGATACTCACTGAATTCCAAACTAAACATTCAATTATATGTGTTAGAAAGCAGAATGCCTTGAAATGTCTCTTTTAGGGGATAAAAAAAAATGAACTTGGGTTGAAATGTGAAGGCTTCTGCTTCACTTTCAAATGCTAGCAAGACAATGGGGCTTATCTAAAAGTTTTTTGAACTTAGCTTCAAGTACTATAAAGACAAACTCGATATAGGTGAGTCTCCTGATCCCATAATACAATGACTAAGCCAAACACAGACTAATGTTTCCTGATTTCAGTCAACAATTGCTGAAGATGTTTGTTCAATCCCCCTTTATTCATTGTCACTTGTCATAAATGTAAATTAATCAGAGCCTTCAAAAAATAATAAACAAACTAAATGCAGGTCAGGAAAGCAATACTTCAAGAAACAATTAGAGAAAGCAGCCCATGCAACGCTTTCAAATCATTTTTGAAGAAATGAGAAGGTTGCCCAACCTGCCTGAATTTTCTGGCGACAGTAAAATTCATAAAGGTCACCTTGACACTGAAACAATATTCTTCTCACAGTCCTGTTAAGCATCAGCCAAGCAGCATATTCATTTTCATTTTAATTATGTTTGTAAATAGTGGGAGAGGCAGGTAAGAAAACAGTGCCAGGCACCCGCTGAGACTCTGTGGGTGTCTCCAGCATTCAGCCATCACCCATGCAGGTTTCATTATTTTTCAGTAGATTTTTATTGACTGGGGCTAATATCTCCTTAAAATTCTGTTAGCTATAAAAGTTGTTAAAGGAAACCTATTTCTTTGCCATAATGTCTTCCCACCTGATTATCTGTTCATTTATGTCTTCCCAGCTAACATTTATCCTTAAGAGTGTAATTTTTGTGTAACCTTGATTGTTATCTAATTTATTTACCGACTGACAATTAATCCCTGATAAATTGCCCCAAGCACCGAACCCCCATTGCTCACTGAAGCATTCGGCCTCAGCCACCTTGTAGCTCCATGAGATTCCACTGACAGAGCAGAGTCTTGAAAATTAGTTTTGGTTTGAAAATGCTGTAGCAACACCATTGATTTTACAAATGCGTAGCATGTATGTGATGACAATTTTACATCTGATTATTCTTTAGTGTGTTGATTCAATGCACAGCACTGAGATAGAGCACATTGAGAATACATTAAAAACCTGCATCTAGGATCTCCCCTCAAGGAACTAATGTCTAGTGAACATTATATATAGGCAAAAATAACTATTATACAAAGCAATGATTGAAAATGTCACACAAGTTACTCCTTGTATGTCTGTGTGTGCTAAATTTTATCAAACATATTTTTTAAAGATTTATTTTTTTTATGCATATAGACCAGAGGTGAGGGGGAATGAAAGGATTCACCAGAGACAGAGTGGAAGAGCAGAACAGGCAGATGTACTGAAATACACTGCTCAGGGGAACAGTGGGCAAGACAGGAGAGGTCTGCTGTGCTATGTGGGTCACCTCCCTGATCAAGGATCAAACTTGTGCTGCAAGTGGCTGTGGATTGCTTCATAGTGCTGTACTTTAACCCACTGTGCCAATAGGGAGGGCCCCAAATACATTTTTAATATAAAATATATAGACAGGAATATATAGAGAAGTATTTACCACAACTTTGTAAATAGGGGTTATGTTTGGATGGTGGAATGCTGGGTAAATTTCTGTTTTATTTAAGTTGCATTATTTTTTATTGAGGAAACATTGGTTCACAGAACTGTATATGAATTAGTAGTATAGGTCCACATTGCTTCAGAGATGTATTTTAGAATGCCACACCCACAACCCTTGGAGCTATACTTTTCCTCATTGTCCACTGGGCCCCTCTTCTCTTTCCTCTCTACCTTTCCTTCTTCCTCTTTGTTAGCTTCAACTATGCGATCAGATGTCTAGAATTGTTTTGGTTTAACTTTGTTGGTTCCTTTTCCTTTTTTTTTTTTTTCTTATATTCCACATGAGTGAAATCTTTTCCTGTGAGAGTTATCTTGACACTTCAGACAAGAGGGAAAACCAGGAGAAGGAGTCAAATATGGCCTGCTAGAGAGCACAGAACCAGATGTGGGGCTTGTCATAAACAAGTGTTCAATATAATGAAAATAAAAGGCTGAGAAGAGGAAGCATTAAAACAAGTAGGACAAATGATCACAGCTGAACTTCATTAAGATGCTTAAAGTTGGGGCCTTCCTAGTGGCACAGGGCTTAAAGTCACACCACTATCAAGCTATCGCCAGACACTGTCACATGAGTTCAATCTCTGGCCAGGGAGGTGACCCACATGGCGTAGCAGACCTCTCTTGTCTTGTCCGCAGCTCCCTTCAGCAGCGTTTCCGTCCATCTGCCTCTTCTGCTCCTGACACTGTCTCTGGTGAATCCTCTCACCCCACCCCCTGCACCTCTGGCCTCCACCCCAGTTCCTGCATACATGCATAAATAAAACTTTTTTAAAAAAGATGCTTAAAGGGGAAAATGTGGAGAAAAAGTTGAATCTTTTGGCTTAGAGCACATTAGAAGCATACATTTATAGAAGTACTGACTGCTAGGGTAATTCCTTTCAAGTTTATTATCTGGAGGACTGCCATTGCCGCACAGAAACAATGTAGAGATGAATTTGAAGTCCTCTTTGAGGAAAACAATTCATAATTCGCAGGAGTCCGGGTATCACACCCTCCTTCCTTGTTCCTCAGGCATTTTGGGCAGAAAGAATTTTCTAAAGTTCTAGAAGATGCCAACGGTAACAGGATGTAATGGACTAAGAGCTCAGGAGATCCTGGCAGGTTCTGCGCCGTAGGGGAGAGCGAGTGAGCTGCCTCAAGCTGGGCTGGAGGTTTTGATGAGTATTAGTTCTCTTGGACAATAAGGTGTTTACTATCATTGCAGTTTGACTTAGGTTCAGACTTATGATGTGGCACATCCACTAGGAAAACCTCTGTTTTGTGGGTCCTGATATGTTAACTTTACCCCTAGTCAAAGGCCTACAGGCTATGGCTATGCCGCAAAGTGACACCATGTATTATTTGTCATCTTTTCAGCTGTGACCCCTAAGATTTTTCAGGATGCAACTTCACTAATTTATTTTTAAGGAGGAATATGATGTGATTTTTATAGTAATAGCAAGCTGTGCTTTCCCTGGAGGGTTTAAAATATATGTAGGAATAAAATATATGACAAAATAGGCCATCAGGCTAGAAGGATAGGAAAATAAAGCTAAACAGTGGAAAGTTTCTTGACATGTTTGGGAAACAGTAAAAGCACAATTTTAAAACAGACTTGAAAAATCAAGAACATACGCTGATATCAAGTTTGACAATAAAAATCATAGCCAAAAACAGTAACCAAAAAGCCAAATTGAGAAAAATGAAATCAATGCTAACACTATTTATTTCAATAGAAATCAGGAAATTCTGAATGAAGGACAAAAAAAAGGGGGGGGGGGTTGAATGAACAAAAACTAGTAACATAACAGACTTAGACCCAAACATAAAACTAATTTCTTGAAATACATGTGAACTAAACAGTTAAGTCAAAATACAAAGATTGTTACACTATAAAATGTGTTCTTTACAATAATAAACAAACATTTAAGAACATAAAATACATGAAAGTAAAGGAAAAAAGGTATACTATACAAGCACTAAACAAAAGAAAGTTGTTTTGTCAATGGCAATCACAATAATCTATAAGAAAAGAATAATGCAAGAAATGAATTGGCTTTTTGATAAAAAGATAGCTCAATAGAAAGCAAACAATTCTAGGGGCCCTCCCTGATGGTACAGGGATTAAAGCACAGCACTGTGAAGCTATCCGAGGCCACTGCAGCACAAGTTTGATCCTCAGGCAGGCAGGTGACCAACATGGCACAGCAGACCTCTCCTGTCCTGCCTGCTGCTCCCCTCAGCAGTGTGTTTCAGTATATCTGCCTGTTATGCTCCCCACTCTGTCTCAGGTGAATTTTTTCACCCCCTGCATTTGTGGCTTGTACCCCAGTTCTGGTATGCATACATAAAATAATAAATATTTTTAATATTTATTTATTTATTTAAAGATTTTAT
>NW_004567111.1:10406526-10519745 GCF_000260355.1 Condylura cristata
GGCAGGCGGGGATCGAACTCATGCGGAAGTGGCTTTAGTTTCTTAGTGCAGTGCTTTAACCCGCTGCGCCACCAGGGAGGGCCCAATAAATATTTTTTAATAAAAGAAAGAAAGCAATTTTAAATGTAGATATAACAAATAACTTCAAAATACAGAAAACAAAAACTGACAAAGATAAATAGAAAAAAGACAAATAACTAATAATAGCTGGAAATTTTAATCTACTTTTTAAGCAAAAAAAAGCAGACATTAATGAGATAACTTGTAACATGTACAATTTTCCACAATCAGAATTGTGTAAATGAGTGAGTAATAAACACTCAAAAGAGTCAAATTACTAAAATCATAGAGAATATGGTCTTTGACCACACACAAAAAAATTGAAATCAGTAATTCAAAGATAAACAAAGTAATCATTGTTAAATAATTTCTGATCTTTTACATGGAAAAAGGTTAAACAACTTTAAAGTAGAAATTTATAAAAGAGGATCTCCAGAAATGCAAATTAAAACCAATGCTAGCTATAATTTCATGTGCTAAGTAAAGCTAAAATTAAAGGGAAGCTCCCTCATAGAAACAAAAACAATGACATAATTAGACTCAAACCTGATGTCAGGTGTCGGGGATACCAACGCGATTGGTCCCTAGTAATACAACTTGGTCCTGCATGTGCTCTCAGGCCAAAATATCACCTGAAGTTCAGCCCAGCACTACTGACAAGTTAACATCATCATGTGGATGACTCCAGAATTTATCAGATTTGCTCACGTCCAGAGCATGTTTATTATTGATTCATGACTGTACCATTTAGTCACTATTTCAATGTTTACATTATCCAGGATCATGTCCATATAAATAACAAAATCTAAAGATATATCGGGGATGAAAAAGTCATCAAGCAAGTGAAACAAACTATCATCTCACATAATGCAAATGACAATCATAGTACCATAAAGCTGGACAAGATTTTTTAGTTGAAAAGAATATTGTAATGTAACATGTCAAAGTTTTACTGTAGTTTCCATTATTTACTCAAACCAGAAACATGGTTTAGAATACCCCCTTGACAACAATTATGATAGAAGATTTTAAATAAAAATAACATCACTGTTTCTGTGCTGCTTTTAAAATTCTGACTCTTAACTCTTCCTTGAGTTAAGGCACTATCCAACTAACTGGCGACCATCTCTACTTTCATACTTATTTAAATATTTACTAATTAAACAGAAGAATGGTTTTCTACCCTGATCCAAATCTCTCTCTTTCTCCATCTGCCCTTTCTCAGTTAGTGGAAAAATCATCCATAAATAGCTTAAACCAACTACTTTAGATGCCAATCTGCCTACTTAGTTCATCCCCAGCATTCATTTTGACAACTTTCTCTGTCAGTACTTTCTTCAAAGTAGATCATAAATTTTCAAAGTCTTCTTCATTTCCATAGACATAAACTTATTCTAATCCACCATCATATCTCACCTAGACCACTGTACCCATCAATCATTCTGCTCCTTTTATTATCCATTTTCCACAAAGGCAACAGATATATTCTTTCAATCTTAAATAATGCCTTTCCTTCTCTTAAAACACTGCAATATGACCCTCTCTGGTGGCTCAAGAATTAGGAACAGCACTGCAAGATAGTCGTAGCTGCTTCAGTGCAAGTTTGATTCCCCGCCCTGGAGGTGACCCACATGGCACTGCAGACCTCTCCTGACATGCAGGCTGCTCCCCTCAACAGTGTACTTCATCAGTCTGCCTGTTCTGCTTCCCGTCCTGTCTCTGGTGAAGCCTCTCACCGCCCCTACATCTCTGGCCTGTACCCCAGTTCTGTATGCATAAGTAAATAAATTTTTTAAAAAATGCAATGACTTCCAGTGCTTTCAAAATATAACCAAACATCCTCTCTGAGCTTACAAGGCTGAGTTGAACAGTCTGTATACCAAAAGCCATTATTTCCACTTAAGGAAAATTCCCACAAGTCACATGATCACAAGACAAAAGTCAACTAGACTGTTGTTCTCTCATTAGCACAGCTGCATGTGTCTCCATGACTGTCTTATACAGTGGCCTAGTGGCCTTCTTGTTTTTTTTCATCATGCAAGTTGCCACTGGTGCTGATCTCACACTTGCGCTTTATTACAGACTGCTGGTCTACCCTCACACTGCTCCACCCCAATTCAAATACCAGTCAAAGTGAGGTCAGTAGCCTAGGTGCACGGGCACATTCAAGAGGGAGTGAATGAATGATCAAATAAAAGTTCATATCTGTGCATTTGCTTTGTAATCTGTCCTCCTGTTAATTTGTAGATATAAAACAAAATATTGCCAAGTCTCTTGATAAAACCATGCACTGTAAAAACTGAGAAAAAAGCACTTTTCTGATTATATACAACTCCAAATATATGTGTTTGGTTACACAGTAGTTCATTATTTTTTTTTCCTCTGCTTTTCTTCATTAATCTTAAAGGAAACATTAAAGCATGCTGTTCTTTATTAATAATTCAGTGAATTTTTCAGCTCATTGATGTCAGACTGTTGAATGACCTGAAAATGAACCTTTCTGGAAACATACTGCTGACTTGAAAAATCACTGGCTTTCACGTGCCTCTATGAGCAATGTACATTGTACTTGTCTAATTATTTCAATTTAAAAGTTTAGACAATTAGGAAAACAAACTAAAAAGAGAAGCACAAAGTTTTATTCTTTAGTAACTGCATTCCAATTCTACCGTTTGAATAAATAGCAAAAAAACAAAAAACAAAAACAAAAAATAACAACTAGTATTCCTTCCATATAGTGGCCTACTTTACATATTAGATTTATTTAACATTTAAATAAAATATTTCAAGAACGATGACTCGGTGAGCATACTTCATATTTGCATTTCAGAGAAAATTTCATGATAATTATATTAGACAAAACAAATCAATTTCTCAAGAAGGGTGAAATCCCACACAATTGCAACAGCTCAAGCAGGGAAGGACTGAACGGGGCTCCATAACCACAGAATGATTATTTTGACACGTTCAGCTGTTTAATATCATGCCTGACTGCCCCTTTCTGGTTGATGATTTTCCTTTGTAGGATATGGCAGGCCTAAATGAATTTGAACCCTTGTGAATTAAAACCCTCTGATTCATTTACATTGGCTAAAATCCCTTATGCCCTAAGCAAATGTGTCTTTTTTTTTCCTTTTTGCAATGCATCTGAAGACTATATGATGCCATGTGGATACCTGAAATTTGTAAAGCTGTAAGCAGTACAGAGTTCATTATATGGGATGCAAGAAGAAATAGGAATATTACAAATATCTACCTATTAACTCTTTTATTGTCATCATGGTTAAAATAGATAAACAAGCAATCTAAACAAAATATTTTTGTGAATGAGCAGTCCTTTATACCTGGCTTCACAAATAAAATATCTCCGGAGCTAAGCAAGTTACATACATGAGTGAATAGTGAACACTGTGTGCATTTATGTGTCAGGCAATACTGGAAGTGTTTTCAGAGGTGTTAAATCAGTTAAATACTCACCACTTTTTTATGGAGAAAATACTATTAAGTTCCATATTGAATCTAATTTGACTTAATTTCATTTTTGGAGCACAAGTGCAGCAGAAGCTCAGAATCTTCCATCAAAATGTGACATATAAATGGCATTATATCTCTGTGTTTTATTTATTTACTCCTACTAACCCCTAGACCCCCAGAGTCATCCCTTTCTGCCTCCCTCACTTAGCATTAAGATCCTGATGTGTTTAACCTATATAGTTGGGCAGAGTTCTAAAATGGGTATTTTCTTATACATGTCTTTTTCATTCATGTAAGTTGTGTCATGTCCTAGACTGCATTCTGTTTTTCCCATTTCTTAGTCATTGTTAGGCCTTGATATTCTGCCCCTGTGCCACTCGAGCATTTATTATATTGCTCCTCACTGCAGGAAAGTACTGCATGAAGTATATATGCTCATTTACCTCCCCACTCTACCAATTACAGATATCAGATTGCTCCAATTTCTACCACCTGAAACAAATGTTCCAATTTTTATCTTATTGGTCCTTTACACTCAAATTTTCCAATAAATGTCCTGTACACATTTCCTTATGCATCCGTGTGAAAATTTTGGGGGAGTACATATTGGCAAACACACATAAGAACAATGCGACTGAGAATGTACACGTACATGATGAGATCCTAACAGTTGGCTTTCGAGATCATCTGTGCTGGTCCTACCATCACAAGTGCAAAGAGTCAGGGTCACACAACAGTGGTCACCCACAAATGACACCCCTTTGTGTGTGACTACTCTGGCTTACAATTAGGCTTGTGAGATTCATCTATGATATGTAAAATAATGTTTTCTTCTGTGCTATATCACATTTATGAATATAAAGCATAAATATTTCACACCTTCATTGCTCCATTCCATTTTTGCTGCATATGACCACAAAATGGTAACTATTAGTAAAGGGCATAATAATGCAGTAATAAGATTAATTTCTATATTGAGCACACCTGGGCGTGCATATACCAGAGGAGAAGTTCACATACACGCTTTTCAGTTGCACAATTGCCCACATTATATCTAAAGTTACTCAAATAACACAATTTATAGTCCTAATTTTAATAAGGAAAAGCACTCTTCCCCAAGAGAAACAACTCTTCCCAGCTCATTTTCAAGTACTCAAAATTTCCTAAAGGAAAGATTTTACATAAAATTCTTTCTTGTTAAAAGTAAACACACTACATAGATACCTAATTAGATAATGAAATGCTGAGTTGATGAGGCCCAGGATATTGAGAAAATGATATTTTTAGACCAAAACCAATCATTTTTAATCATTAAAATTATGTTTGATGTATGTTTTTTTCTTTCCTTTGGGGATACACGAGAGAATACCCCACAGGAACTAAGAAAATTCTTGTTTATTGGTTAGCATAACTCTCATCATGATATCTGCAAAATATGACAGGAGTTAGAAATTCATTCTCTGGTTTTACCCCTTAACTCTACTGTCACTGGCCATATGGCCTTCATATGAAACATAGCCTTGATATTTGCAAAAACATGGTTATTTCGTAGGAAATTAACATCTGAAAAAACCCTCTGCTTGTATGCCGTTAATGCTTCAAAAATGTCACCAAAATCTCATGTAGGTATCCAGTTTGTTTCTTTGATACAACCTTCAGACATAATTAACCAATGTTAATTGACTGAACTTACGGGAATAAACCTTCAATCTATGTTAACTGAGAAGACCCATTATTGACATATTCTATTTAGAATTCACAATCAGGAGACTCAATAGTGTCCTCACTTAACTGACACGATATATCAGCCAGACAGAAAGGCAGATGGGAAGACAGGAAGAAACATATATGTATATGTATTTATACACACACACAAATTTTGTCTATTGATAATCTTTGAAATTTATATATTCACAATATAAAACATGTCTATGTTTCTGGAATAATAGGAATCAGTAAGAATAATACTAAAGGATCTTCTAGGTTATTTATAATTCACAAATTTCATATGTTTATTAGAATGTGTAAATTCATTCTTCAATATCATGAGGTTTTACTATGGACCAGGCATACTAAATGGAGAGAAGTGGTAAATGAATCACCCTTGTGGAGGTCTTAAACTGTTGTAAGGCAGTACCCATAAATTAATAAAATACAAAATAATGTGCTGAGCACTAAAGCAGGCACACATTTTTGTTTAAGCAGGAGGAGCAGTAATGGTGGTAGAAATAGTCGGATTGACAGGGAGTAGTGGAGTAGTGAGGATAGACTCTGGTGTCACAATCTCTGGTTTAGAAATTCTCCGTCTTTTTTTTTTTTTTTTATTGACATGTGAACTTGGTTAAGTTTTTAAGAAGTCTCTGAGCTTCACTGTTTCATTGTACATTTTTTACAAAAAGGATCATAGTTGGCCCTCCCTGGTGGCGCAGCGGGTTAAAGCACTGCACTAAGAAGCTTAAGCCACCTCTGCATGAGTTGGATCCCCGCCTGCCCTGGAGGTGACCAGATCTCGCCCGCTGACCCGCCCGCTGCTCCCCTCAGCTGTATACTTCATTGATCTTCCTGTTCTGCTCCCCACTCTGTCCCTGGTGAGTCCTCTCACCCTCCGCATCTCTGGCCTGTACCCCAGTTCTGTATGAATAATAAAACAAATCTTAAAAAAAAAAAGGATCATAGCAGCAATAATTCCTTCATACATATAAATTTCACTGAGAAGAGTGTTTGGCATAGAGTAAGTACTAAATATATCCATTAACATTCATACCAGAAAGCCTAGCGAGCGTGGCATATGGCGGGAAGGGTTACTGCACTGGGTTCTTTACAAACGTCAATTCATCTCACCCTGAAAAACCCTGTGAGTCTGGTATACTTATTCTAATTTTAGAGGAGAAAAATCAAGACTCAAATGCATTTGTGACTTGTTCAAGGTCACACAGTGAGTGATTTGGAGATCTGGAATTGATTCCATCAACTGGTTACTCATATTCAGAACCAGATACAGCGAAGGCAAGAAGACAGAGCTACCAATGTTTCTGTTGGAATTGGAAGCTACTTAATGGAGCTGGGTCATTGGTTTGGAAACTGAAAAACAAATATGTGTTAGCTGAGGTAAAAAAAGGAAACCAGATTTTCATCCTAAGTTAAAGGATGTCTTACAAAGGACGTTAATTCATGAAAAAGCTTGGTAGCTCCAACCGGAAGAGAAATTCTTTGTTTCCTGTGTGAGGAGTAGTAGGGTAGAGAGCATAAATGAATGTGGTGGCCAATCATATGAAAGACATGTCTATTGACAATGGACAGAACGCAGCTGATCTCTACTTCTATGAAGTAAAAACAGGTCCAGCTCTAAACCTGCACTGACAAAATTTGAATGTATCTCTAGGTAGGCTTTTTTTTTTTTTTTTTTAATGCTCAAGCTTACTTACACATAAAGCATTTATGTTGTTGCCAGTTGAGACAAGTCTAATTCAGCCAATCTTAATGCATCTTATATGGCATCAAATTCTCTAAAATGTGAACCAAATATGTTCTGTTATTTCATGGCAAAGAAAAAGGATGACAGTGATGAGAGACTCTGGAACAGCAAATAAATAAATATGTACAATAGAATATTGTATATTACAATGACTTTTTCCCACCATTGCAAAATAATAATAATACTCCCCATGCAGTTACATTAATTTTACTTAGAAACATCACTAGGTTGACCTCTGAGTTGTTGCTTTTGTTCCTGCAGTTAGCCTGAAGGCATTTATTTGGCTTGTGCATTTTCACAAATCTAACTTAGCCACTTCAGTGGCTGTGCTGCACATTTCACTTTCTTTCTGCTACTCCTTGGCTGTCCGCTGTTACATCATGGAACACTCTTGATTTTATCCATGTTCATTTCTCCTACTACACGTCACGGCAAGTGACAAGCTTTCGCATCTGTTCAGACTGCTTGCCTTATACAAAGCTAGTCCTGTGTATTTTAGGTTTCTCTTTGCTTTCCTCTACTTATGAATTAACCATTTTCATATTAACAGTAAAATATCTATACTATTCACAATTTGAGAGTACACATGAGTGGGGACTATAGGTTAAATGGAGAGATGACATCAAATTTATGTTTTCAATTAGAATTCTGGAAACACATAGAAATAGGTATCATTTTCTTCTACCCTAAGTAGGTTGTTTTACAGTGGGAGATGATAGGATTACTCTGTTAACACCAAATAAACAGCTAGCAACCTACAAAGAGCTCTTCAAACATAATTTATTGCTATTAAAAAAAATTGTTTCCTCACAAGTGCTATGAGTCTTATATGAATATCAAGGAGAGTAGACCATAGCTACTACCTGGTAATCATCTGTGCTCTTATGGAGCTAAATACCATCTGGTGCACATTCTTAATATTTCCTCCTCAAACACCTTAATAAGCTGCACCATTGACATACCATATGTCTCTTCTAGATGGTAATAGCTCTATAAAAAGGAAAACCAAAATATAGCTGACATGTATACTAACAAGGCAAACTAAAATTACATTTGTGCCATTGCATACAAAATTCACTTTGACTTGCAGCAGTTCAGTTTGCTGTTATTCAAACATATGCTGGAACTCCGGAACTCTAACCCAACTTAATACAACATGGATTTAAGTGTAACACCTATCACAAAAGTCTTCTAAAACCTAACCACCAGAAAGAAATTATGAATGTAAATAAATAGTTATGTTATTAAAATAACAGATTTTACTGCCTGATACAAATTTAATTACATTTTAATTTAAATTTAAAATGTGATCTATTTGGAAGGACTTCAGTTGGATGTTTTTTATGTTTTCAAAAAAGAATGAACCTAAAATTAGTTACCATATTATTTACCAAATGAGATTATAAACTCCATAAGACAGACATTTGCAGATGCTCCATGAAAATCTACTTAAAGAATGAATAAATAAAGCTCTACTCCATTTCAATTAATCTATGTCATTTTCTTCTTTAACTATTACTTATGTTTTATATTATTAGGTAAAAGTAGTGCTATCAGAAGTAAGCACCGCATAGATCTTATACCACTCTAATCATTCTTTCATTAATTCAAATATGAGTTTCTCCTCTTTACTTAGTTTTGTGTTCAGTACTACAGAGGGAAAAATAAAAAAGAACCTCCTGCTCCTATCCTGTTCTCAGTCAGCAAAACGCAAATGCATTATTGGGATCAAAATAAATAGTGACAGAAACCCATTCAATAATTCTTAACTGCAGTGTTCCCCACAGACTAGTGTACCTTATATGGCACCTGTTCTCAGTCATTCTCTAAACCATTATACTGGCATGTGAAGTAGCAAGATTTCTATAAGCTTGTCAATTAAGGGCTGATAAAATGAAGGCTAAATATCAGGTACTTTAGTGTTTCTTCAATGAAAGGATTATGAAACAACATTGGAAACAGCTGAGTAGGAATGAATGATGACATTGAAAAGTAGAAGCCAAAATTGAACTTCATGAATAAACAACAGTGTGTTAGAAAGAGTATATCTTAGACATATAACCCAGAAGAATTTTTAACCCGGGAAGTTGAGCTCTGCACAAAAAGTCAGCTGGTGGGACCCAGATACAAGTTAGAGCCCAAATATTTTAAAAACAGACATGAAGTGCTATTGTTTTTATTTTCTTCCAAAGACTAAAAACTATCTTGGGCCTTCCCTGGTGGCACAGTGGGTTAGAACACAGTACTATGAAACTGGCAGCAGCCACTTTGGTGTGAGTACGATCCATACCCTGGAGGTGACCCAAATGGTGCAGCAGACCTCTCCTGTCTCACCCGCTGCTCCGCTTAGCATTGTACTTCACAGATCTGCCTGCTCTGCTCCCCATTCTGTCTCTGGTGAAGCCTCTCACCATCTCTGAACCTTGGGCCTATAGGGCCTATAGGTCCCTGAACCAGTTCTATAGGTATACATAAATAAAACTTTTTTAAAAAATCAAGAAAAAAAAAGAGAATAAAAACTATCTGAAAACAAAAGGGTCCAGATGTGAGCACCTGCAGTGTAACATGATATAGTAAAAAAAATTAGGACATAAGCTTTGGAGACAGACACTAAAATGAATTACTCTGCCTTTGCTCAATTCTACATGTCAATACCAAGAGGCTCTTGGTTAATATGGAAAAGCGTGTGTGAGCAGATGGAAGCTGCTGGCATTACACCTGCAGGTATATATTGACAAAACATGGCAAACCATTGCACAAAAAAAAAAAAAAAAAAGATAGGAGGTTTTAAAATTGTAATATCATCATGTGCCACCAACAGAGTAAATTTTGAAAGGTATACTTTAATTTCAAATAAAAAGTTCCATAAATTGCAAAGCTGGCTTAGGTCCCAAAGTTGTGAATCTAATTTTTTAAGTTTTTTTTTTTTTCCTTTTCATCAAAAAACCCCAGGATTTGGACCAAGGAAAGGCACCTTCAGATGAGAGGTTGGGGTTAGCATCATGCCTCCTTTCATCCAACAGTGACATCTGCTGTCCATTCACTGGGTCTGCCAAGGCTGCTGTGGAACCTGGAATATGTGAGGCAGGGGATGACTTTTTTAGCTTTTGCGCAGGGAATGCAATTTACAGGACGAGGAAGTACTCAGAAATGAGGGATTTTTGTTGCCAAAGCAAAGGATCGGAGAAAGCCATAGGAAAAAGTGAACACTTGAAACCTGACTTTGGTGCAGGGGAACTAAAGTGAAAGGGGGAGAAAGGGAGGAAAGAGAAGGAAGCTGAGAGGGGCACAAGGACTGAGGGCGGTGGGCTATGGGTCCTCAGGGTGGGTGCAGGAGCGCATGTGCCCAAGGCCGAATCCTGCATTGTTCTGGAAAGGGTTATGGTAAAGCTTCGTTGCTTCAATAAAATATATTTAATAAAGAAAAAGAAATTAGGACTTCAGCACTTTTGCAAAACATTAGCCTAGATTAGATTATTTTTAATTTATTTTTGAACTTGTGTTTCATATATGATTGTGTTTAGAGCAAAACCTAAGACAGGTAACATACTTTGTTTTCTGTAAAGGGCAAGTGTAGAAACCTATAGAATAGTAATACATGTAAATACTATCCATCTATCATATCCAAATATTCAAAGATGTACACATGTCTAAGATGGCACCTTAGTTCTGAATCATGTTCCTTCTAGAAACCAGAATAAGAAAAGTAAAGAAAATTATAAACTCGTTAATACCATGAAATAGGGCCCTCCCTGGTGGCACAGCAGGTTGGAGTGCTGCACTGCGAAGCTAAACAAGCTGTGACTGCATCAGTGTGAGTTGTACCCTTGGCCAGAGTGACCCACATGGCGCCACAGACCTCTCCTGTCTTGCCCACTGCTCCCCTCAGCGGTGTATTTTGTTGATCTGCCTGTTCTGTTCCCTGCTCTGTCTCTGGTGAATCCTCTCGCCACCCCTGCACTTCTGGCCCATACCCTATTTCTGTTTGCATAAATAAATAAATCTTTTTAAAAAGCCATAAAGTAAATAAAGGCCCTTAACTTTAAATCTTATAACATGTTCCTATAAATAATTTGGAACTGAGAGAGAAGCTGAGGGAAGTCAGGCTTTGGTAGAAGAAATAATTGACAGAGTATTTTGGGATCAAATACAGGAACCCATAAGAAGTGCCCCCACCATTCAGAAACACAGAGACAGAGTTTAGAGCTAAAGGGACAGAAGTCCTAAGAGAAGTCGGGAGAAAATACTCAACAAAAAGTGCCTTGTGACTCAGAGTTGGAAAACATCTGAAAAATACAGCTTCTAAGACTGAATAATCATCTGGGAAGACAAGGGTTGTATCATTTTCGGTAGAGCGATGACAAAGAGGAGAGTATAAGACTGCTGATGAAAACTGCCCCCAAACAGTTTTGAATTCTGGGGATCAGAACGATATTGACATGATAATACCTCAAAATATGAGACCACAGTCTAGAACTGTAGCAAATGATGAGCAGGATCTTGGGCTACAAAGTTTCCACAAATTCTACAACTATTTCTCACACCCTACAGGAAAGTTGCTATTAGCTAGTCAAGGAAATTCAACATTCCTATCTGAGCAACACTAAAGAGATTTGCTGAGCATCCAAGAAATGTACCGTAAGAACAAAGATCAAAAACAAACACATCAATTCTCTTAGTACCTCAGAAGCACATGGCTGAAAACAGATAAAATACAATTAACATTCATACATCCTAACATCAAGTTTAACAATTATAAAGAAATCATGAGATGAAATAAAGTCCTAAGGAAAGAGATAGCCAGAGAGTAAATTCTAACCTGTTAAGACTCATGGAAGAAATAGAGTTAAAACATAATCATTTCAAAAAAGAGTTAGTTACCAGGAAAACAGGACTCAAAAGAAGATAAGATCATGAAGAGGGAAATAAGAGAGAAGTAAGCAAAATAAATCCTTTCCTCCCTCCAATGAAACTAATGTAGAGGTGAAAGCAGAATTAGGAAAAAATATATATATAAAAATTTATGTTAGACCAAGGCAGGTCATAGAGTTATATAGATTGTATGTATGTTAAATATATTGATATTATCGGAGAATTCAAATACAAGACAGATCTTGTATAATGATTGGACTTTAATGATGAAGAAAACACTATCTGGGAGTGAAGTTCAAGGCTCAGTAACATGAGGAAGGAAACCCAGTAGGCAATCAGGTATTCTAAAGCCAAAGTTAACACCTGAAGCTGGTAGAAAATATCTACAAGTAAATTAAGGAGAGATGAAGTCAGTGGCTTTATCTTTCTGCTCCCAAAATATCCATGAATAATCCAATTTGGCCTGAGGAACACCCATATAATCAGGGAACGCTGCCATGAGGTTTTACTGAGGAACTTACCAGAGCACAAACTTCATTCAACCTAGTGCCAATTAGGAGAATTACTGTCATTCAGACTAACGCAAGCAACAAATCCATTAGTGTGGAGATGCAAAGGGAAAATGGTCTGGAAAATGTAAAAACACATTTTACTGACAATTCTGACAATGTACAAATGATCCAATTATAAAAATTAGGAGGAGGGAGAGAACGCAAGAACAGAGAAAACAGAATTAAGTTTCTGATTGCCTCATATATAAGAACTGAGAGTAATGATATTTTCAAAGCTTACAATTCTCCCATAATAATATAAATAGGTTAGTAGTACAAAGGCAAAGATTAAGAAATGTTGAATTAGAAAGGCTGAATAGTGCAGAAAAAAATAAAAATTAAAAACAGCACCTAGTCTAATTTTATTGCCAGACAATAGTGGGAAGTATGCCTAAAAAATGGAGGAGGGCCCTCCCTGGTGGCAGAGTGGGTTAAAGCACAGCACTAAGAAGCTAAAGCTACTTCAGCATGAGTTCGATCCCCACCTCCAACGTGGTCCATATGGTGCGGCAAAGTTCTCTTGACCCACCCTCTGCACCTCTCACCAGTGTACTTTGTCGAACTGCCTGTTCTGCTCCCCACTCTGTCTCTGGCAAATCCCTGCACCTCTGGCCTGTATCCCAGTTCTATATGCATAAATAAATAAATCTTTTTAAAAAATGGAGGGGAACTTAAATGTGGTATAACTATAAATAAAATGGCTAGAAAAATATATCTTCCTTAGGAACAAAAATAAATGTATAAAAATGAAAATAAAGATTTTTAAAATAAAAAAAATTTTCTGAAAATATTTTGTAATGCTATTGGAAAGTAATATTCAATTTTATGATATGTACAAGATGTCATAAAACAAGATCTCCAAAAATGCCTGAACAAAGAAGAGTTGGCAATTACAAACATGACAAATAAAATTGTGTCAGTCTACTCTTAAGGTAAATTTTCCCTGGCTTATGTTTTTATTTCTCTTTAAAAATGTGTTTAGATATTTAACATTTATTCGTTTCTTTATTCTTTTCATCATAATTTTAATCTTTGGTTCTAACTCTATTTTGTGTTGTTTAGGGACTATTTCTCTCATACAATTTTCCTCAAAAAATGTTGGTGGTGTTGATTTTGTTTTGTTCTCTGTTTGATTGAGAGAAAAGCCTAAACATCCATGCTGCCTTTGCAAGTTTTGACCAGCTTTCATAATCCTCCCTCTTTTGCTTTATTTTTAGAGTTCTCAATTACTAATTTATCACGGTTTGCAAGCTTTTAATTACCATCAATATGAAAGATACACTACAGAGAGCTTACCCTATCGTAGAGGATTGGATTCCACTTTGCATTCTTAAAAAAAGGCATTTTGCATTTGTAACTTGTAGAAAGCAATGCAGATTTGGAGACATAAATTTCCATGACATGGGAAAAATCATTGAACAATGTAAGTCTCTATTTCAGCTAATACAGAAGAGATATGGCTGAAAGAACAAGAAAGTTGACAGTAAAGAACTTACATAGAAAGGCATCTTGACAGATAAAATATAAGCCATCCTACACCCAAGAGAGGAAATTTTGTATTAGTGAAACTTCAAACAGGTATCACTTTCACCTCAGTTAATCCACAAAAATTGAGTCAGCAACATCTTGTGATCAACCATATCAAAAGTAGTTGATAGATGAAATGTCATTAACTGAATGAACAGTTATCCATCACTCAGTAAAATCTCATCCATCACCCCTACACCAAACTCAATTGTATCTTATACTAAACACTACATTGAGAACTGCTAACTTCTGATGAGTTTAAAACTTTCTTCACATCCAACAAAAGAATACAGTAAGTTCATGGATGGCCAGTTAAAAAGTCTATAGTGAGGGCCCTCCCTGGTGGCGCAGCGGGTTAAAGCCCAGCACTGAGAATCTAAAGCTGCTTCCGCATGAGTTCGATTCCCGCCTGCCCTGGAGGTGACCATATGGCTTGGCAGACCTCTCCTGACCCGCCCGCTGCTCCCCTCAGCAGTGTACTTCATCGATCTGCCTGTTCTGCTCCCCACTCTGTCTCTGGTGAAGCCTCTCGCCGCCCCTGAGCCTCTGGCCTGTGCCCCAGTTCTGTATGCACAAATAAATAAATCTTAAAAAAAAACTATAGTTATATAATAACAAATATACTAATTACTGAAATAATAATTTACAGAATACTCAGTATACTGACACATTCTGATAATAAGGTATTCTGTTGAGCAATAGCCCTTTTGGTATATGATTATGCAATCTCATAGTCAGCATTACACATTTTTAAGTACAACAAACCAAAGACAATAAAAGAACCTGATACAAAAGTTGACATTAATTATTGTCTCTAGCTCAATGTTACAAACAGACATAGTCATCCCAGAAATAGTGATGAAGGACATTTAAAGCATATCAGAAAACAGATATATCTGAGGACAGATAAACAATCCAATGGTTTATTAACAAATGGAATTAGTAGGACTTCTATTTATGCCCTACTAATGAATAATATGATTAATTATCACTATACAATCCATTGCTTTTTAACAATCCCATGAAGAATTTAATATAATTTTTTGCTAGAGATGTCTTTGCATGGCTATTGAAATTTTTTAAATGTACAATTTGCTACTGTGACCAGAGATTTACAAATGATGCACATTCATTCAATGACTAATATTCAGTAACATATTCTTCAGCAACAATTCAGCATATAGTAATCTATTGTTTCTTTAAAGTGACATATCAAGCATGCACAGGTACACATACAAAAAGTTTATAGTGATGAAAATCTTGAGATGAAATATAAAAGCTGTGATGAAGAAATATAACTGTATGAGTGTGTTTATATATAGGTGTGTGTATATATAAATAAATATAAAGCCAATAATCATATATATTTTTTATAAATTTCCACCTCAAGTAAATGGGAATTTTCAGTTTTGTAATATATTGCATATTAAAAATGAACTGTATTTTTATTGATTTTGAAAGCAACACTTCCAAGTATGAAAGTAATAGCTTTTTGATTGATTCAGTCAGGATGAGTTAGACGTTGATAAGAGAGGGAGAATTAATCAGAAAGGGTTGATAGAGGACCTGTTCATAGTATAGATTTCCATTTTTGGTGTCATTGTGTTCTTGTTACAGAACTGATGAACTGTTTTCACCAGGTTGAATGATAAAATGACCATGACTAGGGAGGTGGTGAGAAAGGATTTATAAGAATTAAGTCTATTTTAAAATTAAATGTGGTGGCCAAATTTTTAAATACAGTATTCTGAGTATAAATTTAATTTTTCAAGTCAGATTCAGACTTAAATTAACCCTCAGAGAAAAATGTAAATATAAACATACCCCAACAAGATTAAGAATATAACTGTACTTTGCTTTAACAAAAAGATGTTTGAGAAAATATTCACAAATAATCATATCCATTGCCAATCAAATTACAAATGGATACAATTTCTGACCCTGAAATTGATTTCTTTTCTTTACTCAAATAGTTCAGGAACATATCTCAAAACTGCTGAAACTTTAAAAACTCTTTATGCCTCCAATCTCACTTTGCAAATCAATAGGTTCTTAAAGTTCCACAGCAAACTTTTTAAAGCATAGCTTTAGAAACCCAGTAAGGTCACTTTGCCTGCCAACTCTATGTTAAAAGTAACTAACATGAAATAATTACTCTATGCCAGTCACAATGATAAATAGCAAGTCAAAGGGATCGTTAGGGAATTAAAAGTTAGTATTACCAAAAGAATCTGGCACACAGAAAAACTCATTGGTATTATACATGATAGAAAGAAAATTCAGCCCAGGGACTGAGTTCTAACCATGACTGTTATGAATTGGTCAATGCTTTCAGAACAAGAATAACATTTTCTTGGAATCTTGCTTTTTCATATGTAAAGTAGGGCAGTTAAAAATAAGTTATTTTTTCACTGATTGAAAAAGATACTTGTACCCCCATGTTTATTGCTGCTTTATTTACAATTGGAAAAACATGGAAGCAGCCCAAATGTCCAAAAGTAGATGACTGGATTAGAAAGATGTGGTACATATATACAATGGAATATTACTCAGCAACCAAAAAAGAGAAACACATGTCTTTTGCAGCAACTTGGATGGAGCTGGAAAAGATCATGCTTAGTGAGATAAGCCAGAAAGAGAAAGAAAAATACCGGATGGTTTCACTCATAGCAGGAGTATAATGGACCAGGCGAGAAAATAACAAAAATAATGAACAACCATAGACCAGAGACATTCTGTGGGGGTGGAGTGGGGAACGGGGGGAGGAGGGGAAGGGAGGGAAATGCATGGGACTATGGTGGTGGCACAGGGGTGATTTGGTGATGGGAAACCCACGGGGATTACAATCGAGATGGGAAAAAAAATGTGCAAAATGATGTAAAAATAAACTTTGTAATAAAAAAATAAGTTATTTTTTAAGGTAACCACCAGTTTATAAGTGCTGTGATGTCTTAATTCACTATCAGAATTGTAGCCAGTTATGTGCAGATAAAATCCAACAGCAAGTTAACTTGCATCACAGATGAAAGTAGAGAAAAATTGCCACTGTATAAGATAGAGCTCCTTAATAGAGTGTTTTTTTTATTTTAATGTCAAATATTGCAAAATTATTATATTTTCAGAAAAACTGAAAATATATAGAGCTTGTGATTTTGCCTCCAACATGTTAACATTTTGCATTGCTATGCTAAATTTGTCTCAATTAAGAATTTAAAATTATATACTATAGGTTAAAATAACACTTTATTCAAATTTCACCAAATTTCCCACTAAATCCATTATCTATTTAGGATTTGATTAAAATCCAAGATTGTACATTACATTTAAGTTTTTACATCTTTTGGGGCTCTTAAGGCTCTACAACTTCTTTATCTGTTCTTGCTTTTACTTACTAGAATAGAGTCTGACTGAAGTAATGGTCAGGTATTTTATAAAACTTCCCTCAATTTGAATTTGTGTCATCAATTTCATGATCAAACTGGAAGTGTGGGTTTGTTTAGAGGAAGAATAACACCCAGCACAGAGGGGAAGTCTCTTCCTCACTGCATTATGCCAGACAGTTCATGATATCAACATGACTTATCATGAAAGTTATTAATCTTGATCAAATTAATCTTAATAACAACAGTTAACATTTTTCTTGTTTGAAGAAGTCACCAAAGTCCAGTTGTTGTAAAATATTTCTTTATCAATCAATGAATAATTACAGTAATGTTAATGTTAGTGGTCATTATCAGAAAGACCAAAAAAAATGGGTTTCTTAAAAATGCTGCAACATCTAAATAATGATGATAGTAACCTAAATAATACAAAGATTTCAACTTCTATGAGCACACCAATTGTGTGTACTTATAAATAATGTGAAATCTAATGCAATAAAATACTTTTTCACTGCTATTAGGACAACAAACTTCCATTGCAAGGATGTTTTACATAGTTTTTGAGCATCTTTCATCTTTTGGTCAATATATAGTAATATTACAGTGTTTATTTTCTTTGATTATTTTTATATTAGTTAACACAAGAGCAAACTGAAGGAAAGGCAAATTATATGAATACATGAAACATAGCCTGAAAAAATTAAGTGCCTTTCTTAAAGAAAGGAATGAGATGCTTACATGTTTAATTTCTATCCCTGAGTCTTCTATGTAATAGATGCTCTTTTAACACTGGTCAGTGAGCTTATTCTGTAAATAGACACTATGTCTCTGGAACTGGTAGCTAGAAGGAACTATCTTAGTATTAAGCTCTAACCCACTACACTGTTATAAATCTAGAGGTCTCCAAACATAGAAGTTCAATGTGGTCTCAAGAATTCTCCATTCATAAAATATCCCCCCAGGAGACATCAGCGATCTGGACAATGTAATGGCACATTTTACTAGGCCTCCATTCTCTTATACTGTGAGATAGTAGAAGGTGTGGAGCTTTAGACTTCCCTGGGTGACACAAAGCCCTTGTCCTTGGAACCATGGCTATGTTACCCCTAGGTAGAGCTTTCTGGTTCCCACTTACGCTGACTTGTTTTGTTCAGTCTAAAGAAACCTATATACAATTCAGAAATAAAGTTTGAAATTGAAACTAGTGTTTCTGTATATGAAGTCTTGGTAAAAACAACTTCTCTTTCCTAACTTATATGTCAAAAACAAGTCCAGCTATATTTCTATAAAACTGTGTGGAGAAATACAATCTGGAAAAAGTATTTGTAACCTTCATCATCAGCCATATAAGTCAATAGATCTTCATGACACATCTTCAAACCCATATAAAAAAAATCAATATTAAGGCATTTACCTGTGAGTATTTCAGTGCTGTGCCATAGATTTTTAACTTATTCACCCCTTTCCAAACTTCCTCTTCTGGTGAAATAGAGCTAAATTTAATCATATGCTTCCCATAAAATAGATACTTATTTTCCCAAAATCTCTTAACATTTTGAAAAAAATAAAATTGTTACACTTCCACTGCTTTTTCTCTTTCACCAAATAGTATGAGTTTAATCATTGTAAAGACATTTGAATGAAAATAATATGGCAAAAGAAGAGCTCCCCAACCAATAGAATGTTTTTCCTTTGTGTGGTGGCATGAGTATAAACCTAACTGTCTATGTTTGTTAAGGGTCATAATTATGACTCTTAACATTTATTGAAGGAAAAGTATTGATAACCAAACACATGTAATTCAGTTAAGAGGTGACAGGTGTACCAGTACTATCTGGGCAAACGCTTGAGCAATGAATAAGCCAGAATGCATCACACCTGTTTTATAAAACACTGTGTGGTACAGCTCTCTAAGAACAATGGTGTCAGCAGCATAGCTGATACTTGCTTGCAGAAGATAGGTCTGCATAATTTTGAGATCCCTGGTGCTAGCCAGGGGAGAAAGGTCTGTTGGAATGGAAACCATCAAAGTTGCAGATAATTTCATCCCTGGGTTGTGAAGGAGATGGCTGGCTCCCAAGTTCTTACAGACAGCATGCACACTCATACTGCCCCAATCTTCTTAGAACAAAATGATGAACAATACAGACAAATGTGCCCCTTACATGCCACATCGTCTTTCCTTTTTTTCACTATCCTGATCCAGAGTACTACTACATGTGCATTGCTGCTATAACCCTCCAAATCATCTCCCAGGCTTATTTACTTTCCATTCAAACTAGTTTATTTATTGCAATTGCAAATGTCATCTACTTAGAACAGCCCTCACTTTTAAGCCCTAACATGACGCTATTCTTGGATAAGATCAAATGATTAAGCATCTACTAACAGACCCTGGGAGGTCCCAGTCAGTGTTTATTGTTTTACGCTTACCACACACTAGATGACTTTACTCAGTCTGGCAGGTACTCACCCTCATGCATACACAATATCCTCACATTTTTGGCACTTTCTTTTGTTGTTTCCTGACCTTTCATTACCTTATATCACTGCAACTTCCTCAGTGAATTGTAGTATCGAGTATCCTTCTTTCATATGATACAACTTAGCTGTAGTCACACACAATACCGATCATGCACACAGGCACATTCATCTCCCCTAGGCACTAAGTTCCATGAGGACACAGGATCTTTCCATTTCTCATAATCCTCGAATTTTCAACATTCCCTATCAAAATGAGAAGCCCAGTGCATTTTATCTGTAACAAATGAATGAGCCTAGAAGGGAAAGGAGTGTGACAATATGGTCCTTTGGGAAAGAACACACATCAGTGAGACTTTTGAATGAAGGGTAAACACCTGTATAAATGCTGAGATAAAACAGTTTGAGACAGTGAAATGATAAGCATCTCTAATAACAGAAAAAAGGTGACTTTCACTATTTTAATGCTTGAAATTGCTTTTGTACAGGTTATTAGAGTTATAACAGATGATGGCCTTCCCCATGAGTAATACAAAATACTTTTACTCTTTGAAATGGGAATTGGAACCATCACCCAAATCATTCCCTTGGGAAAAGTTAAACCCTTGAGAGCACACTAACAATAGTAGATTCTGGTGTTAAATCTGCTGTGGGCAATTAACAGAAAGGTCTATGTTTTTACTTGAAAGAAAGACAGAAATGCAAAGCACCATTACTCTGGAAAAAATCTGACTTCAGATAGCAAAGGTGCTGACCTACAGAATGAAGCGCTCCTTTGTTGCAAAATGACTATGACAGCTCAAGTGCAATAAAAATAAATTTTAATTTGTTTGCTAGATTTCACAGGATTTTCTATGAAATGGGCAGAGACAAAAACCTGATAGAATACTGGATTTTGGTGGTCAACAACAGCAGGTTTAGAACATAGTTTCATCAGTTTGAAATGAAGTGTGAATCCGAAACTTGAAGAAGTACAGAACATCTGTGTTCCATTTGCCTCTGGAACAAATATAGAGACTCTCAATCATCTATCTTGATTTTTCCTACTAAATGACTAGACTCCAATGCCTCATTCAATAATCTAAATCATTTCTGAGACAACTTTAGTGATTATGAGCCAAAAAGGGGATCAAACCTATCCAAGATCCATGTAAATTCTTCAGCTGCCATCTCGCCTTTATCTGTTTTGAAAAAAGACTTAACTCCCAAATTCAACCTCATAGTTCATCCTTTTTTTTTTAAGATACACATGCAGAACTCCTATTTTCAGTGACACTCAGACAGCTGACATCAGTCACAGAATGCAATTACATTAAAATATGTATTTACAAGCAACCGTTCCTATCAAAACAATATCTTTGAGTGAATTCTGTTCTTCAAGTGGAAACTGTTCAGGGTCACGCTGCAGTCTACAAAAGAAAACTATTCTTGGAGCTTCCTTGTTACTTAACCCCTTTTTTATAGTATTTAACATGTGCTCCCAGAGCAAGCCAATTTTGAAAAGCCTTTCAAGTTCTGCCTTCCTTTTTCTGTGAACCTCTCTCCGATTTTTTTCACTTTGGTGCAGACCTACAAAACTGCAAGTTTTGCATAGGCAGGTTTTAGTGTTTTTTTAATTAATGGTTTTCTTCATTAACTTGAAATCCTAACTGTGATCCTGGAGCAGTGTCAAGAGGAGGATTACTAGAAAGCACAGGACAGGCACTTGGGAGGGCATATGTATTATAAGTAACACAATGTGATCATAGTCCCAGAGATATTTTAATATGAATTTGAGTGAAGAAAAGTATGATGCATCATTCAGATGTATATAAAACATAAGTCAACTACTTAACAACATTGATTAAATTTAAATAAATCTATATTCAGCAATGTGAGATGCAATTTTAACAGTCAGGCATCAAAAGAGATACAGTGTCTATCTTCATAGAGCTTACATTCTGTATGAGATTATCTGCTTCGCAGCAGACATGATAGCGTACCTGGTTGAACCCATGATGTACTACAAAAGAATACTTTTAAAGATTTATTTATTTATGTATACAAGAACTGGAGTGTGGCAGGGTGAGGGATCGGTGAGAGGATTCACCAGAGACAAAGTAGGGAGCAGACCAGGCAGATGTACTGAAATACATCTGCTGAGGGGAGCAGTGGGAGACCGGAGAGGTCTGCTGTGCCATGTGGTTCAGCTCCCTGGGGTCGAGCTTGTGCTGCAGTGGCTGGCGATAGCTTAATAGCACAGTCTTTAATCCCTGTGCCAGCAGGGAGGCCCACAAAAGAAATTTGTTTAAAATATGACAGAAATAGAGTAAAAGAAATAAAGGAAGTTTTGGAAATAGTTATATCTTCTTGAAGTTACAATTTCCCTAGCTCAGAAAACCTGTATACATGACAATAACTGTACACATCTTAAGAATTTTCAATCTCTACGATGGTTCAATATGTTGTCATAGGACTGATTAGATGACTAAATTAAATAGCATCTATAATGTAGAGTACCTTGTTTGGTATGCAAAGTGTATTCTATTAAAGTTGAATTTTCCACTGGTGTATGGAAATAAATGTGTAGAGATTACTTCTCACTCTCAAGTTTAAGGACATAGAAATCTCATTAAATCCCAGTAGGGAAGGAAGATTTATACAACACATAGGTTCCAGATCTCAAAAGAGATTTCATATGAAATCAACAGTCTGAACGAAACCATGGAGTAGAAGATGCACACCTTAGGTAGTGCCAACTGGCTCAAGCAAGAAACACCTATGAAGAACTAGCTGGCCAACAGTCTAGAAATAAACTGCCTCCACACCTGTTGTGAAACCTTGACTACGAAACTAAGTCACCTGGAGGTGATTTTGTTGTTTATAAGAAATCCATGAAAATTTGTTTGATCATTTCAGTTCTGAAAAATACTAAGAAAAAAGACCATTTTGTTCAAGATATTAGAGCAATTTTGTATATGAAATATCACTTGACACATTTCTAATATATATGTGTGTGAGTGTATATAAACACAAACTCAACAACAGCTAAAAGCAAACTCTATTCAGCTGTCTTTAACCTAGATTATTTTATAAATTTATCTAATAAAAAATTTCCCACTTCTATTTCCCTGCATGTAGTCGCCATTAAAATTCACATTTTGGGTGTCATTGGAGACAGAAATGTTATCTAAAGTCTGCTGTAAGAGGACAATTCTGGCAGTACTATCAGAAGATTTTTTTTGCTCAAAGGCCATTATAATAGTTCAATTGCAAGCTATGACTTCGATTGGAGAAATAAAATGAAAAGAAAGACATGAATGAGAGGTAACAATTCTTGGAGTATGACTGACTACATAGAGAATAAAGAATATACAAGACCCAAGAGAGACGCTAAAATGTAAAGCCTAAATGACTGTATGGCAGGTGGTACCTGTAACAAAAATTGCAAACTCTGAAGGGAGACTGTGTTTGGGGCAGGGAGGATGGGCTTGCTTTGGAACTATCTAGCAGGCAGTTGAAGATTTTGTTTTCAAATCACCCAAATTTAATTTAAAGCCAACAAGTGCCCGATTCCTGACTAAATGTGAAGGACTAAAAGATTAACAAGACTCTCTCTGCTCCTGAGGTCTTAAATTTTGAGAGTCCAGTCACTCATTAAAGCGCACACTGAAAGCTACTGGAGGGAAATCTTGGAGATGTTGCTTTACCACCTAGTCTACATTGAGTACTGGAAAAATCTCTTTTTCCAAACAACATCATCCCTACCTCACATTAGTCAGCGTGTCAAAACATATGGCAGTATCCTCTTACTGATACAAAAAAGAGCTGGCATTCTAAATCTTGTCAAAAACAAACACCGGACTTTTTCTGCAGCCAATTTCTTATGAAATGATTGGTGTTAGAGAGTAAGGCACCATGGAGAATTGTTCTAATCATAAGGGAGCCATCTCTTCAGATGGCTGTTTCATATCACAGTATATAAGGCAACAGAAGTCGCGGTGGACAAAGGTAGGGGCGTGTGAAGAAACAGAAGAGCCTGCAAAAGAAAGAACAGTGGGCACTCGGCAAATACTGAGGAGTTTCCAGATTTTTCAGAGATCTCAGTTTCGTTGGGTTCATGTGAAAATATCTGACTAATAGACTGTAATTTAAAGTGACATTCATGTATCTGGGGCAGAAAAAGGAAAAACTTCCTTACTTAACCTTTTTTTAAAATATATATTAATTATTAATTTTTATATTGTGCTTCATTTTGTGCATTATTCCATCTAGGCTGTAATCCCTGTGGACTTCCTACCACAAATTCATCCCTGTGCCATCACAATAGTCCCTTGTGCTTTTCTCACCCCCTGTAAAATGTCTCTGGTTTATATGCGTTTGTTGTTTTTGTTTTCACTTTACTGCAGTTGCTTTTTTTTTTTTTTCCTGCTCCCTTATGTCCCCACTATGAGTGAAATCCAGTATTTTTCTTTTTCTCTCTGGCTTATTTCACTAAGCACGATCCCTTCCTGACTTACTCTAAAATTTTACGTTTTTTGCCATGAGTCCAAGCTCATGTTCAATGAATGCCATAACTCAGCAATGGGAGAGTCCAGCTGATCAACTTTATGTGAGCAAGAGAGAATGTTTGGTTTTGCTTAAACCATCAAGAATTTAATTTTAATGGAGTTCTTTAAGTTTTCTTGGGGGGGGAGAAGGGGGGATGTTGGTGTACTTTTTGGCAAACACAATAGGATTAATACAGAATAAAAATGGAGGGAGCAGCTCCATCGGAAATAGGATATTCTTGTGTTGGTCTTCCAAGTAAAACTTGTGATGGAAGTTTCAGAATATCAAAACTTCAGAAACCCAATGCTTACATAGCATCAAGGGTATTTTTACAATAGAAATAATCAGAAAATTACAGATTGAAATAATAATCTATGATCAGATTTTCCATTTTTTAAATTTTTTTATATGCATACAGAACTGGGGTACAGGCCAGAGGTGCAGGTGTGATGGGAGGATTCACCAGAGACAGCGTGGGGAGCAGAACAGGCAGACTGACAAAGTACACTGCGGAGGGAGACAGGAGAGATCTACTGCACTATGTGGGTCACCACCTGGGTTGGGGATCGAACAGACACAACACTGAGTTGGCTGTAGCCAGCTTGCAGTGCTGCGCTCTAACTCATTGTGCCACCAGGGAGGGCCATTGAGATTTGTTCTTTGATGTTATACATGAGTCTCACAGAACTCTCAATGGTATGTATTGAACTAATAGTATTGAGTTTATTGTCCACCCAGCCAGATATATTTATCCTCAGATCTCAGAAGTGGGAAGGATTGATTTTACACAGATATCGCCATAGATTTAACAGATAGAGTAGTGGAGAGTACCAGATAGAACAGGCAACAAGTGACATGATGTGAAGGGATTCTTTGTTGGCAAACAGATGAAAAGAATATATGTAATTCAAAGTCTTCATGTTTCACATGGAAATTCCGTAAGTTTTATAAGCAAACACAGTTTATGACCATTGGTTCACACATTTATTGAGACAGTTCACCTAATGTCTGAGGTGGAAACATATTAAATTGCTTTTTTGATAAGCCTCCAAAAGGTTGACTATTGACAATTTCGTATGTCTTTTTCTAATAGAATAAAAAAACTCAGTTATCTCTGAGTTGTTCATGATAACAGATGGGAGCATTCATTAGAATTTACGGAAGTTATATTTTAGATTAAATAAGATATAAATGATATTAGGGCTTTCAAAAGTGGAAATATACTATGAGGTCTTAGTGGCAAATTCACTCAGCGCTTATTAGGATTTTCATGTTTTGAATTTGAGTTTGGATATGTTCTCTTTCTTTGTATTTTTGATATTTTTATGAATCCAATGTTTTAAATCTTTAAAACCATTCTTGCAAAGAAGTTATTCACTGTTGTTCTTTTTCCAATTTAAAAATCTGCTTGCAAACCAAATGGTAAACTTTAAAACAATCACATGTGCTACTGTGATAGGCCTGGAATTCTTAGAAACTTTTGTACAAGGATTTCTACCTTTTCCTGTTGGACAGAGCCCTCAAAAATATGTAAAGCATATTAACACAACATCTTCTCAAGTTTGCATGAAGATAAAAGTAATAAATGGGTGCCCTCCCTGGTGGCACAACGGGTTAGGACACAGCACTGCAAGCTGGGTGCAGCTTCTTCAGTGTGAGTTAGATCCTTTGTCTAGAGGTGACGCTCCTGCTGCTCCCCTCAGCAGTGCACTTCCTCAGTCGGCCTGTTCTGCTCCCCACTCTGTCTCTGGTGGAGCCTCTCACCATTCCCGCATCTCTGGTCTGTACCCAGTTCTGTATGCATAAATAAATAAATCTTTAAAAAATGAAAATGATGAATGCACATTAATTCTAAGCCCGTAAAAGCTAGTTTATCACTTTGATATTACATTTGGGTTAACTTATACAAAAAAATTTATTGCTCCAAAGATCATTTTGTAACAACTGTTAAATAATTTCTATTCATGTGCATTTGGGAAACCAAATGCGTCCAGGAGCTTTGAGACTTTATATTTCAAATGAATCATAATATGTTACCAAATGCATAAATAAAAACAAGCATGGAAGAAATTTTTGGAGATGCAAAAAGAAAACTTGATACTCATTCTGTTTCTTGAAAACAGGTATCATTGAGACAAAGAATAAAGGATCAGCAGGAAAATGCACCACTACTGTAGACACAGCTTCTAGGCAACCCATTAAAATGACAACTAGACACAAATAGCAACAGATGTACCTACCATCCACAAAAAGTTAAGTTAAATCAAGTGAAAAATTTCAAATGAGGTAACTGTTCAATGAAAAGGAAAAAGAATAAAATCACATCTGTTTACACTGTGATGAAACATGAAAGATCTGCTGAAAGTTTATGTTGAAAATTAAGATACAGGGAAAGCAAAACCTGTGCATTCACCCAATAAAGGGAAAAGAGAGAATGGGTAGATCACTGCCGGTTTTCTTGGAAATCCTAAAAATAAGAAAAGTATGATTGTGGTTGATATGATTCTCTATGAGCCACCAGATAATCAAACAAAAACACTCTAGCAGGAAGCAAGTTACATTCATTCTAAAAACAAATAGTACATTTCTGTCCTTCAAAACATATATGCATAAATTTTTATATTTTCCTACTCTAGTGACCATCTGACTTGAAATATTAAATGTTTTAAATTCTGAATGTTTTAGAATAATTAATAAAATACCATTTAAAAGGGAAATTTCAAATTTATTCGCTCTATCATCATTAATGAGTAATGGTACATAAAATCACATAACCAAAAAGTCCAGATGAGAATGAGATGAACTATCTATACAGAATCTGTGAGAAATATGAATTCTGGTCAACCCAACAGACTTCTGGCCCTTTCTAGATGGGACAGAGAGGGTGGTGGGATGAAGAGTAAAGGAGAAACCCTCCCCTAGACTTCCCAAGGAAAGCATAGAGAAGAAAATAATAATAATAATAATAATAATAATAATAATAATAATAATAATGATAATGATAATGACTTGCATTTGTAAAATTGAAGTTGAAAAGACAATGTTTGAATATTAAAATTTTTGAAGTAAAAATTTATTTAACAAGTGAGTTAGTACCATGCTTCTCTCCTTTCCTGTTACACTGTTCTTCATAGCCTTCCTCTCTGTTTCTCAGATCCTAAATCCTGTGACTTGCAAGTCCTTTAATCTGTCCTTTGCTATCTCTCTTTCTTTTTCATTGATTTTTTTTTTATTTTGTGGCCATGAATTATAGTTTATAAGGAGAACAAGGTGAAGAATCCTAAAAGTCCAGGAATGTGGGGTCTGAGGAGAAATTTTTGGAGTCCCACAGGGGTCTGCTTCTAGGCCCTTCTTGATATTGTCAATTTCTGGAACTCTTGCTCTGGCTTCATTTTAAAGCCCAAAGCACAATTAAATAAACATCTCCTACTGTACTGCATTCGTGCCATTGCAAGGCTCCTTTGAAAGCTAGAAACATAGCTTGTTAAAGCTGTCAAATTGATGGCTGCCAAAACAAACTTCAAGAGTTCTTCACTCTGGCCACTTACACTTTTAGAACATAATTCAAGTCACTTGTTAAATAGAGGGACATCCTACTAACCTGAACCAAATAAATTTATTTCTTTACTCTCTGGAGTCACAGAGAGATATTCCATGCATCTCCTTCTGCTTGATCCCTTGGGGACTCTCATAAAAATTCAATTACATAGAGTAAAGGTTTATAAAAGTCATTCCCCAACAACATCAACTATTGTTTCTGAGTGGAACAGATGTTTAAGAGACCAGTTTAGCAGGTGACTAACATACAATGGGAAGTAGTAAGAACAACCATGTCTTTTGTTCTTCTTGCTAAGACAGTTCATTCATCATGTTAACATGTTTCTTAAACACAGTAGAATGATTGTTTAGTTCATGTTAGCAGTTCAGTAACCAAGAACAGATTGAGACTACATTGCTATGTGGATACACACATACAAAATCAGTTGCACTGAGTTTACTTCACTTAAATAGATCTATTTATTAGGTTTGCTGGGGACACTGTGCTTTTGATATCTCAAGAATATCTCCTGTACTCTTCTGTATTCCCATTCATTGAGGAATCTTAAAGTAAGATAAGTCATCATTAGCATAGAAACTTATTTCTCAGGGCTCCATTTCCACCCCTATTCAATGATAATATAGGTCTGAAGGAAAAGTAAGATTGCAGTGTCTGTACTATTACAGTTTCTCTGTCCTATCAGTTTTAAAAGCCTATTTGGTTGAACAAATTATAAGTACAGGTTATAAGAAATATAAATTGATATTTTATGTTCAGAAACACTGGTACCCTATAAACATAATCTGTCACTACATATGAAATCCTCCCTAGATTGAAACTGGAACTAGCCCATTCCAAAATCATGTTTCTTGAAGACAAAAAAAAAAAAAATTGCAGCATTGATAATTGCCAAAGGCAAATAGACTGTAAATTTTAATTATTCTATATTTCTGTCTTGTTGAATGCAGATAAACATAATGCATCTCTATCAGAATAGCATATTGTTATTAAATGTTAATGCAGAATTCCAAAGTTTGTATTGCCACTGATAATAACTGCATTTACAGAGAATCCTTATCTACATTAGTGAATTAAGAAATCTAGCATATTAAAGCATCAAGTAATAATTATTTATTTAATTAAACTAGAATATGCATTTCTACTGATAATCTGGCTAATTATGTTTTATAAACCAATCCTAAGGAAATAATTAGAGTCCAAATGTTTAACATAATATTACAATCTCGTTTGTCACTCACACTAGTATTTCTTATGCATTTTCTCTGTGAGTATATTCTACTTTTTGTAGCTCATTACAGATAAATCAATATGTCACTCAAATAACTTCTATATTCAACTATTTTTCTGTCAGAATATTAATGTTAGTATAGAATATTAATGTTAGTATAAAATATTAAAAATATTGAGAAACATTTCTTACATGATGGCTTAAGTTGATAGACCCCCTCTGATCTAATCCATTTAAGAAAAGAGTTTTCTGAATGGTATACACACGGAAGGCTCCCAAGACATAACAAAAGTGAAAAAACATCAAACAATCTCATGACTGTGGAGGGAGAGTTCAAGCAGTATCTTTGTATTATACTGTGTCTGAGGAAAGTTTAATATTTTAAAAATGAAGCCAATGATAATGACGTTAATTTTTTTAAATCTTAAGAAAGATTTTGGCACAAAAAATCATTTCAGAGCGATTGTCTGCCCCCTCCCTCACCTCCATCTCTGAAGGAGGGAAATATTCTCCCACAGCTTGACTCTGCTTTGCCCTACAGGGTACATCACAGGCCTGGTGTTGTTTACAAGCAAATTTGTGTTACTTTATGACTTTTGTCATAAGCAGCTTCTGTGAGCTGAGCTGGGAGGCCAATAAGTGTAATAGTCTTGCTATTCGTGCAGATTCCTGCTTAGCCCCGCCAGGTCAGCTGAGCTGCAGCATGAAAAGGACCTGCACATTGACACATTGTACTCAGAGTTGAAAGTTTGTGGACACAAATTCGTGGCAGTGCAAACTGGTGTGAAGGTATCATTGTACAACATTTTTGTTATTCAGTCTCACTTCTACTATGTAGCAATCACAGTATTTTTAAAAATAAGTTATAGCTACATTTTACTTGAAGTACATGGTACCAAAGTTTTTCATTAAAGATCCTGAGGTAATACATGCTGTATTTAATCTCAAATCTTAGTTGCTGGATGGGGATCAAATTTCAGTAATCTCCATAAGATCTATGACATAAATTCCTACACCTCTTATTATGGGAGTGTTTTACTAGAAGAAGGTATCGTCCTATTCAATTTCATACACTCATTGCATAGGAAATCTCCTGATCTATGATAGAACTTCAAATTCCTTGCTGAATATAGTAAAAACATGGTCAAAAATTCTTGCCCACATACTCAAAAGTAGATTAGTTTACATACCTGCAATAGGTATTGCTTCTAGATTATTGTTTTATAACCAATGCACTATCTAAGCATTATTATGCTTATGATATCTATTACTATACTTGGGAACCTACTGAGTATTTAAGTCAGAATTTAGGTATAGAAGTAGTTTATTCAGGGAATAGGTGTGTAAGTAAAGCAGTAAAGAAATTTTTAAATTATAACCCAAGATTTAAACCATTTAAAATTAGAAAGATTTTAGTTAGTGTTAATACCAGGTAGTTGAGGAAATTCACCTTCGCATTCCATGTCAATTATACATATAGTAATCAAAATATCTATAAATTCCTTCTTTAAATACTGACTGAACTTTTAATTGTTCATCCTTATCTTTCCACGTGCTCTGCTAGACGAAATGAGTAAATAGGGTTATGCTTCATAAAATAGTGGAGATTAAGTTAAAATGCAGTACTAATGGCATGTCCATAATTTTTTTAAATCAATAGTATTTTGATGATTTTTTGTTACAATTCCAAGAACTTCATTTATAGGTTGAAATGCAAGATTAACTGTCAGAAAGAGGTCTTGTTAAAAATGGGTAAAATATGATACATCATGAGTTAAAATAAAACATAAAAATTCACTAGCAATAAGCATTTTTTCCACCAATGAGAAAGCATAAGACAGTGTTGCAAATCATAATTTAAATATATAATCAGCTTGCCTGATGTACTCAAGGTGTGTTTCACATTTTTTAAAATAGGGAATTATACAGTTTAATTTTAATTCATTTTAATGAGTGCAAATCAAATATGTTAAAAATTCTTAAGAATTAGGTCTTAATTTTAACATCTATGAAGTGTCTTACGAGCATTTATTTTCCAAAAATTTAAACTTCTCTTCCAACAATGTGGTTCTCTTATAGACATATTGAAAGGATTTTCTTATTAAAAGTAAATGTGGGTGATAGAGTTACCCGGATGGGATGGCATAAAATTAGCATCTACCATCTTTCGTATATATACATATACATACATATGCACACACATATATGTGTATGTATGTATGTATGTATATGTATATATACGTATGTATGTGTGTATGTATGTAAAAATAATAAATTCAAGTTAGGATTTCATAATTAAGAGCTGACATGTTCATTTGCTTTTATAAGATAAGAAGAAAAGAAATGTTAAAGGAAGTTAAATTAGATTTTACCGTCTGTTTAATGAGTTTCAGGCCTGGTTTGATAATATATTACCAGATATAAAATTTCAAAATGATCACTTTCAGAAACAGTAATTGACCTACCTTGTAAAAAGGTATATGAATGCCTATTCAAACTCATTACTATAAAACTCATGATTTGTTTTATTTCTAATGAAAGCGATTAAGTTTCTATCACATCAGTGTGAAACACATAATAAATGCAGAACGTATTACATTCATAAGACATCACATTTCTTAAGGATATTGTAATCATATTTTAATTTTATCATCGAACTTTTCCTTAGTTTGGTTTTTAATGAATCTTTATATTGCATTTATTTCACTTCTTCAAAATCCCGTGCCTAAGAAACTTTCGATTGTTCCCCCATGAACATATTCCTTTCATAAGTCAACCCATTTTCAAGGTGCATTAACTGCTTCAAAACTATAGGGGGCCATCTGGTTAAGTGCTGCTGAACTGCAAGAAATAGATCCAGAAACTGCTCTGCTCTGACGAATAATGTCTTCAAATCACATTCATAAAGTGACATTCAAGTGATTACTGAGTACATTTATTGAGTCTTCACAGCATTATGGACTTGTAATCTACCTGCAGAAAGCTGAGAATATGCATGAGTCAGTCAAAAACTATGTATGGTGAGGGGGCTGGAGATCATTAGGTGAATTTGCTTTTTGCACATCAAACACGGTTTATGTGAAATCAAATTGTGACAGCTGCCAGGAGAGAAATGTACAAACTCCAGAAACTTCTGAATAACAGGAGGAGGAAAGATGGGAAGCCTATGGACCAGTCGGAGCCTGGGAACTCAGAATCCAGTGAGGGTGGTCCTCAGAATTCAGTAATGAACTGGAATTAACATCCAGAAAAACAGGCAGAGGGGTTTCTCTGGGGTGCAAAAAAAAAAAAAAATGTGGCCTTCTTTCCTAACGAGCCTTTCCTCTTAAAATGTAACAACAACAACAAATTCAGTCAACTTTAAATCGAAAAACTAGCCATGTTTATGAAATAATGTTCAAAACACTAAATATAGATAGACAAGGAAAACAAAAATTAGGGTCAGTTGAGTTGCAATGATTAGATCTTGGGTAATATCCACAGTTAATTCTGTACACATATCTGTTCTGAAGTAGTCTGCTGTGGATCTTATCCAATACCCTACTTTTATTTTTTTTAATTCCTTGATCTTTTTTTCACTGTAGATTTTTTTTTTCTTTCAAGTCTCTCAAAAAGCAGTTACGGAGTTCCAAGGATAACATAAGCGAACCCATATTCCTTATCAGGACAAACAGGTACAATAGATGATTATATTAGTTTTCTTCAAATAAAAATAATAGTATGCTTTTTAAGAAGTAAAGATTATCAAATACCTAGAAGTAAGAAAGCCTGGGATATTGAAGAGAACTGAGAAAAAGAGGAGTGTGTGTGTTGGGGGGGGGGGGGGGGGAGTGGAAAGAACAGATATCTAGTGTGTGCAGAAAAGGGGAGCAATCAGCAAAAAGCTGGGGGCGTGGGAGATGATCGCACAGATCAGTCTAAACCATGATGAGGAGTTTGTCTTTAGTTTTAAAATGATGTTTGCATTTATCAGAGTCAAAAACACACCAAATAAAACTAAGTAGTGCCAAAAGGCTGGCAGTTGAGAGATAATAATTTTATAGTCAAGCACTTCATGCTTCAGGTTTTCTATCCCTGTAGACAGAACCTATCAGGAGACAAAGAACAAATCTCAATGTCCTTTCAACATGCTTTACAAACTGAAAGTTTGGTAGGTGGAAAGTTGAAAACATTTCCAATTTGAAAACATCATAATATAAGTTTTAGGAGTGCATCACTAAAATCAACACTTATGTTGATTTTAGCATTAAGTTCACCAAGTCTATACTATACTGCACTGTTGTCTCACTTTACCTGACCTGCCTAATCCCTTCATCATAATATTGCAAACATGTTAGAGCAGCAACTTCAGAGTGAATATATGCCTCACTCAACATAAAATGATTATACACTCTTTAAATAATACACATACATCATAAAATAAAACATACTCTTTAAATAATAAATTATAAATGGTCCACCCAAATCTCATTACTTAAAAAAAAAGTTAAAACTTTCATTTCCAGTTGATGGTACACTAATTAAAATGGTTGGGTTTCTACTGACAATTGATGTTTTGAATGAAATGGCCAATAGGGAGTCGGTGCCTTCTACCACACATACCTGAAAGCAACCTGCCATCACATTTACTCAGACAAACTAATTGTGGGATTAGCAGACCATTCAAAGGTATTGAGTGCATTGTGAATGTCTTCTTCTGAACTAGAAGACAAGTGAATGTGTTTGGATCACAACTGCATTACTCACACAAAATCAAGATGTGCCCATCTCTCTGGAATGTCAATTCTGTAAACCTGAAGATGTGACCTTAGCATGCGGGGCGGGGGGTGGGGGGTGTGCAAGGCAGAGGGAAGGAATCAGGGTACTATGGGGAATTCTTTGAGCAAGGAAAGGAATTAGTTAGAGGAGAAGGAAGTTCACATAATCAGCAGACTCCCAATGGTCAGAGAATTCTCAATTAGCCACGGACAAATCAATAATGATTGATGAGTTCTGTGCTGATGCTAAAAGCAACTAACAAGGGGGAAAATTCCTGAAATACATTTCATAGTTAAGGGTTTTAAGGAAAATACACTTGGCCAGGTTTCACTATTCAGAAATTTTTAGATACAAATATCTTTTAAAATTCTGTCAACTGCAGTATATATAAACACTGATCTTATGACTATTCACTGAAATTTAAATTACAACCTTATCTTAGTCTATCATAGCTTTGGAGTCATTAGTTATCAGATTGATATCCTAGGAACAGAATGGGAAAAAAGAAAAGGGGCAATTTTGCACATCCTTTTCTAGATAAAATATGAGTGATTTTTGTCTCTGCTTAAAGCCTGCAGTTTTTGAATATTGAAATGCCTATCATAAAATATTGACATATTTTGATTTTAAGCAAATGGTTATGATCATTGCTTTTCTCAGATTTAAAAATCAAATTTATTTTATATAAGAAGCCATCTTACTAAAGAAATTTTAGTCTTTCCATAAAAATGAATATTTAATAGATACTAATAATATTCTTATATGTATTGGAATTGTTAGGTTTAAAGAAATAAAATGTTACTTAAATCTACTACTTTTAACAACATTGTAAAGTTTATTGGTCTTGCAATAAAAGGCTTATAGAAAATTGCTGTGATATTACTTTTTATGTTTCATATAAATGTAGGTAATTTCTAAGCAGTGGGTCATTATCGTTCACAACTAACAGTATTCCACAGTTAGGGCTTTAACTGTGGACATCATTTTCTTAAAAAAAAAAATGATAGATGCTATTTAATGCGATAGATTGCTGAACAACTGTGACCTTTGCTGAAGAAATTTTCCCTATACAAACCTAGTCAATAGGAACAATAAGGCATTTTCAAATGAGCTTGCTAGGAGAGAACATCTGAATTAAAGTGTTCATACATTTCCTCACTCAAATGTACTAAGAAGAATCAAGTGCTGCTTCCAATCTGTTATCAAAGGTCAGAATTATCTGTTGCAAAGAATGTTCACGTTAACTCTTTAGGAAAGTCTTTCCCTTTAGAAGCCCCTTGCTGATTACTGATGATACCATATTTATCACAGGTAATTTTTTTTAAAGATTTATATATTATTTATGCATACAGAATGGGGGTGTAAGCAAGAGGTGCAGAGATGGTGAGAGGCTTTATCAGAGACAGAGTGGGGAGCAGAACAGGCAGATCAATGAAGTACACTGCTGAGGGAGGAGAGGTCTGCTGCACCATGTGGGTCACCTCCGGGGCCAGAGATCAAACTTATACTGAGTCGACTGAGGCTAGCTTGCAGTGCTGTGCCTTAACCCGTTACGCCACCAGCGAGGGCCCTATCACAGGTAATTTTTAAAGTACTGTCCATCTCAAGTATAAGTGGAGTATAGAATATTGCTGGAAAATACCTCTGAGCATTTGTACAGTGGAATTTTCAGAGAAAGAAGTTAGAATCACGTGTGAAGTAAAGCCTACATGACTTTCGTTTCCTCAAGGCTTCCTTTTCTATCAGAAGGACTTTAACATTCCACTGTATTCTCTGTGAATGAATCTATAAATCATTATAATCCATATAGTCTATTTATATCACATTGTCTCAGCAATATTTTTCTTGATATGATGTGACATAGGGGTTTCCCTAAATAATTATGTAACATTAGATGTGTTTTTGCAATGACTTTCCTCCAAGAAGCTTTGCAACTTTTACATATTTTCCAATCACAATTCTTCTTTGGTGCATGCTCAGAGGATACCAACCCCCCAGGGCATCACCCAGCTCAGACTACCCCTTCTCTAGGACCACTGCTTTCAGGGCTACTGTTTGCTTCATGTATGTATTTCTGGAATCTTCCCAGAGAAAAACTGAGTAATAATTCTCAAAATACTTAATATCATCAATGGTTTTAATATCTAAAGATATCTCTCATCAGGACACATCTAATATCAATCACTATGATCTTTGGCTCTGTTACTTTCATCTATTCTTATTCTTCAAGATCAATTTTCCATTTTGAAGCTAACATTAACTTTATAAGCCATTGATTATATTATATTATCCTTTGTCTATAGTCCTTAAAAGGTTTTCTGTTTCACATAGAATATAACCTGAACTCCATCTAAGGACAGCAAACCAGATTCCCCTTCATTCAGTTTATATCTATCTCTAGTCTTTACTCATTCTGTTCCAGCTACATTTTATTCCTACACAGTTCTTTGCATGTGTGGGTCCTCTACCCCAAATGCAATCCTCCCAAGTTTTCCCATGAATCCTCTCTTTTCTGATTCAGTATTAACCCCAACATTCCCCTCTGTGTGAACACCACTAAAACACTCTCCTTAAATACCTTTCCTTACTGCATTCTGGTTTGTTTATTTTATGACATGTCAATTACAGTCTTTGTATTTGGTTGCTTTTTCTTGGAATGCAAATACCATGAAAAACACATTGTATTTGCTTTCACACCACTACAATTTTAGTGCAGAACCAAGCCAGTAAGTGGGAGACCAAGAAACACCTGGTAGAATATTTTAAATAAATTATTATTTCAAGAGATGATTTTTCAAAGTAAAAGTCCTAGCTGATTGTTCAGAGACTCTCATGCCAGGAGTTATAGGGTAGAAAATGAGGAGCAATTCAATGGCTGGCCAAGAAGAAACATGTTTGCAGGCCAATATATGAAGCCAATTTTGGCAATAAATATGGATGACACTTCCATCTACTTAACACAGAAATTGAAAGAGTAAGAGAAAGATTTATTTATACCTATGACAACAGATAACATTTTTTTAGCATCAGATACACTTAGTATCCATCACAATAAAAGCCAGACCAATTAATCAAACACAAACAAATAGTCCTCTAAGTCCATTCATTAGATGACTCTACAATATATTTCTATTTCTGTTTCCTCACTTGCTTTGTATTAGACCTAAATTAATAAATTCTCACAGCAAGGTCCTCACTATAGATCCTTTTTAGACTTGACACTAGGGGGCTCTTTTAACTTTCCCTTGATTTTGATAATACAACAGCCACCCTGTGAGGGCGCACACATTCCCAGTCAGAAGCCTGTGAAATAAAAAATTTCTCTTCATCTCTAGGTGAGCAAGCTTAAGAAGAATATGTTCTAAGGCATTAAAGGTGAATATTTTAGTAACACCTCCAAAATACAACTCTCTGCTATTTTCCAAGAAAATCTAAATTTTAATCATATCACCCTAGTAGACTTTAAAAAGACAGACCTCAGAGGTAGCATTTTATTTGATATTCTCTTGTAGCCCTGGACTAAAACTTAAGCATGAGTAACTGGAGATCTGTACACTCATGTAAAGATGAAAGAATGGGACTCGATTTAACATGGAAGCTAAAAAAAGAAAAAGTGAGAGCATCTCCTTCTGTTTCCCTGAAAAGGATATAGCTTTAAAACCATAAAACAAGAAAGAGGAATGTCACTCTACCTGGGTGCCAGGTCGGTGGTGGAAGAGGATCCCAGAGTTTTAGTATTTCCTACATTGGGGTATCTACTTTTTAATTAGTGAATATGTTTTTCTATATCTGAGTATGGTGGTATATGTTGCAGTTCAATTCCTATAATCTATAATAAGATTATCTGTTTTCATCATGTATATATTCTATAAAAACACTCGGTTCTTATATCTCTGTACTCTCAAACTATATTCATGTGCTACTGCACCATCAGATATTTTATATGTCTTCCCAAAGTGACAAGAAAAATAGACAGTTTTCCTTCCTGCCTCCCTGGGGTTTTCCCCACTTTGGAGGCCACAAAATTTTGCTGTGTCTTCACAAGAGGAACCAATTAATATTACCACTCCTTTGATCTGTTAAATTCTGCATTAGACTTTGCAAATAATCTAGATCTACATATGATACTATGGTGCCATGAGGTGCAACCCAGACAATGGCATTTGTTCCCACTGCACATAGCATTATTAACTGCTCATGCAAATTCTATCACTAGATTAAATCATATTATTAAAGATAAAAAAGAAGTATTTCATAAACAATCCTTAAGAAATTACAAGCTAACATGCAAAAAAACAAAGTGATAGAGGAAATAAATATAAGAAAAGCATACTACTCATTTATGACTTTACTCTTATTGAAAAAGCACAAAAACTTTCACAGCCAGGCTCAAACTTTGCATGGAAAGTGATTTTGGCACCTTCCAATATCAGCTATGTATTTCCTTAAGAGTCACAGGAGTTTCTATGTCTATAACCTGTTTGTTGGGGACAAAACCTCAGTGGAGGTTCTTATTATTTACTGAAATCCAAAAGTTATGACTCATTGTTACAGACACAAATTTTCTACATATCAAAACACTGCTTCCATTATATACATGTAAAATCACTAGACCATGTGTCTCTAAAACCCAGATACAAGTACATTTTTCTAACACTCAATTTTCGTTGAGATTATCAAATAACATTAGCAAATTTATCATGTGTCACGGGAAGTAACCACTTCTTACTTAGCATGAGTGTACTGAAAGAGAGCCAGCACTTACCTGAATAACATGCTTCAGTTTATCAATAATCTGATTTATCACAGGATCAGTTCCTTTGACTTTGACCTCAGGATTTCCAGACTGGGCTTTGATTCCATTTCCAACCACCCGTTGAGTATAGCTAACAAATCAAAAAGTGAAAGAGAGCTGCTTAGTAACCTGGTAAAAGCATTACCTGTCACAAGTATTAGAACAGATTTGAATTCAGATATTCACTCATTTCAGATTATACAAAATGTATTTTTTCTTGAAACAGAACCTAGCACAGGTGCACTGTTTTCTGGTAAAATACTTAACAGCAAATGAGACTATTCTAATATTTTTCTTTCAGTGTATTTTCAATACTGTTTACCAACAGACGAAGGGAGAGTTCACATGCATTTTACTTTTGTTACCAATATCTGCTGAATTATACATTGGCCTGTATCTATATTATCGTAGTCAATTTATTTCATTTTACAAATATAGAGATGTCCCCAAAATATTTTAACTTATTACAATATAAAAATTTCTTTTCTCTCAACAGGTAAATAGGTCAATAGATAAAACAGCATACTATATATGTATATTAACTTCACAAGTCAAAATCATACATGAAAATTGGAAACATTTTTTGCATGTAGGAAAAGCAGTCTATTTCCACTAAAGTTTCCTTAAATAAGGATCTAATAAATCATTTTAGGTTCAGTGGGTGAATTCACAGGTGGTTAAAATCATGACAAGTAACTATCTCTCCCCACCTCAAAAATCACCCAATGCCAACTTAGTAGTCACACAAATAATTTAATTCATTAGTAACAAAGATGTGTTACTACCATATTCAAGTTCTGATCTAAGTGTCTTGGATTTGAGGTGTAAGAATCAATTTTGTCTTTACAATGTTATTTTCTAACTGGGAATTTAATATAATCTGTTCATACAGTCATTCACATATATTACTATATTATATATATATATATATATATTTATTTACTAGGATGCAGCTGTATGCTTATCCTTATTTTGCTGACAATGTGCTATAGCATAAAGACAAGTGAACAAACTGCAATGCTAGAGATGAAGATGTTCGGTGTCCTGGGTGTCAAGATGGGCATGTATGTCAAACGAGAGATGGGAATACCAGAGGTCACAGACATAGAGCATAGAGAGAAGTACATTTAGACAAAGCCATATGGAAAAAAGCTCAGGGAGATCTTAAGGTTTGAGGTAAAGATAGGTAGGTCTCAGGTTGTGTAGTTCATGCAAACTTCAGGGCAAAGGATGGAGACTCAGCAGGAGATGGCAAAGGATGCGAACAGATCCGATACTATCACACGACTAAGTATAAATGGGGGATAAGACATAGGAATCCATATACTTGCAGTTCTATCTACAGTGTTTAAGACTCTCTGGTAATCTGTTAGCTTACATAAAAGGATCACAAAAAAGAGACCTCAGACATTCAGCATTTTCACATTATTTCAACATAATTCTTCTTCCTTCTATTGGAACAGAACAGCACAATTATCCACAAGCATTGGCTGCATTCTCCACAGCAGAGAAAACTCAGAGCATAATAGGTTCTTCTGGTGGCTGCATGGTATTGTATGTGAAGCAAGTAAGTTCCAAGTAATAGCCAGTTCTTCTCAAGATCATGCATACCCAATGGCCAGTTTTAAAAAGTTGATCAAACAATTTTTGCTCGTGTCCTTCAAATGATAATAAATAGCTGGTATTCTTTTATATTATCATTGAAAATGACTGAATATCTTAATAATCTTTTTTATTTTGGCTAAAGAAACAATATAATTTTTACTTTTTATAAAATCTCAAATCCATTTCTTTAGTTAGAAACAAAAGGTTTGAAGTTTGGTGTTTCAGTGAATATTCGATACTTGGCAAGGCACACTAATAATAATAATAAAGACAGAGGCAATTATACATGTTCTATTAATATAAAAACATTTTAAGTTAGGAAGAATCAAGTAAACAATAAATAATAAGCTTCTGTTAGCTCCTTTGTGGCACCACTATATTTTTCTTCTAAATCTTTCAAACAGATTGCATATATGGTTCTTTTATTAATGTGCTGATTATTAAGAATAATCATGAATAATATGAATAAATAAATAGATAAATGTATTCCTATGACTCAGGCATTTTTCTAATTACTTTCCTTGGGGTTTGCCAATTCATCTTCATGATAATCACTTGTTGTGGCCATGGGGATATGCCTCATACATGTCAAAGTACAAGAAATTTAATTGACTTTGGGCACCCGCAGCTTAACTCTAAGATCTATTTCTGCATCAGTTCCAGTAATGACTGGGTACAGCAGGACCACTAAGACCGGTCTACTGCTGGAGGCCACAGGCTCTCTGACAGCCAATAGTGACTCACGCTGCCCTGAAGCCCTTGCTAACCATACCACAGAGTGTTCATCCTCCTAGAATATTCCACTGAGCTTTCCTCTGTTCCCTTATTCACTCACTTGGTCACATTCATCACCACTGATCTTGTGCCTTAACCTGATTCCTCCCCATTTTCTCTCATAGTCTTTCTCTTAATAAAATATGCTCTGTTTAATCCATGCTTGGCATACGCTTTTTGGAGGACCCAGACTAATATAGCACATAGTAATTGTACTATAATTATTCCCACTCTACAGATTGGGAATCTGAGATCTGAGTTAGTTAAACAACTTTCCCAAGGCAATACTGTTAAGTGTGCAGAATACGAAACCAGGGAAAGTGAGCTCCAACTATAATCACTGAATAATTAGTAATGAAAACTCCTGAAGCTAATTAATACACAGTAGAGATGTGATTACCTTGGTGTAAAGTATTGTTTATCTTTTGCTGTAACAGATATTTTCAAAGACCTCTCTGTCTAGAATGAGTTATTCAAAAATCTCCATAAATAGTTGTATATAATTGGCTAACGAGTGAAATAACAGTTATTGGCAGGATGAGAAGAAACTAACAGACTACACACTTGCCATTTGGTCTATTTTTCTAGAAACACAGACTGTGCAAACAATAAAAACTGAGACTCATGTCTTATTTTTTGTTAAACTGTTTACTGAATTCACAAACCAAAGACCATGAAATTATCTTTTAGGTTGGAGGAATGTTGTTTCATATCAATATAAAGAATTGTTGTTTTTGTTCATAATTATTACAGTTCATAGCAAAAAATGAAATAATACTAAATATTTAGATTAAAAACACCAGCATTATAATCAATCAAGAATATATTTCCAAGCAAGCATATCACTAAATTTTTTCAGGATGACTGTTCTTCTGTATCATTTAGATAAGAAAACATACTGCAAAGGAGAACACTGACGATACCAATGAAATATGATTGAAAAAAAAATCAGTTATTCTCTTCTGCTTTTGTAAGGTTAAGGTGAACCATAATTTGATAGTGGTACATGCATACCAGGATAGTTTAGATGAAAACAAGTGTTGCAACTGTAGCCCTCTCCCAATGTAGATGGAAAGAGAAATTGTATAAGCCACTATTTGACACATATACATAAGTTAAACATACCCTCTGCTCCTCTAATACACTCAACAATATTTATCAAAAGACAAGTGCAAGAAAGTTCAGTATACTTCAAATAAAGCAAATCTGAACATAGCCCAAATATCCATCAACACTGGCATGCACAAATCAAGACAGTGTCTTTATATAACAAACTACCACATAGCAATGAGAATCAATAAAATTAATTGAATGAGCATATAATTAATTATATCCAATTTCTTCTGTACTAAATACTGAATGAAGGAAGCAAGATATGAAACATATTCTATGACCCTGTGTACAAATGTTTAAAAATGAATCAATGATGTTCCAAATGATCATAAGTGGTATTCTAGGAGCTAATGTCTAAATTAAATGGAGTTTCTGGATTTCTAACATCATGTTCCTTGATATGATCCTAGATATACAGGAATGTTCACTTGGTTAAAAAAAAAATCCTAAAATATTGAATTATATGGTTAAGACTGATGGGAGGTGGGGAAGATTTGGAGATATTACTATCTGCATGCATTTCAACCTAAATATAGCCCGGTGTTCTTTTCCTTAATGTATATACCACAGACAAATTTGCATTGAGCCATGTCTAAATAGAAGATCCACATAGGTATTTTTAACCTGGGCTAAATGGCTTTGTCATCACTAAGTGAGTAATTTAGGAGCCTAGTTTAATATAGAAACTTACTCCCTACAGATGTTAATTTGCATGCAAAAAATACAGCATCTAAATTAAATAAGAATTTTTCTAACAAAAACTTTTCAAGTTTCTCTCATTATGAAATTTTAATAAATCATTAATCACTCTTTTCCTCCCAAATGTAAAGTAATGGATAAAACATTCCAAGAACCCCTACTGAGGCTTCTTGATTTGAAAAATTGCTCACATTTCAATGAGAAAGAGGAAACAAAACACAAAAAATCAGAGAGGCAAATTTTTTTGTTAGCGAAGTAATATACCCACCATCTGTGCTTATTTCTTCTAAGCAACTGTGGTAATGGATGCCAGCAGTTTAATAGGGATACTCGCTCCCTGTGTACCACTCATTTTTCATTAACATGGAAAAAAGCAACACTGATATAGTTGCATTCCATAGAAATGCTTTAAAATGATGATTAACAAGATTCCAGTTCTCTGTGTAGAACATATGAAAGGGCATTTCTTCTAACTTTACTAACATTACTAATGGAAACCCATGCCAAGCCCTATTGTTTTAATCTCACTTTACTTAACATGCGACATCATCTGATACAAAGTCAAATCAAAAGTAAAGTATCTTGATGTGCACTCATAGAATTTCAGGGTAGAAAATAACTAGAATCTGAGCATGGATTCATTACAAATTCCTGAACAACGTGTGTTTTAAAAGACTTTGATAATTCCACTGAGATTGCACATGGGATGAAGAAAGCACCTCACTAAGCACTATCTCTTTTGACCATTATTTTCATCTATGTTGAAGATCAAAGATGAGACAGGGACTCTTGTTAATGGTAATAATAATAGTAATAACAGATATATTTTCTTTTTAGTTTACAAATATTTAATTTATTCTTTTTTAGGTGATTTGGTTAGGTGATTATATATCAAAGTCCCTCCCATTTTAGAGTTTTGAGTCTCCTAATATACAGGAAGCAAAACATTCAGGTATCTTTGGCCCTGATAAATACGGGAGAGGTGTTTAGGAAAGAGTGTTGTGTGCATATGCATACACACACGCACAAACACACACACACACATATGTGTGTGTCAGTAAACCTCTTCTTCAAGAGAAACTTACATTTCAAATAATTTCTGGACCTCCTTTCTTGGTTCTGGTAGCAAATGTGAAAGAGCCCAGAGAGATTTGGGTTTTCTAAGTTTCCCCAAACACTTGGTTAAAACTAACTAGCATTGTTAATACTTTGTGTACAGGTGGCTTCTATCTAGCACTTTCCTCTATCCTGAAGGTTTTATTCTTTGAAATCTCAGAACAGAATGGAGTCATATGATTGATTTTATGTGCCAGGTTTATGGGAATAACCTTTCATGGTAGGAAAGAGGCTTACAGGGGATTTAGAGAATGGAGACATCTGTAAAATCAATTCAAAATGATTAAAACTTTTGTGATTCCACTATCTCCCTTCAATTAGGAATCCACAAACTATTTCTTGACTTAATCTCATTCATTTATTTATTTATAATCATAATGCCTAAATTTGAGAACTATGTTTGTAACTTAAACAATGAAGTCAAGCAGAATTAATGGAGATCTTACTGTGGTCTCATTATTTATATATAACTAATTTCCTACCGAGAATATTGTATTTTATATTATGGTTACCACTCATTACTATTATTTTAAGGTAATGTTATGTCTGTATATCAACCACAAGTAATATTCAGCAGATCACAACAATTAAATAGCACATGATTAGAAAAAAAATAGAAAAAAGAACTCATTAGAGATTGGTTGTTAATCATTATATTCTATGTCTTCAATGGGTAAAGTATATACACTAGTCAGTGAATTATAGGTAAGCAGCTTCATGACATTTTATAAAATATGAACTTGAAAAATGATATTCACATATGAAAAACTAGAAACAGTATATGCAAAATTAGTGTGTTTAAGAAGCTGCCACTTCAACAAATGTAAACTACCGAATCAAATATATATTAAAAATGAACTTTCACATTCAAAGAAAGATAGTACATTCCTTAGTCTTCTCCTTAGCTATTTCTACAGTCTTTCTATGAAAGGGTAAATATAGCAAAAGCTGATTTTATAATTTTAAATGTTTGAGTTAAAAAAAGCAAAACAAATAATAAAAACTGTGGTTTGCTTTATCATTATCTGCATTTAATTCAAAGTAACTGTCAACTTTAAAATAGTTTTAAATCAATTGCATAGAATGCTATATGAGTTAAAAAATAGTAAACCAACTTCCATTTCCAAATTAAATTCTTCTCAGTAAATAAAGCTATCTTTCATGGATCTATGGTGATTGATAATCACCACTTTGCACTAATCTTCTGTCTCAATTCACTGTTTGATATAAATACATAAAAGCAAATGTTATGTAGGGAGTAATTATTATCTGAATACTAATAAATTAAATATTACTTTGAGCTCAAAATGAGTCAAAATCACTTAGGGTATAAATTTCACTTAGCCACTCTTTTATTAGAGATATTACTAAATCCTAAGAACCCTAGAACATTTTGTACTTTTTCTAAATATAACTGACACCAATATTAATTTCTACTGATGATATATCTTATGTACAATACTTACTACACTTCAAATATGAAACTTCTACTATACTCAAAAATACTTTAAAATTGTCGCAAGATTAAAAAAAAATCTTAAGATTATCAAGACTGCATGTAAATAAAACATGCAGGTATTTCATAACAATACAAAACATGAAAAATATAGAGAAAAAGAATCTCTGAGTTTCAGAGTATACCAAATAATTAAGGACTACCATAACAAATAAGCACAAGCTCTGGAAGTCAAATGGCTAAAATAAAGATATAAAAGGGCCTTTCCCTCTGAAGTCCTATGGAGAAATTCCGTTTATCTCTCCCTAGTTACTGGTGACTCCCTATAATGTTTTGGCTTTTTTTTTTTTTTCTTTTGGCTTGTGGCTGCATTATTCCAATTTCTGCCTCTGTTTTCACATAACCATCTTCTCTGTGTGTCTGTGTGTCCTTTTAGTCACTCAGAAGGGCACTTTCCTCGGATGACTTCAACTTTCAGTTTAATTACATTTGCAGAGACCCTTTTCCAAACAAAATCATACTGAGGTTGTAGATGGACATGACTTGGGGGAAATACACTATTCAACCTAATACTGGAGCGTTGCAAAGAGGTGTAAAATTACATGAATGAAGAGATGCTTTCTTCTGAAATTCAATAAATCATAGACTTCATATAAGCCTAGATCAATGAAGTCATGTTTGCTTTTTTTCTCAAGGAAATTTGTATTTACAAACAGATCTTTTAAATTATCGATTTGGGTTTTTTTCCAGTTTATTAAAGTGGCCTTAAAGGAAATATTTTAATCAGCTTTGGAATTCTTTAACATGTCAGAACTAGCATTTCCTGTATTTCCAGTGACTTCCACCTTCCTAGCAAAGTAACTAATACTGTTGATAATATGTCCTAACTTCATACAGAGGAAATACATGTTTTAAAAAATGTGTTCTCTGCAGCAATGGCCCAACCACCTGCTGTGAATGCAAAAAGTTTGCTAAAAGCTTTGAAAGGCTAGTTTATTATGAAGGTTTTGACAGCTGAGGCTTTAGGGACCCATATAAGCACACAGAATAAATTTTAATCACACTAAATGCTAATGTAGGAACAAGACTGTGACAATATTCAAATGTGACTAATTTCATTGAATTAGCTATAGTCATTAAGCTCAACTCAGTTGTTCAAATTTATATAAATGCCTCAAAAGAAATAATTAGGCTTTCTGTTTTCAGTTTCTTATCTTTTGTTAACGCATAATAGTGAAACAATGTTTTAACCGAGACCTTATTATTATTCTCTGAGTAATCAGTTCTGTTGTTTTATCACCATCAAATTTGTGATCGCTTTTAGCAGGTTGCTGAATCTAGCACTCTGCCTTCAAGAAGAAATACACCTATATCAGGAATATAGTACTTGGCATTCATCTCTCGTCCTAGTAGATTTTTTTGTCTGCCTTTGGTGACAATGACATACATTTAGAGTTGGAAAGGATCTTAGAGGTCACCTAAGCATCATTTAAAACAAATGGAGAGGTATGTTTATTTCATCACTTTGTACTTATGCACTGTATATTTCCAGAAACGCCTTTGAGACAGCTTGTAATCAAAGGCATCACCATTATAAAACAAGGACAAAATGACAGAATAAAGAAAAAAAGGAAGTGACAATTATCAATAGAGAAGGAGACCCAGGGAAGGAGATATTACACTTCAGCCCTAATCCTATTAGAAAAAGCCAAGAACACAGAATTCCAAGAGATCTTATTAGCTGGGAAAGTATTATCTGTATATGTCAGTGGCTGTTTTTTGGTCTCTCTAAACTCTCAAGCAGAATGAACATGCCCTTTAGTAACAGGACATGAATAATATAACAAAAATATGGCCCTGCCTGGTAGCACAATAGGTTAAAGTGAAGCTATCTGAAGCCACTGCAGCACAAATTCAATCCCCACCCAGGGAGCTGACTCACATGGCACAGCTGGCCACTCCTGTCTCACCAGCTGCTCCCCTCAGCAGTGTATTTCAGTCAATCCATCTGTTCTGTTCCCCATTCTGTCTCTGGTGAATTTTCTCAGCACCCCCACACCTCTGGCCTGTACCCTAGGTCTTATATGCATAAATTAATAAATCTTTAAAAAAATTAATAATTTTCAGCAGCAATTTCAAAACATTCCACATGTAATTACATGTGAACCTTTTCTATATGTATTGTTAAAAGTTGCTTTTGTGATAAATAATAGTTCTGAGTAGATAGTTCAACTGGCCTGGGTTATCTAACTTGGTAAGAAATTTAGCCTTAGAGAACAAAGAAGAAGAGAGGATTACTATATCCTTGACTTTACTTTTGCTTTTAATTAATATTTCATTTTGCCTCTCATGGAAAATACATTCTCTGGTTAATATATTGAAGCACCATAGTGAAAGAATCTCAAGATGAAAGTGCTGTGAAATAAATCACAAAGACCAGGTCCAGTGTGAAGAGACATGGAGCCTCCGTGCTCAGACACAACAAGCAGAAACTCTGCGAATCCATAGGTCACAGAGATGAGAGCTGGGACCACAGTCACATGACAGAGAAATTTTATCTGCAAGGATAAATCTTTCCGAATAGATTCACCAGTCCTACCTTTTGCGGCATTGTTTTCAATTAAAAAAATAAAAAAGAGAGATTTCTTGAGCCCACAGATGATATTTAAATTTTGAAAAGATGTGTATTGACTTTCCTTAATGAAAACAACCTTGCAGTGAATAATTAGTATTTAGATAACAATTAGAATCTGCACACACCAGCTTTCATGCCTACTTTTACTCTTGTCTCCCATTCTAACTTAAGGTTCTGCTAAATATTTCCATGTTGTTGTTTGTTGGTGCAAAATAAAAATTAAGAGGAGTTAAATCATAGTTATGATGAAAAGGAAGGAAGAAGGAGTGGGAAATAACTAAGCTTTCTGTCCTTGTCTCATCTTAACTGCACTGAGGCCAAACTTTTACAATCAAACTGTCCTGAGAAAATAATGCACTTGTGTAGGAGAATTTATTTTTGTCCACATGCATATACGAGAAAATTGCTTCTCCAGCTATTTCTTGGAAAACCCAGTTGTATTTTTTCCGAAACAGCTGGACTTAGTTCCATAGTCAGAACTACATGTGCCTAGAGACCTTTGTTTCTAATAGCTGTGATTACCCTAGGAACACACTTGGCTGACTCAGTATATGAACAATGTACATCCCCAAAATGCAGAATATTTATGTTGGCCTCCAGAGTCATGTAGAATGGATGATTAAGCCCAGATGAACTAGATATCCCATACTTCTAGGAAAGTGTGGCCAATCTCCCCCATGCTTGCTCTATTTTCCCTCTTTCAGTTCTTTAAATGATTTCTACCAGGTCCCTCAGGGTTGAAACACTTCATTCTCCCTGCCTGGGAAGTTCTATCCCTAGTTTTTAAAATGATGGGTGAGCTCAATATGGTATAGACACATGCTGGTTTTCAATATAGCACAACTGAAACTTACATAATGCTATCATCCAAAGTTATGTCAATAAAATTTATTTTCAAAGGACCATATAAAATTTTGTTTTAGAGGAGGAAAAAGGATTACTGTAGGGGTGATTAAATTAAGGAATTTTGAGCTAGATCATCTCTGGTGGATTATCTGTGAGGATGCTCAAGCAGTCGTGTGCATCGTTTATGCAGAAGGCACTAAAATTTACTTACAGTTCCAATGTTTCTTTGTGTTTCATTTAGTTCATCTGATTATTTTCTCAGACCCATCCCTGGTTATAAAAAGGGAAGGGAGGAGAAAATGGTGGGTGAACAGGGAAATTGCTAACTGATCGAACTTTCAGTCACGACCTTCATATACACGTACACAGACTGATTCTCAAGGAGTAATTCAACCTGAAATTCAGTTGAATTGCAGCACTACTTCAATAAAAGAAAATGTGGGCACCCAAGACAATCAATCCTAGATAGGTAGATCGGATTAGTGACAATTTGATTCTGACCCATTGACCCAAATTTTGGACTTTTTTTTTTTTAAAGATTTATTTATTTGTGCATACAGAACTGGGGTACAGGCCAGAGGCTCAGGGGCGGTGAGAGGCTTCACCAGAGACAGAGCGGGGAACAGAACAGGCAGATCGACAAACTACACTGCTGAGGGGAGCAGCGGGCGAGTCAGGAGAGGTCTGGCTCGCCATGTGGTCACCTCCGGGGCAGGCGGGAATCGAACTCATGTGGAAGCGGCTTTAGATTCTCAGTGTTGTGCTTCAACCCGCTGCGCCACCAGGGAGGGCCAAATTTTGGACTTTTTAACTCTAGAACTGGGAGTGCATACATTTCTGCGGTTTTAAGTCCCTCTGAGGTCTCTAATCAGTGGACTCACATGGAACTAACTAACCTTCCAATGTACCGACTCTGAGGACCCCTATTGGGGGCTAAAGTTTGTTTTCCAGGAAACAGGTATCGTGCCTGGAACTAAGTCGCTCATCGTGCTCTCATTTGCATGGTGCCTCTAGTTCTCTTCTAGACTATAAACTTCAGAGGTCAAGTAGTATGTGTCTTACTCATCTTCTAGTTCCAGGTTTAACAAAATGGCATACTTATGCTCAGCACACTTGTTACCTGAGGGAATATATGACTGACACAAAAGTAAACAGACTAATAAAAAGACTTTCAGGAACTGGTCTCCATAGATGTTATGAGTCATTCTTAAACATTCCTGAGTGTGGTGACATGAAGGTGTAAGTTCATTTTAATGCAAATTTAGTCCAATTTTATCTGGTCCAATTTTACATAACCCTGGACGATCATCTGCCATGGGGTCCCGTCCAAGTTTTCGGTGAAAAAAAAAAGAATTAAAAGAAACAGAGCAGACAACATGAAGCCAAACACTGAATATGAACATCAAAGCTCAATGTGGTAGGACCGTTAAGTTGTCCTCTCCATATTTTATTTCATAAAGTAGAAGAATTTCTTCTGTATAAAAACCACGCAGTATGGTGGCTGGTTGGCATGAACCTGGGCTCTGAGCCTCAGAGTCGGGCTGTTTTCCTCCACACCTGTAGCCTGCTTTGTGAGGGGCAGAGACTGGCTTTCCGAAAGAACTCTTAGAGCAGCTTCCTAAGAAGACTGAAGCAACAGTCAAGGAAAAGGATGCCTCAGGGTCTGCCAAGCCCTGGGGAGTAGTTTCCTTAAGAAAACCTTTGATTAGGGGAGAGAGTAGAACTTCCAAGGTGCTAGAAAGAATCTATGACCCCAGTGATTCAAGTCTTAGTTACACAGTTCTCTCAAGTTCTTCTCTCCATCTACTGCCTCTCCCCAAATTATAAAATCAGTCTCTTTTCCTTTTTATTTTCTCTTCTCCATTTTCCATTTTGTCAGTTAGAACGATGGGTTTTTAATGACATATAGGGAACTGTGAAGGGAGATTATAAAGCAAAATAGAGAACCACTTATTTAAAAAAAAAATGGCCTGCATCATACCCACAGGCTATTTCGGATTAATTTCCAAATAAAGTGAAGCTGTCTTTCATCACCCCACCTAGAAAGCGATACATGCAGTATTTACAAATATCACTCATTCTTGCCCCATCCCCCACTCCACTATACAAGCATGTTGAACACTACTAATATGCTTTCTGCCTTGAACCAGACAGGATATAGGAAGTAACCCCTTAGTCGGGGTTGACTTAGTCCAGTAAATCCTCGCCAGCTGCTAAGAGGAACTGTGCATATCCACTTACTCCAGTTTGGAACTAAAAAAGAGCCTAGCCATCCTCTCAAGGAAAAATGAACACATCAATGGAAAAATGACACCTACTGAGTGTACAAAACTCTATTGTGCAATAAATATTGCTACCTTCTAGCTAAAGAGAGTGAGGACAATATAATAGAGGACCCACCCCCCAACACACATAAGCCTCTAAATCATGAGAAAAAAGGGAAAGGAAAGGAGTATTATGTTGAAAACTCAGTGAGCTGGGACTCAGGGAGCTGGATGGAGAATATCCTTATATCCATTTATTGTCTATTCAGAAGAAATATTTATAAAATTGCTTTAAACTACATAAACTATAGAGAGTATGTAGAAATGCAGGCCATTTATGGAACAGGGGATGAACATTATAATGATAAAATAGGCCCAAATGGAAAAATGGAAGAGAGTTGAGCTTAGGAGACTTTCATGAACACTAAAATAGAGCGGCAGGACGCCAACTGCAATGGAATCCATGGAGAAGAAAACCGATATGTTGAATAGCTGTAGTACAGGTTGACTCAGATTCTAGGGGGAAAGAGAAAAAGTTTAAAAACGAACCAAAGATAGTGTATGAGTGTGCCAGAAATCAGTTTTAATGCCAACTGCATATTTCTTATTATAATTAAGAAATAATCCTATACATGAGAAAGAAATGGGAGCAATTCAATCTGCACCAATAACCACAGGTATGAATGAAATATAAGAGTAAAAGGTCTTAGGACTTATCAGCATACAACTGAGGTAGAAGCAATGACAAAAGGCTGATGATTTGCCCATATTTAGGCAAAACTAGTCAACCTCAAAAATGAAGAAAATGTGGGGGAGGGGTGTGTGTGTGTGTGTGTGTGTGTCTCAGGCAACAAATTTAATCCTTCAAAGTAAAGAAATGGAAACAGAAATCCTTCCTGAGGGGAAAAAAATAAAAGACTATGTTTAAGTCCTCTATAAACGAATTGCTGAAGTTCTTAGATTAAGAAACAACAAATGCTGCAGTTATAAATTCACAAAATGTATCTGAAGTTTCCAAAAGCTCAATTTTAAAAAAAGTAAGGTGTTCGGCCCTCCCTGGTGGCGCAGCGGGTTAAAGCACAACACTAAGAATCTAAAGCCACTTCTGCATGAGTTTGATTCCCACCTGCCCCGGAGGTGACCACATGGTGTGGCAGACCTCTCCTGACCCGCCCGCTGCTCCCCTCAGCAGTGTAGTTTGTCGATCTGCCTGTTCTGCTCCCCACTCTGTCTCTGGTGAAGCCTCTCACCGCCCCTGAGCCTCTGGCCTGTATCCCAGTTCTGTATGCACAAATAAATAAATCTTAAAAAAAAAAAAAAGTAAGGTGTTCTTTTGCATATTTAATTGGTGATACTCAGTGAATTACCATTAAAAATCACCATACTGCTGCAAAGGGACTACAAAGATTACACTACCATCCTGGCAAAATGCAAACCATGGAAGGGATGAAATTGTCAAGACTAACTAGAATCAAGAAGGGAAGCAAAGACTCCAAATGGAGACAGAATATTTCTACTTCATCAGACAAAAGGGCATCCTATAAAGGACACATATGATCCAAGACTCAGGAGACCAAATCTTCGAGACACAAGTCCATCATTTCTTATTTCCTTTAAAACAACACCGCATATCTCTTGGAACCCGCAGCACAGCCTTGGAGATTTGAGATTACCTGATCATTTCAGAACTGATGTTTGACATAACACTGACATGCTGAATATTTTCCTTTAGTCACAGGAGATCTCCAGCCTCAGAAATCGTAAGTCAAAGGAGCATAGACTCAATAAATTCCTTGTTATTGAGTGGTTTGTTTTTGCTAGGTAATTTATGGAAAATTAGCACAAAATGACAGCTCTGATATGGTGTACGAATACCAAGCAGATGAGAAACTTGAATATTATTACCAACATGAGATAAGAAGGGCAGTCAGAAAATAAAGGTCAAATGAAAGAATCAGCCTAAGTTTCTATGTAATGTCAAATCTGAAATGCAATTTCAACAAAAGTCTAGGCAAAGGTAGTTTGGATGGTTTTAGTTTGTTTGTTTTTTGGCCTAAACTATATGATGAAATTCTCTCCAGCTGAAAATATGTATTGTTTTTAAAATCCTAATACAAGTTCAATACTTTTGACTAAATAATTTAAACTTTAGTAAATCAACAAAATAGTCAAAGGATTAAGAAATCCATCATGCCATTGTTTGGGTGACCAAAATTAAAAACAATGGAAATATTATAGCAAATTATGGCAAATCTATTCCAGGAAATCACATACTCACATCATAATTATCTACAAAATATTGACTGACAAAAGGTAGGTCTGGCTACACTACACTAAAATGACAGAAGCTGTATTAAAACTGTTTATGGGCTATTATTTAAGCCATAAAAGATGTAGAGGTCAAGATATTTTATTATCAAATCTTTTAAATGTAGAGAGATTATAACGGTATTGTCCATTCTGACAGTGAAGGGTGCTACTGACCTATAGCTTAGAAAAAGGGGTCTAAGTTGTGAATTTTCTAGAGACAAAGGATAAGGGAGTTTCCTTATTGCTTCATCAAATAGTCTTCATTGCTGGTACAAATGTTGTTAGTATGGGTAAAATTCAAGTACATTATAAGCAATGTGTCTTGGGATTTTGAGTAATGTGCTCAGTTAATCAACATTATAATCACAAAGATAAATCACTAGCCCTTTAAGTAGACTACAATGATAATTTTAAGACTTGATATGGTTGAGTTTTCCCCTTAATTTCTTATATGTTATATACTATCTCATCATGCTTCATTTTAGTAGAAACCCCTTAAGAGTAATAAATTAAGGCTCAGAACAAAAATTGCTGTCATTTGTTTAAGGATTTTTACCTACCCCTTTTCTAATGAACCATTTTCTTATTCTCAATGCATTTACTACTGTATAGCACATAAAGGAGTTCTTCATCTTTAGGGTGGTAGCAATTGTTATAGTGTGAAAAAGAGCAAACAGATATTCAAATTACTTAGGTCTATTTGTATATTTGATATGGTATTTCAGACCATATAACAATGGGGACATCCAAAAAAGTGGGATCAAGCACTCTTACTCACTAAGATAACACTATGAACATAAAGTCAAACCTAGGGCTCATTCTTTAGTACAACTGGTTCCAAAATAGAATTCTCAATATTAACATTTTGATTGAAGTCTTTAAATGGCTAAAAATTGGCATTACATCCATATTTAAGGACAGTAAAGTGTATTACTGTCCATGTCACTACATAGCTGAAAATTCTGATATTCATTCATCATCTTTTCCTTGCTCACTATCCTTTTCTAAACATCTTGCAATTCCATCTTTCTATTCCATCCTCATTTCATCATTGTCCTACCAAAAACTCAATATTCTTTATTCCTCACTTCTGCTTCCCATAATTTTATAAAGCATATTTTCTCTCCTATGATTTGTGAGCTATAGACATTTTTCTTTTATTTCTTTTTTTTTTTTAAAGATTTGTTTATTTATGCACACAAAACTGGGATATAGGCCAGAGGTGCAGGGACAGTGAGAGGATTCACCAGAGAGAGAGAGGGGAACAGAACAGGCGGACTAATGAAGTACAATGCTGACAGGAGCAGCGGGGAGGTCAGGAGAGGTCTGCTGTGCCACACAGGTCACCTCCGGGCTGGGATAGAACTCATGCTAAAGAGGCTTTAACTTTGTAGTGCTGTGCTTTAACCCCGCCATGAGGGAGGGCCCCGTTTTCCTTTTTAATGTTCTAGAAACTAGCTTTGTCCTCTGATGGAGTTTATTTTACTTAGCTCATCATTAAAAGAGAAGAGGATTCAGGCCATGCCTGTGACAAGAAGGGTTTCCAACTTAATCCCTCACCACTTGTCTCCTGAATCACTCTTTCTTTTGTCTGATACTTCAACCAGGACTAGTTAAACTCTTATCTTTCTAATTCACTAATTTAATAGTCTACGACTAACAAATGGTTATGTAAGGATATTAGCTTCAGTGGAGTATCTCAGGTTCAACAACTAGGTTATTTGGTGATATAGCCATAGAGAAAAGCAATTGAAAACAACTTTTAGGCAGAAATAATACAGATTCAACTGAGGAAAACAAGTAGGCTTGACTACTGCAATAGGTACCCCAACTACAAGGACAGCATGAGGCAAACATCTTGTTTGAAATATCAGGTAAAACAGGCAAACAAGTTATTGAAGTTCCAATTGTCTTTTTTTTTTTTAATGGTGAATACATTTTCACACTTGTGTATCTACTGATTTATTTTATTTTTTAAATTTTTAAAATATATTCATTATATCATTCTTCATATATGTACACTGTATAGTTTCCCCATGAAATTCCCACCACCAATTCACCCATGCAACACCACCATAGTCCCTTGTGCCCCTGTGCTCACCCCAACCCTGTCCTGGTCCTTCCTTTTCTAAAACAAAAACAAAACAAAACAAAAACTATAATAAAGTAAAAATCAAAAGCAGCATCAGAGGACTATGGGTTAGAAACATTCTGTAGGGGTGAAGGAGGGAGAAGGACCAATTGTCTTTCAAAAGCCATGACATAGGGCCCTCCCTGGTGGTGCAGTGGGTTAAAACACACACTAAGAAGCTAAAGCCACTTCAGCATTGGTTCCATCCCTGGCCTGGAGGTGACCACATGGCACGGCAGTCCTCTCCTGACCTGCCCGCTGTTCCCCTCAGCAGTGTACTTCATCGATCTGTCTGTCCTGCTCCCCACTCTTCTCTGGTGAATCCTCTTACCACCCCCTGCACCTCTGGCCTGTACCCCAGAATAAATAATTTTTTTTAATGACATAAAATGAGTCTGGAGACTCACAGTAACAGGTAAATACGACCTTCATTGACTTGTCAATCTAAGCATCATCTATAGTAAGATAATTAAAATCACACAACACCTGAAAGAATGTAATGAAAAAAAAATTACAGCCTCAACTCAAATGCAATAACTGAAATCCATTACAAAGAACATCAGGAAACGTAAATCTATGTATTCCAAAATGAAGAAATAAAAAAGAAAGAAGAGGAAAAGAAGGAGGGGGGAAAGGAGGAGGAGAAGAGAGGAATATGTGATGAAGAAAGAAAAGGAGAAGGAAAAGGGGAGAGAAAGAAAGGAGGAAAAGAAAACAAATAGAAATCTCCATTTGTGTCTTGGTAAAGGAAAGCCTGAAAGTCTTTCCCTGACACAGCAAACACTTGATAATAAAGACAATACAGAAATCTGAACCTGATTTTGAGGGAAGGAATGTATTAAATATTAACTTCCTGGCTTTGATGGTTGCGTTATGTCTTCATTGTGCTTATGTGTGAGACACACATCTATTTTGTGTATGTATGTGTATATATACCTACCTCTATATAAGAGAAACTTACATGCATATGTATTATTTATACAGAAATTTGTATTTGTAATAAATGTGTACTGTAAATGTTTGCAGAAAATACAAACTAAGGCATTTAGGATTTTCCTAAATTTTAAGATGAGGATTTTCCAACCTCACCACTATGATTCCTGACATTTTGAGCCAAATAATTGTGTAGGCTGGAGGCAAAGTGTGAGGTGCTCTTGTAAATTATTCTGTATTTAGCATATTCCCTTAAAAAGGATAAACAAAATTTAAAAAAAATATTTTTAAGAAAAAGGGAAATCATAGTCTGGGATAACATATTCAAAATCTAGCCAATAAAATCCTTTTATCTGAACTATGTATAGAAATCTTACCAGTCAATAATAAAAGGCAATCAAATTTGGAAATAGCCAGGAGTTGTTCTGAACATGTACTTCAAAAAAGAAGTCATAGACAAGGTCAAGATGCACATAGAAATGTGTTCAGTATCTTTAATTATGTGCAAAATGCAAAATGAAACCCCACAGAAAAAATACTTCACACTGTGGAACAAAAAAACAACAACACTAAATGTTGATGAAAGCATGAAGCAACTCAAACTCTCAAAACAGAGTACACATATCTTGAAGCTGTTACAGTTTCTACAAAGTTAAACATTCAAATATTCTATTATTAAGCAATTCCACCCTTAAGCATTTACACAATTGAAAGAAAATATGGCCACAAAAGCATTTTCACACAAATCTCTGTAGAAGCAATACTAAAACACCTGGTATATTCATACAATGGAGAACATTTCAATAACAAATATAATAAACTACTGATCAGTGCAACATATGAATGGATTTTTTAAAAAGCATGTCAAATAATAGTAGCAAGACAAAATTTTAAATCCAAGAATACATTTAACAAATATATGGTGACAGACTGTAGATATGTGTTGGCATTGGGATTTGGAAAATAACTAGACTAGAGAGAAGATTCAAGGGTGTAGAAACAGTCTGAATTTTTTTATGCTTTGATTACATATGTGTAATACTTCTCAAAACTCAACATATTGTATATTTCAATAAATTTCAAGATAGTTAAATTTTTCTACAATAAGAGAATGTTGCAGAGGATCAAGGGTGTCTTGGTGGTAGGGTATGGTGGGGTAACACACATTAGAAGAGGTGCGAACCTAGACCTCTGAGTCAGTGTTGGCAACCAATGTTACCTTAAGCGAAAAAAAAAAATGCAAAATAAAAGTTCAAGTAATTATGAAAAACTAAAAATTGAAAACTCATTTATAACTGAATCATTACAGAAAGCACAGTACCTGGACAGTAGTTCACACAAGTATCTGAGGCTTAGAAGCATCAGAATCTATTTTATGTTATTAGAATTAAGACAATTAGGAATGACATTATACCAAAAGATTTATTTAAAAAAAAAACTGATACTTTACCTTTATTGATGGCCTAGTAAAAAATTATCTTGGCTGAACAATACAATTTTTTAATCCATACATTTACTTTACATTACTGTAGGGTTTCCCATTTTGATTATTATTATTATATCCCATTTAGAATGGTGCTACTATTTCACAGTAGAAAGTACAGTAATTAGTAAAAGGTAAACACTCCTCACACTATTATAACTAATTTTCGACAGCCCTATTATATCAGGGAAGAGTAACCAATTTTATGTGCAGGTTTGAAAATAGATTGCACAGTTGTAAAAGCTAGTGGAAAAGCACACATTTTACAGACATTTCTAAGGAAGATTAAACAAGATTTCATTGCTTAGATGTAAAACTATACTGTTAAGAGCTGAAAAGTCACTGAAGTTTGAAGTTGAATCTTTTGCTTTTCTTTATTTCCTCTTCTATGGCCTACTAGAAACTAGTTAAAAAGCATGTTAAAAAAAATCTCTCTTTTATCCTTCTCTATATGATCAACCCCTTTAACCCAATTTATACCCTCTCTTCTATCTAACCCCTCCCCTCTGGTAACTACTAATTTATCTCAATAAAAAAGTATATTTTTGCTTTATTAGTTCATTGGCTTATTTGTACTTTAGTGATGAACTTAGTAATCAGTATATAAATATGTTGATTTTCATTGACACACACACTAAAAAGTACATAATGTTAAAATGCAATGTTTCCTCAATTAAAAAAAAAACTTTATAGAAGATAGTCTTTCAAGATCTACTATTTTTCTTCTCAATTTTGTCATCAAATTTTTCAAGTTTTATAAATAGAGTTTAAAAATGGGATTGAAATAACAATTCAAGTGAAAATTTGAATAAATACTTCAATTTGATCATTTCAATATATCAATTTGATTATTAATATATCAACTCACATTTCTAGGCTATGTACAATAGTTAACATCTTAAAGCACAGACAAGATTCAACTGCGTCTCAATAAGTATTGAATATTATCTTGACAATTACATATAGCAAGTTTATACAGTAAATTATATTTTTAACAAATTTTGAAAATACACTGGTCAATAGATATGAAGATTTAATTTCACATGTATCTTTAACACGTTAAAAGGAGATTAAACATTATGAGTTTTTATTTTAAAAAATTTAATTCATAGTATAAATTTACTGAGAATATTTGTTCCTTAACCTTTTTTGTTTTGGAATTTATAGTATTTTTTCTTATAAAGCTAAGTCTACTCTTCTAGCTAAACTGAAAGTAATATAATTTAACCATTCATGATTTAATTTGCCATAACATGACCTAATTATATTTATCTATCTCTCACTTTACTTTTATCTGTTTGATCTAGAACACTAGTACTTATTCATGGCTCAAACCATAAGGGGTAAGAAAGCAGTGGAGTAAGTACATAAATAAACCTAACAGTAGAGATATCAGGTGAAAAATAACCATAGTGAAATTGAAAGACTTAAGGAAACCTATGTATGTTACCCTGGGGGATACAAATCAATAAAATGCCATGGCTGAAAGGTTCTCATTGATTGGAACACACTGGTGGCACAGTAATTTCAAAACCCAACATAGGATTTGCCAATCACACCATACATTTTCTGATTGCATCCAATAAAATATATGGCCTCAAACAGCTAGGTTTATATAAATTTCTTGAATGACTTTTTTTTTTATTTTACCATGATTAAGCTTATATGAGTAAATTTGAATTTTTTTAAAAAAATTACAAAATCTTTTTAAGTTAAATGTTTCAAAGCTACTTCATGAATATTGCTGTAAGGTATTCATCCTATTGAGGTGATACCAAAAATAATATACTTACTTAATCTTTCTAGAAATTCCTTCAATTTCTTATGAATGCAATTTTTCAAGTATCACTAACTAATCCTCTGTGCATTCTTCTGTCATATCTAGCCTAATGGAAGTTGGTTTAAATCTCTCTATGCTTCAAGTCTTGACAATTCTTACTGTAAAAGCAGGGAAGCATTTTCTAAGAGATAACTTAATTTCTAGCTACTGTTGGAATAAATTGTTGGTAAGCCTTGTTGATCCATGTGTTTGCCAAGTCAAAGATGACACTGGAACTGAAAAATAAAATAAAATAAAATAAAATAAAATAAAAATTCACAAAGGGAAAATGTCCATCTATATCAAGCTGATGTTACTAGAAAAAGAGAAACTCCAGAAGGAAAGCTTCGGAAGGTAGGGACTAGATACCAAATTGTTCAAATCAATTTCCAAAGCTTCTGTTAACCAATAAACATTATATATTTTTTTAAAATATATTCTATTAACTTACCACTCAGTGTGTTACTAAATCTATAGAAACATGGGTTACAATGATCATTTTGTCTACCAGGGAGAAATCTGCTAATGAAAACTAACCTATATAGATAAATGATGCTAATAAATAAGTATACTAGAATGCAGCTACGTGAGGGCTGAATCTTCAGTTTTTTGTTCAATTTTACTCTTCTGATGTCTATAATAGCACCTGCCCCAGAAGAGGCACCCAATAAAAGTTTGTTAATGGATGAATATTTCTGAAGCTCTCCATTTTCTCAGGTTATTCAAAGACTGTGTTCCATGGTTTAAACATTCACTAAGCGTCAAAAGAGCAGGCAGGTGTCCCAGCTTATACTCCCTTATTCAATAAATACCTTCTTCAATATATTAACCATTAAAAGATGTTGTAAATCATTTGCAAAGATTGAATTCGAAAGGTAATTTGTAGAAGATACAGAAAACAAAACTTTATTCTCGTGAAAAGATGATGGAACAATGTAAAGCACAACAGCTGGGTTTTTCTATATATCTAAAGGTATATTTGACAAACCCACCTTGGGACGTCAAAATCTAAGAGCACTGATCTTCTCGTGAGGTCAGACCTTTAATATAAAGACCTTAGAACAAAAGGGAAGGAGATCACAATCCATGAATTGAGGATATTGAATGTTACGCCCAACTATGAAATACTGTAATACAGGATACCCTTGATGTTTGAAATCTAGTGTAACAGGGAAGATCAGGCTACTTTGCAATTAGTCTAGAGAAAATGTCATTCAGTGTATTTAGCAGTATCAGGGGGAACTTTAAAACCCCTAATCTGGGCTTGTCAACCTTGCCACTATTGACATTTGGGGTTAGAAATTCTTTGCTTTTATAACCAAAAATTGTCCTAGACATTGACAAACAGTGATAATGCTTTTGGATGCACTATGAAGTTGTGGCAGACTTAGCTAAAAGGCAGAAGCTAGAGATGCTGGAATGGTTCTGTAGCTAATTTAATGGTATTTTTAGTGAATTTCTAACCTTTGAGTATATGACAAAATATTATTGATATAGATGCCAAACAATATTGATCTAACCAACTTCCTTTGTAAGATTAAAAAGTCTGGTAGTAACAATACATAATTAATTGCCCAGATCGGAATCTAAGATGAGAATAAAGGCTGGAAAATGCCTGATAGCTTTGCTTCTACTCAGATCATGAGCAATGCTCTCCAAGCGTGCCCCGCATTTTCCTCATCTTAAAGTGAACGTATGAGGGCCCTCCTTGGTAGCACAAAGGGTTAAAGTGAGCGCTGTGTAGCTAGCTGCAGATGCTTCAGCAAGACTTCAATCCCAGGCCAGGGAACTGACCCACATGGAGGGCAGACCTCTCCTGTCGCGCCTGCTGCTCCCGTCAGCAGTATACTTTATCTGCTCACTTGGCTCCCCACTTTTTCTTTGGTGAATCATTTTACCTCCCCTGCACCTCTGGCTTGTATCTCAGTTCTATATGCATGAGTAAGTAAATAAGTCAATAAATAAATAAAGTGGACTTACAACTTGCTTGATTTCATAGAAAGTTTTAATTCTAATAGTCATGCTTTTATTCATATTTTGTATATTTCAGAATCAAATGAATAAAAGCTACATTCTTCTCACTTCCCCTGCACAATTCTCTCACTGTGCCTGCATCTCTGGCCTATGTTCATCTACCCAAAAATAAATAAAATCTTAACAATAAATAATAAACTAACAAACAAAGGTCAAGATCTACAGAGCTATTAAACCATATATGTCTCAGTTACAAAGGATGGCAAATCCACACATTCTTTCTAAAGCAAGTGAAGATAATGTCTCTGTAAACAGTGCCAGGCTAAACACTATCAGAAAGTCAGACCCAGAAACAGTGGCAACTTGGAATGTATTGATAGAATGTATTGATCCTATCAATGTCATTCTCCTAAATGTCATTCTCTGCCTTGTCAACACTCTAAAAGAAAGAGTGTTGGTGTTAAAAATGTGCTTGTTTTTGACCCAACCAGGTACAGCACACCCAGTAGTAATGCATACATTACTACTGGTGAGAAATACGATTTCTCATGTGAGTGGGAAGGGGTAGGTTTAAGAATTGCAGAAATCACAATGCAAGCTGGAGGAATTCACTTCTTTCTGTAATACACCTAAAGCTAGTCTGTATAAAGAATTGCAGAAATAGCTTCATATTTAAACAACACTGAGTTCAAATTAGTAAGATCTCTGTAGTCAATCTAGTTAAATGCTGAAAATTGACATTTTGTATAACGTATCTTTTCAGCAACATCTAGCCTTCAAAACAAGCCTACTGTAATATGTTATAAATTATTTGCATAACAATTTACTTTTAAGTACATGAAGTATGGATGGATCAATCTTTTCAAATCTCTGTGGGAGAAACCTACTGGAAACTTTTACTACTGTCGTTTGTGAGATTATTTCAAAAATCATATTTCTGTGCTTGAGTTTTCAACAGATAAGCCTCACTTACAAAACTATTCAAAAGCACACTCCCTTTGTTTCCTTCTTTTCCATTTTCCTCTCTTCCCAGTTCTGTAGGACACAGGCTCCTCCAGGCATGTGTCCAAGTGTACGTTCCTCCAATGACTTTCATTTCAACCCTCTCCACAGTTATAGGTTGCAGAGGGTGGGGATGAATCCACGTACAGTTAAATTCCTAGGTTCTACCATTGTTTGTGGTATGCAACAGCATACATAAATATTCTTCAACTGAAAAACTGAATACATTTTGGTCAACTTTATCCAACAAACAAACTGAGAGGCAACTCCAAGGTATTGTGATTCTTTCTTAATAAAACAGAGACAATTATCCTATCAAGGAGATGTTAAATAAGGCATAGAATTGACATGCAAAGAAAAACTGGAATTCAAATGCTTGGCATCATATTTTTTTCCAATCAATATTCATGATTCTTACATGAAAAATTTAGGACTAAAAAAAAAAAAGCCTCATTGCAAAATACTGTTAACACTATTCACAGAACAATTACATGAACAATTATTGACATCATGATGAATCATAGCAAAAGGGTTACTATTCTACCTAAATGTGAAAAATGTTTTGCACAACTGGAACGAAGTTCTCTAAAGTGATGGAAAGAACACAGTACCCAGAGCTGGATTTTCTACCCTAGGTCTATAAAGAATAACTATTTTATTGAAAAACATAGTATTATTATGTTTGTTAAAGCATATTTGAAAACAAAATAAATACAAATTTCTTTCCAACACATTTTTCTTTGGAAAAGATCCCAGAGATGATTGAAGCAGGAGATGCATTTTCCAATTTAATTACCAACAAAAGGAAGAGAACTTCTAAAAATATTATCAAACTGTATATATATTCCTTTATTTCTATCTTGTTACATTTCCTTTATATATTTTAATCAGCGTTAAGTATATCATTAATCTACTGATATTAACTATTTTCTAACACTTAATCAAATTTCATTGAAGAGCTCACTTTTCTTCTACATATAATATATATGTAATTCTCTCTATACAATATATATAATTTCAACAGTATATCTAGTCACACATAGTTTCTTTTTAAGGAATTTTTTTTCAATTATGCAACAGTGCACTTAAACTAAATTCAATAAGCTGTTCTAATCTAAGTACACATGCATGTAGACATAATAAATTTATGTACAGAAACCTGTTTACCTACTACCAGAAACAGTCTAATTTTAAAGAGTTGTTACTTAGAATAACTGCATTCTTAATTGTCAGTTATAATCTTATAACTGTTTCATCTGTGCAAGTTATAATTAAGCATGTATTCTCTTCTTTGAAATTAGTCTTCATTTTACCATCTCTTTAATTTTGGAAGAAAGATACATTTTATCATTAATGTTAATTTTCTCTAAAAAATTTTGAAACCTAGATGTAACAAGAACCTTTATCTTAACCTAGAGAAATTAGAAAACTTATTAAGAGCATTTCAGATGAGACTGGCTAATTAGTGAAAGGAAATGGGCAGTTCTTGAAGGAGAAATAGCAGTAGACTATACTTCCAAAGGGCATTCAAGTATTTAGAAATTGTGCTTAGGTCTCCCCTTCATTTTGTCTTCAGTAAAGAGCCATTCAAAAGTCAATAATAGTAAATTCTGTTACTACATACAAGAACTCAGGTGTCTTTGTGAATATGCACTTCACAAAAGATCTGGATTCCCTAAAAATGTATTACTTACTATATACAAGATCAGAACAAGTTAATAATACAATATCACACTCAATTTACATTTCTTCCAAGGAAATACAAATTTGCTAAAACTTGACCAATGAAAGAAGTGAAATATTCCATAAAATCCTATTAAACATGCAGCATTAGGAAATAATGGACATTAGTATATCACAAAAGTCTCAAATAATAGTTGCAGCTTTCTTCCTTCAACATAAAACATGTGATTTAGGGCTAGAAGTTAGTTACTTTGTGAGGATGTGAAATGAACCCAATTGTATGTTAGATTCAGTGTATTTATGGGACAGAGTAAATTACATGACCATGTCGGGAAAGACTCCTTACTGTATAAAGATTCTTGGAACTATGTGTGTACTTTAAATGTAAAATGTGTGGGGAACCCCAGAAATCTCTCTGTGTAGAAAACATAAAGTTTCCTAAATGTCCATTTAATTGTGTGTACATTTCACCATAAACTGCCTCTTTCAGCCTAAGGGACATAAAATAGGGACAGGGACAGTTATAATGTGAATTAATGTGTTTAAATCCCCAGGTAAAGTATAAATCTTCCTGAATTTACAAAGGACTTAAGTCCCCATATACCTTTCATATGTTGAAAATGTCATAAGTTGAACATGAATTTAATGTGCTTATTTAACCCACTAAACATCATAGTTTAGCCTTGTCTACCTTACTCATGCTCAGAAAGCCTGTTTTATTCTAGAGTTAGAGAAACTCATTGAATACAAAGTTTATCTTATAAAAAAATACATTGAATATCTCATGTATTTTGTTGATTACTGCACTAACAGTGAAACCACAGAGTTATCTGCTCACCCTAGGATTGCATGATTGACTGGAGACTGTGATTCACTATTAGAGTCCAGTGTCACAAGAGAATATCTCACCACATACTGTTAGTCCCAATAAACATCAAAATTTTAAAATTCAAAGTATTGTTTCTATTGGATATATATTACTTCCCCACCACTGAAGTTGAAATTGTGGGTCAAACCACTTTAAGTTGGGGGCTTGTCTATATTATTAACTATTACACAATTTTAACCGAAATCCAGTAAACCTCTGTGCGGGAAGGTAGACGGTTTACACTGGACTGATAAAAAAAATTAAAATATAAAAAAAACCCAGAAGTTTAAAGAATTTTAAGTTTTTAAAGCATGTATCTAGAAAGTGACAAATCACTGGTTGTTATAAAATTAGGAAATATAAGAATAAGACTAAAAAATGCTACTAATATTTAATGTTTCCTAATAGTTTGGGTCTGTTGAGGGACTAGTTTTTTTCTTCATAAATTCTATAGGTACAAGATGGTTGTAAGAGAAGAGTAAAGAACACTTATCTGTGTCTTCTTGGTCAGGGTAAGTTGTATTTACTCATTAAGATTAAATGACTACAAAAATCTAACCCATTAATTTCATGGTAATAATGTATCTAATAATTCTGTGTCAAGATGTGATAGTAAGATCCAATAAATAAACAAGCTTCACTATATTAAAGAAACAAATAAAAATTATCAAAGTCCAAACATTAAAGACATTAATTAATATATCACAAAAATAAAATGTGTGAGTTTTTTTAATAGCATCCTTTTATGTGGATAATCACGGTATATTATTTGTGAGTCACCCTAAAATAATAGCCTTTCTCATGCTTCTCATTTACACATGAGTAAATCCTGTGTTCTTCCAATCTTATCTCCAGAGATGATCTATTCGAAACTTTTTGAATGTTAGATACAATGTTTTCAAGAAAAGTACTTTTGACTTTTTTCTCCCTTTAATTTACAAATTCATATATCAATCAAAGGTTATTCCAAGGCAGAAGTGAGTTACGACATTTTCAGGACTACTGCAAGTCAATTAATGTCACAATCGGTAGCATAACATCAGCCATGGTGAAAATAGTTTTATCTTTGCACAACAGAAATCAGTAAATGCTACAAACTCAAGCCTTTTCTACAGTCAGCACTAAAAATTCACCAACACATCCACAGCTCTACTCTCCACCTCTCTGTGAGAGAACAAAACAAATAACCACAATAACACATCTTCCTATTACCAGTTCCTCTATGATAAATGTGTGTACATATATATTTGAAATCAACCAGGTACTGACTTCTCAAGGCCAATCCTTTCATGCCAACTTTGGCTGAGGAGAACCACAGCCCTTTCTCCATGTTTTCACTCCAGTTTTCTCAAAAGTTACCAAGTCTTATACAATCTAAAAAAAACATAATGACAGAGTGCCTCTTATTTCCTTTTCAGCTATTGTGTCTACTTGGTCTCACCCCTGTGAGCGCTCCAATCCCACGCCTTTTCCAACCTCAAAGGAAATAGATACATTAAAGACTAAGGAAGCTCCGTGGCACATTCTGATAAAGGCACCAGCATATCCTACTCTCCCCAGCCTGTAGCCTGTGGGTAGCTGGCTGCTGATGGTTCCACATGCATTCTTCTCTGTCTGAGCGCCCTTGACTGAAGGAGTTCCTGGCCTGGCTTTTGCTGACAATCACTGCCCATCGCCAGTGGCTGAGTGATGTGGAGCTTTACTTTGCCTCAAGACAAGACTGTCACGCAACTCATACTCGCTAGTTTCCGATGGAATCTGCTGGAACTTGTCTCCTCTGAGATTTTTCTCCTTTCCCCATGATGACTGCTGGATAACATCAGAATTTTCTCATTATCATTCCCTCTATAAAGCTCGCACTAGAATGTCAGCTTTCACAGAATTCCGACCTCAAAGACTTATGATGATCCAGTGAGCTCTTCTCAATCTTCAGGCCTCTATAACTCTACAGGACTTCCAGAACTGAAACACTACTGCAACACTATTTTCTCTCTTACACACGCGCACACACACACACACACACACACACACACATATATATATACACATATATATTAGATAGATATGTAGATAGGTAGATAGGTAGGTAGATCATATATATATATTGTGTAGAAGAACTGGGGCATAGGCTAGAGGTACACAGGATGAGAGGATGCACTAGACAAAGTGGGGAGCAGAAAAGGTGCATCCACTGAAACACACTGCTGAGGGGAGCAGCAGGCAAGACAGGAGAGGTCGTCTGCACCTTGTGCATCAGCTCCCCTGGCAGGGGTGGAACTAAAGCAGTAGCATTGCAGTGATAGTGCTGAGACTAAATCCCTACGCCACCAGGGATGCCCCATTTTCTTCAAAATATTTAAAATAAAATTATCTTCAGGGCTTGTGTGTGTGTGTATGCTTCTTTAATTTTTTCTCACTATAGTTGGTTTAAAGAGTTGATTCCACCCTCACATTCTTTACATCCTGCCTGGTTAAAACCTATCATGAGGATACATACAAATGCAATCTTGAGGATATAGATAAATGCAAAACTTCCCTAATTATATAGTTCTTCCATTTCTAAAATGGCATTTTCTAGAAACTTAACTATCTTCCTGTTTTCCTTATCAAAGAGATCACAATGCCAGAATTCACCAAAGCTTGAAATCACAGGACTCATTCCTCTTTAATCCTTGAATTTCCCATTACTTCTCTACCAGTCTGTCACCAAGACATGGCAATAAGAATTGCTTGTTATTTTCGCAGCTGTTTCTGACTTTTCATTAGCTTTGCATCTGGAAGGTTTATGTTTCACCAGAAATATTTCAGACACCCCCAAATGCACGCCTCTTGCCTCCATATGCCTGATCAGTCACTTAGGCTTCCCTGAGACACTACAGTTGTTTTTCTAAATGTGTGTTATGACTCTCTTACCTCCTTATTTAAGAACTTGGCAGATTTTCACATTTTTATTTTTTCCCACATTTTTATAAGCAATTTCTGCATGTGTCTTAAAACAGCATCCAAAAACTATTTGAAATTGAAGAAAATTTTGTTTTTATCCCATTTTCTGCCAACTTTTCGAAAAAAAAAATCTGTGGTCTACCAAATGTATCTGGCATTCCAAAAGACTTCACACATCTGAATATTTCAGTGAGTTTGTTCATGTTTCTTCCGATGTGAAAATAAGACACTCCCATTCACACACACCCCCACTCCCACACTGAGTCCTTAGACCACTGATTCCTATGACTCCCTATCATGTAGTACCTCGGCCAGCTCATTCTCCCTCCTTGAGAAACTTTTCATATCTTAGGTTGAATTTGGGAGATATTTGTAATTTTGTGTGTATATACAGCCCTCCTATGGCATTGATTATAAAAACTTAAGGCGTGAGAAATATTCGCTGTCGCTTTCTCTGTTTTTTCCCCTGAAGTACACAAAGTAGTTGTTCAGTAAATGTTAGGATTTGGTTGTATTCAATTACACAGTCAACTAGCAATAACAACTAATGTGATTTATTTCCTATTCCAATAAAAACTTAACATTATGGAAAGAAAAAGAGACAATAAATGGCCAGAAGTTAAAGTCATTGAAATATTGCCAAAGTAATAGGGAGTAATGTAAATACTTCCATGGTACAGGATGATGTAATTCACATTATTTCATGAACTTTCAGGTTATGGCTATAGGCGGGAGTTTTTTTAGCCAGATAACACAATGAATTAAGATGCTCTTGGAAAGGTTTTTTCAAATTTTAAAACCTTTTGAAAGTCTCATCATTTACAAAAGAAGCCTCCGCTCAGATGTCACTGAGGTAAAAAACCAATACCATCCTTACCAGTTAAGACTACTCCTTACTAGTTGTCTTTAAAGCACAGTGTTCACTAGCCATAGTAATACCATTCAGACCCCTGTGTCTTTAAACATTAATGGGAAAAATATTTGAAAATTATCATCTTTAGAAGTAAAACATTTATTCATCCATTCTTCCTTTGTGAGATCAACAAGACAAATGTGAAATGAATTCCTTATTGTTTAATATGTTCACATGTCTCTGCCAAATATTCTAAACCTGCAAAGAAAACCTTTTGAATCTCAGAATGTGATATTTGAGGCTTAGGAAACCCCTAGTTTGTACCAAAGAAGAAGAAGAAAGTGTCAGAATCCCTGCACTAAATAAGACCATTTTTAGAGCAAATGGATTGAATCAAATTTCATTCCTTTAAAATGGGTGATCTTCCTGAGCACAAACTACAACTTTTATTGTGCTATCGAAAGTAGAAATGAGTAAGTCCTATTCACACTTATGTAGCTCCCCAAAGATAGTGCATCTTGAAAAACTAAACAGTCTCAATCTGCCCATGTGTTCAGACACTCCCTGAAATACTTTATCAGTATTGACCTACTTGAAACATGGCACTCTCTCCTTCTTCTCCTTCCCTGCCCTCCCTTCCTCTCCCTACTATCTTTCCTCCTTCCCTCTCTCCCTCCCATCCACCCATTCTCTTCCCCTCCCAGCCTCCCTTCCTTCTTTCCTTTTATCCTTCCTTCCTTCACTTTCTCCTACTCCTTCCTTCCCTCCTAAACTACAACCCTCCCTATATTTATAATGAAAACTGATGCCTTCTAAGTTATTTCTGCAGGGTATATACCATCAATATAATGCATGGGTCACCTTGCTAAAGCTGACTACTTCTACTACTGAATTTTTACCCATAATCTTTTAATGGAGCAAAAATAACTTAGATGACATACATGGCATTCCGTACAGTATATCCCTTTGAGAAACATGAAAATTTTAGGTTAACTGCTACTGAAGCACTCATTTAAACAACACCATTCTATTTTCTACCCCAAGCCCAAAAGCCTTCCTTGTAGACAGAAGGAATCTCTTTCTCTCACTGTGTCATGCTGCAGATCCCTTTCACACTCCATGTTCTGCGAGACATGCTCAGATTCTCTTCCCATTCAATTTATGACATGATTCATTGAATGCTACAGCCTACTTGAGTATTTTTTAATATTTTCCAGCCCTGCAGTAGAAATCCATTTTTCCGATAAGAAATGTAGTGATGACCCTGTCAGCTAAGTATCCTAATTCATCTGTCTATGTGAAAAAGCTCTTCCCTCCAGGCTCCTTCAGCATTCAGACACAGATTGTTTTGTATGTATCAGCACCTACAGTGAGAAAAGCTTTCACACTTCTCTAATATACATTACATACATACATACATATATCTGTGCGCTTGTATATACATGTATATACTTGTGTGTGTACATATATGCCTGTAACATGTATGCACTGTGTATATTACAACTCTAGAAGTAGTATATAATAATTGATGCAAAATACAATGATCACATTTTCTCTGGCTCTCAGGGATATTACGCAGTGATGAGATAAAAGAATATAGGAAAAAGCGTATCCTACCATAGCACTAAAAGTGGTCTCATTTTCTCTGGACTCATATCACGCTGTTATCAGCACAAACCTCTATACAACATAATATTTATCCTTAATTCAGAAAGACAGTTGAAATGTTTATAATGGGTACCTGAGTACTGATCATTATTTCAAAGCATGTAAATTGTTATAAACATTAAAAATAAGGCCCTCCTTGGTGGTGCAGTGGGTAAATGCAGCACTAAGAAGCTAAAGCCACTTCAGCATGAGTTCAATCCCCGGCCCTGGAGTGAACCCACATGCCATGGCAGACCTCTCCTGACTTCCCACTGTTCCTCTCAACAGTGTATTACATCAATCTGTCTGTTCTGCTCCCCACTCTGCCTCTGGTGAATCCTCTCACAGCCCCTGCACCTCTGGCCTGTACCCCAGTTCTGTAGGCACAAATAAATAAATCTTAAAAAAAACATAAAAAATAATATAAAAGCCTCTTGTATATGTATATATATGCAGATGTATATCTGCATGATTAACAATATATTGAGAAAACTCAATTACAATTCCCCCAACTGCATATTTGGAATATTTGTGAATCAGAATTCTGTTTTGGAGTGGAGAAAGAACAAGGCCAGTTTCCCTTATGTGTCATGTTTTGTTTATATGAACTACAGGTCTACTTTCTACACAGACATCTAATGAATAGAGGGGTCCTGACCAACTGCAAGTTTCATTACATCCCAAAGCCCTAGACACAGTTTTCCCAGAATTTACTACCAGTGTGGCAGAGACTGTAGGTACTTCAGCGGTGGTAAAACTATAGGGATAGCACTACCGGAGAAATCCTAAATTGTGAAAAAATAAACGAGGGTGTTTAAAATAAATAAGTAAACTTTCACAGTTCAAAAAAATAAGCAAACAGAGGCAAAAGTTAAATGACAGAAGTTTCACAAAATTTACCAAAACACAACTCAGCATCAGGATCCACAGCTGGCGCAGGAAATCCAACAGACAGACCAGTGTCTCTTTGGGAATCACTAGCTTGAGATTTGGATTATTTCTTTCTTTTTTTTTTTTTTTTTGTTCATGTAATGTTTCCCCAGTGATCTAACAGGCTAATGAAGCTTCAAAAGTTCCTGCAGCAGTCCCAGACCATAACTTATGCCGAAGAAGTGGGTCATTAAGCAAAAGGTCTCTGAATGAACATCTTCTCCAACAAGCATAAAGGTGATTTTGACCTATGTCGTCATTCAAGAAATAACTTCTGTGACCCCCAGTAACAGAACCCACACATGAGTCTCACAAATGAAAGGAAATCAGATCAAAAACTTTTGGCTTAATTTTGCTTTCATGTAGAATGTGATATTGAAAAAGTCTCATTTTAGCATAGAGATTCCAGTTATAGTAATTTCAATATTCATTGCATTCCTCCAAAATTTGTGACTGATACAAACTATTTAGGGAATATCAAATTTTTCTCAGGAATGAGAAATATATAAATTTAATTTTAAATGTCAAATTATCATGTATTATAGTTTTAATTAATCTATCAAACTTTCAATTATTCAAAATATTTAAATTGTTCAATTTGCTAAAATATTTGCCATGTGAGTCTAGGAAACTGAACAACTTAACTGACATGTATTATGGAAACAGATATTTTTAATATAACTTATTTAAATACTACATAAACTATTTGGAATGTGAATATTTTATCCAAGTCAGTAAAATATACTATTCCATATAATTCTAAAGATTTGAAAGAATCTGAAAGTAAATATTGGTGGCAAATATAAAACAAAAGTGTCTTTTCTTAAGCATAAAATAAACATCAAAATACATTTCAGGTGATGTTTAATTATTAAGGATCTCTGCTACTGTCAGAACCAACCTCAATTTGGCACATATTCCATTTTCCTTTGTTACGGATACTAGACTAGTGCACTGTATTGCTACCTGACAGTTATTTTTCATTTTTTAAAGATTTATTTATACATACAAGAACCGCGGTACAGGCCAGAGGTGGGGGTGGGAGAGGATTCACCAGAGACAGAGTGGGGAGCAGAACAGGCAGACATAGATACACTGCTGCACTGCCAGGGGGAGCAGTGAGTGAGACAGGAGAGGTCTGCTGCACCGTGTGGGTCACTTTCCTGGCTGGGGATCAAACTTGTGCTGTTGTGGCTGCAGATAGCTTCACAGTGCTGTGCTTTAACCCCTTGCACCACAAGAGAGGACCTGATAGCTCTTTTCACACATTGACAGTTATGGTGGCATAACATACAAAGTTTCTGCCAACAAGCCCTGAAATGACTGGGTGATAGAACACATTGACTTTATTTCCCATGTGTTCATAATTCAGTAATTTAAAATCCCTGTAGAGTGCTACTTCATTAAAATATAATTTGTGGCTTCATCTTTCTTAGTTTCCTACCATCACCCCTTAATGACACTGACTTCAAACTTTAGTTAGGTTTTATAAATGTCAGAAGTTAAACATTTAAGAAATTGTGTCCTTGTTAAAAATACAGTTTTAGGATATCCATAATCGCTAATGCTTCTGAGCAAACTTCATAGACATGAAGGGGGAATAATACTAAGATGAAAATGACTTTTGATGTAATATGCACATCCTAACATGAAATTTCTAAGACTTATAATAAAGAGTTGCCAAGACTGAAGGTGAGAATCTGATTCTTTTGATAAAGTGAGTTGAGGGACATTCCAGATGTGAGGTACATGTGATTAAAATTTCCATCCCATGTCAATAACAAATTTTTCTTAATGATCACTGTTTAGCAAGAATATATCCTGACAGTTCTGATCATCAGTATCTGAGACACATGTCTTAGCATCCCTTAGCATTTATCTGTCTCTTGACATGTGTCCTGAAAGCTGTATCTATCAGTATCTTTTTCTATAAAAATGATATTGTGTAGCACTATCACAAGTACTGAATAAAAGAGTACAAGTGATAGCTAGAACAGGGCTGGGACAATAGAATCTCACTCAATTGTTAGTGACTAAGTAGATGCACACTTTGAAAATAACAAAAATTTACAATGAAAACAGAATCTATCGTTAAACTATACTGCCCCCACCTCCACTGTCTTCTTATATCTATCACTCGTGCAAATCCACTGAGTTCTACTTCACTTCTTCTCATCTGTCACAAATCTTTCACTTCCTGAATTCACAAAATAAGTTATATTATCTTTTTTGAAGGATCATACACTTTTCTACACCATGTTAAAATGTCCTACATAGGTATCAGTTATCTTCAATACATTTTTAATATACATAAGAGGAAAAGTTTCATCTTATATTGTCTCAGTGGCATTAGACTTTCTTGAGAAAAATTAAGGATCTGTCAGAGTTCTGTGTACAATGCACTGTACAAGTGTAAGTGAATCTGTAGAAAAGAGAATGGGATTTCCTAGGTACCCTCTTAAAACAACCAAAAAATAGCAAAAAAACAGACTTGAGGCAGGCCAGCACTAGAGGGTACCTGTGCTGGCATCATGCCATCTAGAACTATTCTCTGGTACTGGGTGCCTGATCATTTGTCAGAAAGAGATGGACAATCAAACACAGATGCTGATGAATTCCAAATGACTGTTTACGGAGGAGTAGGGAAGATGGAATTTCTTTTGCTTCACCTTATTCTGAAGTAATTCATAAATAAAAGAGACAAGTTCTGGATGAGATAAGAAATAAACAATAAACTGCACACTTGCACATACTTAGCTACATTTGCCAGTGTGGCCATTTTCAGAAACATAGAATTACAAAATTGTATTATAATCCCATATCACCTTTTTTATTTACTAGAAAAGAAGAGTTTCACACTGAAAAATGCTTTCTATTTTGCATGTGCAAGGACATAGTATACTTTGATTTTTCTTTTAATTTATTTTCCACATGAAAAATTTCAGGCTAATTCCCATTCACAATCATGAATGTAAAAATACTATAAATGTATTAACAAATTGATTTAATAATGTACTAATTCATTCAAATTTCTCAAAATTTCATCTTGGAAATTCATGTAGAATTTATTCTAGGAATGAATACCTGGTAGCATTAAACTATTAGTACAATTATATTGACAGATTAGAGGAAATCACATGATCATGATAAAATGTTAAGAAAAATCCATTAGATAAAATTTAATATCCAGGAACTATGAAACTTCTTAGCAAATAAGAACAACAGGGAACATTATCTGTATATACAACAACTACAGCAACCCTTGCATTTATAGATAAATAACTGAACTATCACCTTGATTTTGGAATCAAGACAAAAAGACCTGTTATCTCAATGCAGCAAGGCAAGCAATAAAATGTAAGGTCTGAAAAATAAAAGGAAAAACTGACATTTCCCAGATAGCATTATTATATGCAAAGAACATGCAGATAAAATTCTATAATTAATTAAGGTGGTCTACAAAGCTACTGGATATAAAATTGCAAAAAATAAAATAAAATAAAATCCTACTTATCAGCAAAAGCACTGAAAAAAAATTAAAATGGTACCATCAATCAATATTAGTTAAAATATTTGGGGAATAACTATAAACTCTCTAAGAAAATTAAAAACTTCTCTGAGAAAGAGAATTAATGAACTGAGCTATATACTGTGTTGTAAAGATGTGAATGAAATGTAATTCCACCCAAAACTAAAAAATTTGGAAGAATTTAATTAAAAAATTGCAATATATATGTACATATATACATATATATGACACTTGTAAATATATATATACATATATTTGACACTTGTAATACATATATATATATACACATATATGTGTATATATATATATATATATTTACAATATATTTACAAGTGTCAAAACACTCTTAAAGAAAAACAATGATCAACCAGACATAAACATAGTATAAAAATTTACTAATTAACAAATCATGGTATCCAAACAAACAGAGTACCCTGGGCCAACAGAACAGTATTAAAAGTTCATAAGCACAACCATTTATTAATGGGCACTTGATATATGAGATACACAGCACTGCAGAGGAGAGAAGAAAAACAAAATTTGCAGAAAAATGTTTGGAGACAACCAGGAATCCATTTAAATGGAAAATAAAATAAATGGGCTTAAATGGCCATACACACACACACACACACACACATATACATATATATTAGCTCCAGGTGGACCTACCCATGCATTATCTATTCATAACCCTTTGAGAAAAATATTCAATATTTTCAATATTTTTATTTGCAGAGGTAAGAACTACTTGGCTCGGTCCCCACACTCACTATCACAAAGTAAACCATCGATAAATCCTTCTATCACAACACTGAGAACATCAGATTTTGCTATGAGATAGTGAAAATACAAACCACAGATGGGAAAAAAAATTTTTAAGAAGACATAATGAAAGCGACACTAGAATAGCATCATGAACTCCTGTGAGTATTCCAAAAGAGACAAGACAACCTAGATGAAAAACTAGCACTTCACAAAGAGAGAGTATGGAATAGCAGTGACCATTAGTAAGGAGGGAAATGGAAATTAAAACAAATAAAATCCAGCTACAAAACTACTTAGTGGGTAAAAATGGTAGAGTCTAACAATGATACTTGTTAGTAATAGAAGTAGGTAAGATGTCTCACTGTACACTGGTGGGAGCAACAGTACAAGTACATCAAAATGCTATGTGGCATTATCTAATAAATTCACAAAGTATACAAAACATTGGATCTAGCAATTTTGCTCCTCAATAAACACCACAGAAAAACATACACATGTGTAAGAATATGTATACAAGACAGCATTGTTCAACAGCCCCAATAGGCACCCAAATGTCCATCAGAAAAACAGATTAATAAATTGTATCATAACCATAAAAAATGAGCAATTATAATGACTAAACCACAGCTGCACATATTAAAAGACTTTATGTACATAATATTGAATATCAGCTGCCAAATACAAAATAATACACAGAATAAAATAGCCAATATAACTTCAAAAACAGGTCACAATCTATTAAGGGATGCATATATAGGTGAAAATTTCTTTACTTTGAATTATTAGGGAATGAGTCTCAGTAAAGTCTGGAATGTTGGTTACAGTTGTGGAAACAGGTGATTGTAATCTGATAAGTATCGCCTGTTTCCTGGTGGCAATATTTCTATAATACTGGCAAAACTCTGTTTCCTGATTTGATGGGGTTTTCATGAGACTCCCTTTCACAGCATTCATTGAATTATACATATATGTTATTAATACTATAGGTCATGTTTCATGATTGAAAAATACCAATAATTTCTAGGGACCATTCTAAGACTCACCCACATCATTCAAGCAAACCTACTCATTTCATTGTTTTTCAAACCCAACCTGCCCCACCTCTTCTGTGCTATTTTCCCTTCTTCTGGGTTTTCATACTGAATGTCACTGCCTCTGAAAAGCAGAGGCAATATCTTCTTCAATTTTGTATCTACAGCCCTTTCCCAGAATTCAGTGATTATACATAGTGGATAAATTATTCCAGTCTGATCCAACAGAGCATCTTAGTTACAGACTTATGTCATATTTTCCTGAATGCCACTGACTACTAAGCAAGGAAAAAAGGATGTTTCACATAAAATCTAAGTCATCTAAGAATTGTAACATTAACATTTGCAATAGTAAGGATCATTTTTATAAATAGCACTCATAGGTAAGTACCATGACTCATAATAAATTGAGTAATGAAAGTTGAGTGTTTGTAGCTATTTGTATCAATGAAGGCTAATTCAATACTTCCTGGGGGATTTGGTGAAAGTGGTTATGACCTAGAAGTGGTGAATTCCAGTTATCGGACACCCTGGTACATAACAATCTCAACAGTAAACAATGTGTGTCTTATTTTTAAATCTTTATATTTACTGCAATTAAGAATAAAAATAAATTGGCTCTTCCTGGTGGCACAGAATGTTGGAGCGCAGCACTGCAAAGCTGACTGCAGCTGTTTCAGTATGAATTCGTTCCCCAGGCCCAGAGGTGACATGGCGCAGCAGACCTCTCCTATCTTGCCCACTGCTACTCTCAGCAGTGTACTTTGTACATCTGCCTGCTCTGCTCCCCACTTTCTCTCTGGTGAATTCTCTCACCCCCTCTGTACCTCTGGCCTGTATCCCAGATCTGTACAATTTATTTAAAAAAGTTAAAAATAAAAATAAATTCCGGGCCCTCCCTGGTGGCGCAGCGGGTTAAAGCACAGCACTGAGAATCTAAAGCCATTTCCACATGAGTTCGATTCCCGCCTGCCCCGGAGGTGACCACATGGCGCGGCAGACCTCTCATGACCCGCCCGCTGCTCCCCTCAGCAGTGTACTTCATCGATCTGCCTGTTCTGGTCCCCACTCTGTCTCTCACTGCCCCTGAACCTCTGGCCTGTACCCCAGTTCTGTATGCACAAATAAATAAATCTTTAAAAAATAAAAATAAATTCCTTGCAATCCCTCAATTGATTTCCATTATGCTGTTCCTCAACGTTAACTCCCAATTCAAGAATACACAATTTATTTGAATAGCCAGATTAATAATATCTCTTAGGGTCATCAACCACAAATGCAAATGTAAAACATTAGATATTATTACATTGATCCGAATTATAAATATCTGAATCTAATCATAGATTTTTTTAACAAGAGAAAGTAATAAGTGACAATGAATAGTTTACACAAACCAGAATGAAAACTCATCAAAAAATAAATAAATAAGAAAAACAGCTTTAAAAAAGTTCTTCACCATGTAGAGGATGTTAATATTACCAGGGAGATTGTGGGTTTTTTTTTTTTTTTGAGTGATTTAGGACTGGTACTGGTCACTATAATCCAATTATCTGAGCTCCTTTGTAGTCAATGAAATATGAAGCCTTCTATCTGAACCTTTTTCAACTTCTCTTTTCTTCTCTAAAATATTTTTTATTGAAATGGACACAATGCTATAGAATCCAGTAGGTGACATTTAATCTTTCATTTTTGTGGTTGTTCAAAAACACATGTCGTCTGCCCAAATCCAAAACTTGGTATCCAGGATTCTTAAGTATGCAACAAAACACGTTGACTGTCTGGGAAAGAACTGGCATATTTAATTGTAGTCTTATTCCATCTGGTGCAATGATGCCATCTACAGACAGGACTGCGCATTTCTACTGGATAAGTGTTATAAAGGAAGCTTCTGAAAAATGGAGTTTGTACCCTGGTGCTTGAAATTTTGTAACATTTGTTTTCCTGGACTATAATATATTGAAAACTTAAATCTGCTGCTTAAATGCTGTGAAAATGCAATACATAATCTGTACATTTATAATCCATGGAAGCTCAATCTTTATGTCTAGAAATAAAGCGATATAGATAAGGCATAAGAGGTTAGTATTTGAGGGTATATTAAAAAGTAAAATAGCACAGTATATAGGCCTTCTCACACAGCCTGTAAAATAAAGCTATAATTCAAAATTAGCACAAATGAACAATACCAATTAAGTTGTGAGTAGACTTTCAGGATAAAAGTTGTTCTCCTTAACAGGGAAAGAAAAAGATACATACTGTATAAACTTCCTATCTTTCTCTTTTTTATTTATCCAACTTTCACCCCGTGAAGCAAGTTTTAATGGCCAAGTAATTTTACCTATAGTGCTAAAAAGCAGTGGTGAAAAGAATCCACACCACCACCTCTAAGGTCAAGGCCAATCCTTGCTCCATTCCAGCCCAACTGTAAAATTCCACAGCTTTAAAAAGAGGTGAGAGGATGCACCACCCTTGTTTGTCCAGGGTAATTCACAGAACTGTCTTTGTAGCTTAAAATATGCATTATTAGATGCCAACTGCTGAGCTCCACTGTACTGGATGTTTTTCTTGCAAAGACACACTATAAATAAAAAATGTAATAAAATATGATCCAGGAAACAGCTGGTTCCTGGATAAAGGCATATAAATGACTACGCAGTTAATTATCTTTCCCCTTGATTTCAGTAGTGGGTGAATTCATCCTTTAACTGCACAGAATAGGAACCAGCAACGAGCTGAAATTCAGAAAGTAAAGTCAATGCACCACACCCTTCACACAAGCCTAGCTCGTATTTGTCTAGTCTGGAGTATCATCTCCTTGAAAGAAGGAAACATCTCTACAATTCTCCAATGACCATTCCTTTATGCATTTGTTACATATTCCTTCAGTCACTCAACAAATACCTTCCAATACCCATCTTGTGTGTCAGAGGCAGAGGGCATAGACATTTGAGAAAGAAAAATAGCCCTTGCCCATGAAGAACCTTCTAGTATGTGGTGCACACACACAAATAAACTACACACAGTAAATCATCATTAAATATGTATTAAACAAAGCCCTTTCTACTAGTGTAGTCTCTATTCATAGCTCCCTCTTATCTTTAAGAACAAAAACACTTACATCATGGAACACTATTTAGCCAGGTGAGTTTCCGGGACAATGAGTAGGAGCCTTTGGCGGAGCCTGAACTCATCAGATGAACACACGACAGTACTTTATAATGTGCTTGGGCAGGAGTGGGGGTGGGAAGGAAGAATGGGAGGAGAGAAGGAAGAAGTGGAGGAAGAGAAGACAAAAAGAGGATCTCTTTGGAATTATTATTTGCTTTCAGGAAATTCAAAGCATTTCATAAAAATATCAATTTTGGGCCCTCCCTGGTGGTGGAACGGGTTGGAGCACAGCACTGTGAAGCTGGCTTGTGGAAGCTTCAGTGTGAGTTAGATCCCCTCCCTGGAGGTGACCCACATGACCCAGTAGACATCTCCTGACCAGCCCGTTGCTCCCCTCAGCAGTGTACTTTGGGGATCTGCCTCTTCTGCTCTCCACTTTGCCTCTAGTGAATTCTCTCACAGCCCCACATCTCTGGCCTGTATCCCTATCCGATAGGCATAAATAACTACAATCTTTAAAAGGATAAAAAATACCAATTCTATTAAAGTGGGAAAATGCCAGTCTGAGCAAAGACACTACTCTATTTTAATCTCTGTTAGGAAATGGGGTCCCAAGGAGGCTGGGGAGGTATGACTAGAGCCTCAATCTGCAAACTGAAGGATGCATCACACAGTGCTCACTTACAAATTATAATGCCCAGTTTTCCGTTTTCTTGAGTCAGATGATTCATACACACGTAGGCTCAGCACATTGCCTACTGAGCCATCAATATCAAATTTTGAGGTAATGATATTATAAAAATACAAGTATTAGAAGAATTGAAGAAAGAAAGACTATTAGCATGCCCTGCCCCAGCCACAGTGGTCCTGTTCTTTTAAATTTTATCATTTGAAGTATTATTATTTCACAGCCTTGCTAGTACTTTCACAGTATAGAACATTTGCAGTTACTGTAGTCCCCTCCCACTGAAGATCCATAGTCTCTACCATAATCCGCCATGTTCTCTACACAATCCCTATTATCACCCCTTTCTGAAACCCTAAAATCAATGGTGAATTTTCAAGGGTTGGTTTTAAAGTTTGTCATTGACCTTTGTATTTGTTTTTTAATAATTCATATGTAAGTAAGTAAGTGCCACCTGGCATTTATCTTTCACCTTTTGGCTTTACTTAGTATAATCCCTTCCTGCTCCCTCCATGTTGATGAAAATGTCATGAGTTTGTTCTTTTGATTGCTGAGTAATATTCCACTGTCTATCTATAGTATGTCCAGGTTTCTTTCTAGTCATTTTAATGCAAGCCAATTGGACTGCTATTTAAAATTTAGCACTGAAGACAGGACGCAAGTCTATCATGCTCTTGAAAGCTTCCAATACATGATTATAGACCCCAGGTGTTTGCTAACATCACATACAATAGCATTCAGTCCACAAAATAAGGTGGTCAGAAGACAAAGCAATCCAAAATTATCATATTCCTATAAGAATTGGAGGATACATTTTAACATTATATTTTTTAAATACTGAATATTATAGCATGAAGCTCCTTTTTCTCATATACAGTACTAATATAGATTTACAAAGCCTAAAAGTAGTAGATATATAGTTAGCTGTATATTTACAATCACAGAGACTTAAGTGAAATAGATATAAATACAGACATAACACACTTTCCAAACTAATCATTATTCCTGAAAGCTGTCTTAAAATATTTAGTTAAAACAATTTTTTTAAGTTTAAATATTGATTATTTTATCAAACCAGACTAAACACTGATAGAATTTAACTTTGGGGAAAGGAGGCATTTTAAATAGTGAAGTAGCTAAATCTTGACAATTGCTCTACTTTTTATTATTTCACTTTTCTAAATTAATTCTATTATTCTAAATCCAAGATGTTTTATTCTCATACCAAGAGGAAATAATGAAAAAACTTAAGGTGCTTGGCACTTTTTCTAGCTATACCACTTTCTGTCCAATACTTAGCCAACCTCATCTACCCCTCCAGCCTACACTTCACTCCTGATTTGAAAAACGTGTGAGGACACATCTGTTTTCGACTCTCCCAGCTTTTGGATCATCCAGGATTGAACTCACCGTTGCACCAACCCCTAGTAAAGACGTGACTCTGTCTGTAAATGGGCTCGGCATAAGTGAAGTCTGGATGTTCTCGTTGTTGTGCTTAACAAGAGTTTGAGACTTGGCTGCTCCATGCACGCCGCCTCTCTGCTGCATCACAGCAGCCGAAATCTTGGCAGCAATTCAAAAGCTAATGAAAATTTCAAAGGTACAAAGCTCTTCACCAAGCTCCAGAGAAGTAAGAGAGCTTTCAGCGGGATCCTAACAGGTGCATCCAAGTAATCCAAAAGGAAAAAAAAAAAAAAAAAAAACTTCTTGGGCATTTCCACAAACAAATATTATAAAAATAAAGATTCAGACACAGACCCTATTTTATGTTCAAAAAGCCCCTTTCACTATTCAGCATGTAACTGCAGTAGAACCAAATCAGACCTACACGTTTCAGATTTTTTTTTTAGTTTGAAAGGCTAAAATCCGTATCTATGATTAAAATGCCTGTTTGGAATTTCTGCTTCAAATCACAGCAATGTAGTAGCAATGTCACATTTTGGTTTCCAGCCACAAAAAAATAAATTTTTAACAAGTCAAACAAGTGAAAGACAATGAATAGAGCCTTCATTTAAACTCTTTCATGACAGCAATTCAAAGAGGTCAAATGCTTTTACCAACATACTTTTGGAAACGGGACAAAAAGAATAAAAGCTAAAGCATTCTGACTTTTCAACTCCTGTTTCCATTTCTGCTGTTGAGGTTTACACTATTCCAACAATAAGATGATTGATAATTTAGGACTAATGGAAATCAAGAGAGTTATCCTTAACCTTAAGTTATCCTTAAGAGTATCCTTAGCTCTATCTGCTGGTGAATAGGACAGGAATGCTGAACAGGCCAACTGGGGAAGGAAGTGAGAAATGAAACAGCACAGCAGGTTGTAAAATAATAGACAATACAGCAAATAAAAATGAACATGCATACACTGAAGGAATGTTGCAATTAGAAGAAGATAAATCAGACCTTGTGTTAAGTCCACTTTTAAATTTAAATTTGGACATTTAATTGTGATGTTGCTTCCACATTTGGAAAATGTGAAAAATCATGCATGATCCACCACTTCACAATTTTTTTGTCAAGTATATTAGCTAGTGTTATTATGCTTCATGAATACTTTTGAGTCACATTCTGGATTTTCCTGCTTTCTCATATTCCTAACAGCATTTTTTTATTTGACAGTTTCAAAGTAACAAAATAGAAGACTTTTCTGGGAAAAGGCATATAAATGCATGCCTTTATATGAGGACCATGACTTCACACTGATAAAAACAGAACAGAAAGATTTAACAGACTCTAAACCACTTTATATTTACAACCTGGTCTTCTGCAGGCATTCGTCCAAGCCTACGCTGTTTAATTCCAGCTCAGGTAAGGAATTTATAAATATCATCTTCAAGGAAGTACAAATCTTTTCAATCTGGCCCAGAAAGCAAGGTTTCTGTACCCCCACTTTTGCAGGTGCTTCCCTGGCACTTTAAGCACAGACTGTATGATCTGTTGGTTTTCAGGGGCTTGGGGAACTAGACTGGCTCTCACTCATTTACATTACAGCTCCACGTTGTGGTGACAGTAAGAAATGCTCCGAGAGTGGAAATGTCTCAGTGTGAATCTGGGCTTTGCTATGATATAGTAAAGCACAGCACTATGAGGCAATCTGCAGCCACTGCAGCACCAGTTCACTTTCTGGCCCGGGAGGTGACCCACAAGGCACAGCAGACCTCTCCTGACCCTCCAGCTGCTTCCCTCAGCAGAGTACTTCCTCAGTCTGCCTGTTCTGCTCCCAACTTTATATCTAGTGGATCTTCTCAACCCTCAAACATCTAGCCTGTACCCCTGTTCTATATGCATACATAAAAAAAAACTTAAAAAAAAACCTTTAAAAGTACAAATTAACATTCAGGAATGATGTTATTAATAAGCAACTGTCTTCTATACACAGCATGTTGGGGCTTCTATTTGGAGTAAAATTACTAAATAAAATCCATGCTTTAGTGAACAGTAATAATGGTTTTGTTTTGCTCACAGTAGCATTTTATTCAAGACAATTTGTGCTGGAGAAATAAATGACCTACTATCAAATATTTTAAAAGAAGTCATTTTTCAAAATTACTTTAAATATAAAATTGCACAGTTTATGGTACTATGCTAGTAGTGTGAGAAAATTTAATAAAGCAGATATCAAGTGATGATTTTAAGATTTTTTTTTGCACCAGTTAAAAATGTTAATATTGCCAATAGAGCTTAGATGCTTCTGCTGTTTCTAAAGGAAAGTTTGCGCTTATTTGCACTTAATAATATAGCTTATCATTATATAACTGAGGAAAAACCTTTTGGGGGCCACATACTCACTTATCTACATAAGAATATATTATATGTATGTGTTAAAATCAGAAATATCCCATAACTAGGTAATACGTATCTGTTTCTTGTTACATAGCTAGAATTTGGTGTGATTATTATTAACTTTGTGCAAATCAAAAAAACTTGAATCATCTGCACACATTGTATGCCTTTGGGTCAAATTCTAATCACTATACAAAAATAAAATTAGTTTAAGGGTCAAGAGATTGAAGTTTTCATTCTGGATTCAATTAGTTCTCAGATTATTTAAAAATATCTTGAAATTTTAGTTTTAAGATAATTTTACTTTCAAGAAAAGGCATGATGATTTTAAGCCTTTTGAAATGCCATGGACGCCAAGGCTGGTTATGGCAATCATGTCTATTCAATTTGTGCCTAATGTTGAGAATACTGAAAGTGTTAAAATATATAACAACGCTTCTGCTTCTTTTTTTCCGATTATACAATGATACTGCTTGCAAATAAAATGAGTTAAGTGAAGTGTTCTTCATGCACTATTAAATGATGAAATATCAGTATTTGGGATATAAAGGTTTCTCTTCCTTGGTATTAAGTTTTTCTTCCCTTTGTTACATATTATGAACATTTTCATTTCTAATCAAATGGTATAATAAAACATGACTTAAAATATGTACAAACTATCATATTGACACAGCATACATGATTTGTTTAATCTACCATTTACTGTTGGACATTTATTGTTCCCATGCGTGCTTTTTTAAATTATATTTTGAGCCACATCGTATTTTTTTTAAAAACATTCCTTTATAATTTAATATGTTCCCTCTGTTAAGACAGGGGAGTGAAGAGAGAGATAAAGAGAGCTGGTAAGAAAACAAGACTTTATAGAAATGAAAACACTGGCCTTGTAGTCGCATTTGAATTTGGAATTGGATTTAAGCTCAATCATTCATTGACTCCTTGATATTAGGAAATAAGTTAATCTCTAAATTTTTATGCTCTTAACCTGCAAAATAAGGTAAATAATAGATGTCATTTTGACTTGTAGAGTGCATAATAATAGCATGGTAAATATCTAGTCAAAATTCTAGAACAATAAGCAATCTATAATTGTAATTTGCTTTCAAAAGATGAAGAAAATGAGGTCAAGGGTTTGTTCACTATCTATAATAAACTCACAAACCCCACATTTAATGTTCTGTTGTTGCAATTAATTCCCCCCAAAAATAAGCTTTTTCATTACTTTCTAAGTAATCTAAAAAGATTTCTCACTTTGAATGTTAAAAAAATATTAATTTCTTTATTATGGCATAATTGGTGGCAATTATATATTACCAGCCCTTACATGTTAATTATTTAATTACACATAATTCTGCATCTATGAAGTTTAGATTTCATAAAATAACTTTCCCTAAAGGATCATTGAAACATAGAAATTACATACAAAAATCATTGGTGATAAGTACAGCAGAGTAAGCTAGCCACAGCCACTTCAGTGCTGGTTCAACCCCCACCTTGAGGTGACCCACACAGTGCAGCAGACCTCTCTGTCTCACTTGCTGCTCCCCTCAGCAGTGTACTTCACCAATCTTCCTGTTCTGTTCCCCACTCTGTCTCTGGTGAATCCTCTCACCACCCCTGCACCTCTGACCTCTACCCCAGTTCTGTGTGCATAAATAATTTTTTTAAAGAACCTGCAGTTTCTTTAAAAAATAAAAACAAAAATATAGAATTGGGATTACCACAAATTAAAGAATTGGGATTGCCACTATATAGTGAAAAAAATACAACATGATAAAAAAGACATCCAACTGAAAAAAATAAAAATGTATACAACATAAAACTTGTAAGTGGTTAATATCCAAGATATATAAAACTCATAAAATACAACAATGAAAGAAACAATGAATAAATGGGCAGGAGAGATGAACAAAAAATTCATTAAAGAGGATGTTCAGAAGGCAAAAAAAGATGTGAAAAATCTTAAGAAAGATGCAGAAATACAATCTCATACCATGAGAAAGACTCATTAAAAAGACTCCTAGCCCTCCCTGGTGGCAAAACAGGTTAGTACACAGCACTGCAAGCGAGCCACAGCCACTCCAGTGTGAGTCCGATCCCCCTGCCCAGAGGTGATTTGCATGAACCAGCAGCCCTCTCCTGACCCTGACCCGCTGCTCGCCTCAGCAGTGTATTTTAGTAGATCTGCCTGTTCTGCTCCCCACTCTGTCCCTGGTGAATCCTCTCACCCTCCGCATCTCTGGCCTGTACCCCAGTTCTGTATGAATAAATAAATAAATCTTTAAAAAAATAAATAATAGCTTAAAGATATAAAGAATCTTTATTCCCTACAAAAGGAAAGTGGGTGAATTCAGAAAATGCCAATATTGTAACAGTTGATTAGTATTTTGAAACTGCCCTTTTCATAGTCAATGTGACTTATATGTTTTCTTTGATCACTAGGAAATGATAACTGATTATTACTTAATATGTCCTGTACAGTTCCTTGCATGTCACAATGTGCACTCACTAAATAATGGGTCAATATTAATTAATTGAATAATTAAATTACATATTCTACTAAAGAAAATACTACTGCTTATTTATTGAGAAATCCATGGATCTTTCTTTGCAAATATTTTTATATCAAGTATCTCCTGCCATATATTGTAACAGACATACAGAGAATCCTGTAATCAATTATTCAACAAGTACATAATCAAAATCTGATTATGACACCTTCAATGATGAGGAACTTAATACTGCACATAACAATTGCCTGTCTCTATACACCTGTTACTATCAGGTACACCTGAATCTGGTTTCTGTACCTCTGATGACTATCCTAAAAGAAAAAAAAGAAGCAGAAAATGAAAATTATATTTAAGCTTACTCAATTATTAGTAAAAAGTCTAGGGAAAATCTAAACAGTATGTTAAATTTCCAGTTCATTACATGATAAACAAAAGTAAGCTTGATAGTTGAAAAATTCTATGACATACATTCTGTTTGATTATACACACACACATATGTGTGTGTGTGTGTATTTCTAACAGAGCCACGCCAACAAAATAATTACAGTTTTCACAGTCATATAACAGCTAGCAGAAGGGCTACTCAGAGTTTTGACACGACATTTGGCAGGGCAAAGTAAAAAGAAGTAAGTAGACTCTAGTTATTTGTTAGCCAAACTTACTTTCAGGAGAAACTGTATTCACTATCACCTATCAGTCTTGGGATCAATCTCTGTCACTGTAAACTTTTGCAGACAGGACAATTACTATGATCAAACTGTGTGAGTTTGAAATATTTCAGAAGTTGCTAAAATAACCATTGAATACTGATGTCAAGGCACCAGATCAAAGGGGCAATTATTATAAATGTAAAATATTTATGATACACATATTCAATGCCAAACATATTAAACAGGTACAGAATTTGATGTAGGACTCAACCATGCTACTCAGAGATATTAGTAAAGACACCCTTTTTAAAGTAAAAAAAAATCTTAAACGTGTAATTCACCATATGTAATTTGTACTGTTGACAGTCCACCAGGATTATATATTTTTCTGTAGTCATTGCTATCAACTCACTTTCAATATTTTCCAATTACTTCTCATACAACATTACTGAGGGTCTTTGGGTTAGACCAGAACTGCGAAGCTACACACTAGAACAGACTTAAAATAAGCTAGCACAGGCTGTGAGTGACTAACTGTCATGTGACTTTTTAGATTTATTTCTATTTCCTTGAAAAGGTACAAGAGCAGAGCTACCTCAAGCTTCCCATAGAGGCAAGTCACAATAATGCAGAGATACGAACGTACCGCTCTAGAGAATTTAGGTCTGAGGACCCCGCAAAAATCAAACAGGTTTCAAAGAAGCATTGCTACAGTGCAAGATTTCATGGGCAGGAGTTCATGGGAAATAATTTGTGGGTATGATAAATAATTTCATCTTTCTCTTTTGGAGTATGCTAGCTGTTCTAGACTACATCGTGAGGAGCTGTCATAAGCCAAAAGATTTCAAACAGGATGTGAGACTACAGTGCAGGATACTGTAGAAGTAATCTGAGTCCATGGGAGTGGATTCAATTTGGAGACCCAAGCAGAGAGCTGAGCTGCTAAGAGATGGGCTGTTTCAGAATCCAGAAGACGACAAAGATTGGAAGTGCAAAGCAAAGGCTGGAAAAGCAATAATCAATAACCAATAAATTAGAGCACCCTTCCTTCTTTTCCATTGTGTTTGGGACCCTCTCAGCTCTTTTATCATGTTTGGAATCATGAAAAACAAAACTCGCTCCTATAGCAAAGCAGATGACTATGCCTTTGGGGAAAAGGATGGCAAGTTGTGTAACTCTTACAATGAGACACACACACATCACACACAGCTTACTTTTTCCTTAAAAGCCTAGTCAAGGGGGTTAAGGATCAATTATATGGTTCATCAAATGCTGTGCAATCTTAAATTCAGATTATCGACAGGTTTTTTTTTTCCCCTACTATACCCATTTCTACAAAGTGTTTTGTTATAAAATTCTTTGCAGGAAAGAGTTAACTGTACAAGTCCCTCCAAGGACTTCCCTGGAAATTAGCCTGTTGTTTGTTTTAGGAAATTTTAGCAGTTAAAAAAATGAAAATGCACTTTATATTTTTAAAAATATAAAATCTCTGAAATTATTAGAGACTTCCATTTTCCTTGTTCTTCCTCCGCATGGCTTCCCAAACAAATGTTGCAAAATAGTTCTCTATATGAATAATCTTCCCCTTTACTGTTTTCACACATACACGTTTATATTGTTTAACTGATCAATTATTTTGACATGTGCTTTTATAATTATTAAAGTAAATGCAAAATAGATTGTCCTTTATCTAAAATATTACTATCACCAGTAATTAAATCTTCCAAATTGTACTAAAAATAAGTATCAGGAAATAAAACAGGTAGTTTCTAGTTCGTTGGAAATCAAAAATAAAAATAAGTAGCAGAAATAGGATTGCTGATAATTCTCAAGTTATTTTCAAAGGATAACACTGCTGTGTTGACTAATATTTAATTGAAGTAATTTACAACCATTTACCTAAAGAAGAAATCTTTCCATTCTTAAGCACATATATTGTCCATTTCTTTTACTTGTAAGTCAAAATTACTGATGATTTCATAAAATAATTTCTCTTTACATGGAATAAAATTCTAATGATAATCCATGATTTTTAAAGTGGACTGCAGCTATCACAATTCCTTGTATGTATGTAACTTATATAGACAGCACCAAAATGTAAAATCTATTGCTTCTCGAAATTTTGTGACAAACTCCTGAATGCTTTTTGAAAAAGAAGCAGACTGGATAGATTTTCAAGGATTATGGCTAATTAAATTGAAGTAGGATCTAGAAGTATACATTTTGAATAAATCCTAGGTGAATCTACCATTAGTTGGTCTGAGAAACAAGCCTGGAAAAGCACTGATCTATTACAAATGTGTATTTCTCTTTGGAAGCCTACGAAGAGGACATGTCTTGAGTGCATGTAAATCTTTTAAAAACAGTCCCACAAAAATGGCAAATATAAAAATGTTAATGTAATATAAAATTCTGGGGTACTGCTGACATCCCTTTAAATACATCCGTTAATTCGTTTGGCTTCTTCTCCCTCTTCCCTACTAAATAGTGTATGTGTATCACTTTTAAAAAGAAGACATACTTACAACTCATAGCTCATTTTTAGTTTTGGTAAAAGTTTCTATTGATTTTTCTTGTGCTTACATAGAAACAGGGAATTTAAAAATAAAAACATGAGCATGTTAGTCTACTTCAATAATGTACCACTCAATTTTGGAGCAGTTACTTACCATGACTGAATTTTATATTGTGTTCTGTAAATGTGAGATTATACATCATAGGGTTATGATAAGGATCCAAACAATAATTCATGTGAAAGTTCTTTAAAAAATATAAAGGTATTAGGACAATGTGAGACATTATTCCTTGTCATGTATTCATTTCAATCACATGATTTAACAATGCATTTTTTTAAGTTTAAAATGAAGATAAATCAAATTGACCAAATTTTAAAAAATTAAAACTTCCAAGCTACAAAACCTTACCCTCTTTATATGACAAAAAATCAAATCACTAAAAAGAAAAGCTACTGCATTTGCTGATTATTCACACAAAGCAAACCACGCTCTTTGTTTCAATAAATACTTTCCCATATATTAGAAAATGGAGAAGCTGAGCCTGCCAAGAACAAAATTTAATGAAATGGTATCTTCAGTTACAAAGAGAAATAAAACTCTGGCACTTCATACAGGATATTCCTAGAAACCCTCTCCACCTAGTGCACAAAGCCACCCCAGGGATCTTCCGAGTAGCTGCTACATGCTGCAATTGGTCAACAGAGCATCATCTCCCAGTATATCCCAGCCAGACTAGAAGGTCTAATTTGGAGTGGGAATATACCATGCTACACTTTTTAAAGAGCATCTGACCTGAGAATCAACACAGCATTTTGTTTCATTTTAGCAGCACTTTAAATTAAAGTCCCATTTATAAATGTTTTAATACAGCCGTCAGGGGCTCTGGGGTATGTTTTAGTTTTTCATTAATATATGCCTCTTGTGTATTTCAAGATACACGTGTGCTGAATAAGTCCCTTTGACCATTCAAAGGGCTAATTAATGGATCCAATAAAGTGAAGCCTACTGTATCTTAATAGCAGCAAAATACAACTCTCTCTAATCTGGAAAATAAAATATTAAATTTTCCCATCCAATAGCTCTTAAGCAAATGCACAAAATAAGTACCAAGGGATTAAAAGAGAGAAAATATTCTTTAACCATATTTTTACATCCAAAATATCTCCCTGTCCTCATTTTTAGCTTTAGTTTCAAATATTTTCAGCTTAGTTTTACTTGGTGGTAGAGGGTAGAAGACCAGGGTTGATTGTGAAATTTGCAAAGCTGTACTAGTAAAACACACTAGAAGTAAGAGGTGACTCTTATCTCCCTTGGTCTTACCTTTTTTCTTTTTCTTGGGTGGTGTGGAGGGGTGGGTCATGAACTCCTCAGCCACTTTGTTAAATATGGGAAGCAGGAGGCTATATCTGTGCTATGGGTCAGAGAAGCCACCAACGAAATCTCCTGGCCTCCCAAAAACAGATCACAACTAAAGAGAACTCAGCAATGAACTTCCACATGGTTCACTGAATTCCCGACATCTGGGAGAGGAACCAGATGGCCCTCATTTGAACCTGGGCTGCCAGGTCAGGTATGAGGATTTCATCCTCTTCCCTTCAATTTGCCTCAGCCTGAGTAAAGGTTCCTTGCAAGCATCAACGGTAAGTTTCAATCTAACGGGCAAGTCTTTCTGGTACTTCTGACCTATGAAACTTGCTTATCCTAATGTGCTGTGGACTCATGGGACTTTCTCCTGAGATCATTTAAGCACATCAACAATCATTAAAATTAACAAGAATTACCAGGCAAAGCAGAAATACGAAAAAGAAGAACCAATTTCTTTTTTTTCCCGATTCAACATGTGTTCTTTTGATAGTTAACAGAAACTAGTAGCAAAGAACATGTATCCATTTAATAAAACATTAGCCTTAAGCAAGAGATGTCAAGAGATTTTTCTAAATTCACTTTCAAGATAACTGACTAGAGTGCACTGGGATAAAAAAAAAAAAATGAATGTGGGCCCTCCCTGGTGGCGCAATGGGTTAGGACGCAGCACTGCAAGCAAGCCACAGTTGCTAAAGTGTGAGTTCAATCCCTGGCTCTGGAGCTGACCCACATGGCATGGCAGACCTCTCCTGCCCCGCCTGGTGCTCCCCTCAGCAGTGTACCTCATCGATCTGCCTGTTCTGCTCCCCACTCTGTCTCTGGTGAATCCGCTCACTGCCCCTGCACCCCTGGCTTGTACCCCAGTTCTGTATGCATAAATAAATAAATCTTTAAAAAAATAAAATGAATGCACCATAGCATGTGGATGGAAAGAAAGACCTGGCCAAAAGCAATTACTTTCTGATGAAAATAAACACATCCTCTGCTCAAAGATTACCTGGTCCTTAAACAGTAACCTTGTTTCAATTTTTATTTTTAATATTTCTTTATTTTCAAGATTTGTTTATTTATGCATACAGAACCCAGGTACAGGTAAGAGGTGGGGGGTGGGACGGGCAGAGGGGGGTTGGTGGTGAGAGGATTCACCAGAGACAAAGCAGTGGGGGAACAAGCAGACTGATGAAGTACACTGCTGAGGGGAGAAGCAGAGGAGACAGTAGATGTCTGCTGTGCCCTGTGGTTCACCTCCCTAGCCCGGGATTGTGCCAGGAAGTGGCTGTTGATAGTTTTAACCCACTGCACCACCATGTAGGGCCCTATTTTTTTTTTTAAGATTTATTTATTTATTCGTACAGAACTGGGGTACAGGCCAGAGATGCGGAGGGTGAGAGGATTCAACAGAGACAGAGTGGGGAGCAGAACAGGCAGATCATTGAAGTACACTACTGAGGGGAGCAGAGGGAGGGTCAGGAGAGGTCTGCCGCGCCAAGTGGTCTCCTCCAGGGCAGGCGGGGATCAAACTCATGCAGAAGTGGCTTAAGCTTCTTTGTGCTGTGTTTTAACGCGCTGCGCCAGCAGGGAGGGCCAGGGCCCTATTTTAATAATTTAATTGAGGTTTGCACCCCTCAGGTATTGTCCCCATAGTGCACTTGCCACGCATCTCCCTTAGTCCTCCACCATATTCCATGTGCTTCCATCCCTCCCTATTCTCACTCTTTCCAAAATGCTGAAATTGGTGGTAAAAGTAACATTCCCATCATACGTCAATGCAACAGACCAACTGATTAGTGTATGAGTGTAAAATTAAACTGTTTCAGAAAGAACAATAGGACTGATATACTCTGCTTAATTCTGTTGCCCTGTTTGAATGAGAATAATAAAGATGATGTCACAACTAATTTATGACCCTTGAATGGGCCACAATTCAATATCAAAAACATTTTTTAATTATTTCCATTTATTAAATTGTATGGCTCTCCATGACAAAGCACTTGACCTAAGATCTAAATACTTAACAATACTGAAATATTTCCCAGGAATAGTTCTTACAAAAGTTTAAACAAGTAATCAATAATTCTGGTTTCAACCCATGGCTTAAAACTTTGAGTACCTGAATGATTTTAACAGATGCTTTTTTAACTATTTAAACCATCTACTACAGAGGAAGGAGGCAAAGACTTTTCATATTTTTTTTTATTATACATCAATTACCCTTATTTTTACATTATGGAGTTCACATGATCTTAACAAAAGTCCAGTCATAGAAAATCATTATTAATTCTTTGAACACTGAGGAAACACACTAAACAGTGTTCAGCTATCCTCCTAAATTATTCATTTATCAATTATACAGAATAGGAATTCAGCTCTTCTGATTCTAATTCTCATTCAGAGTTCTTAATATGTTACTACTCAGCAGTGTTAGTTGCCATGGTTTCTGCTAATTTATACTGAGCTCTATAACAGCTGACATGTAAACATACACATAGGTAGCTTTATGTTTAAATGTTTGTATTTTTAGTAGTAGAGTCATCAGTTAGTCCAGACCCATGGAGCCCAGGTGAAAATATAACTAAGCAAAGGACCTTCTTGTTCCAGAAAGCTGGATCCAACCACACTGTGTGGACTGGAATGTGGGTGTTGTGCTTGTAATCACATTCCTAGCAAAAGACCAAGTATGTGGCTTTGAATACATCAGGTCTGCAGTGTGCAAATGATAATGGTTGTCATAAAAATGTTACCTTCATGCCCAGTACACAGTAAGAATCCAACAGCATTAGTTATTAGAAATAATTCCAGGAAGTAGATGTAGTATATAGAAGATGTACAGATTGAATTACTTTAGTTCTCTCTCTACTGTCTGTGGGCCAATTTGATTTTGTGTTATCGGCTACACAGTCCAATCCATACTTTCAGAAACATAATTCTTTAGGACAACCAGATAATTTGTTCACAGGTGAGTGGCACATACAACAAACACAGGAAAGAAAACACTGTATCCAGGAAAATTGTGAACTCTGTAGAGGATGATCTAACTCTAGGCAATCTGAAATGTGTTCACAATATCACATGGCTAAATTTTCCTGAAATCAGGGATGCACATGTCAAGTAGCTATAGTTTCAAAAACAAAATCCAAGCTGCAAACAAAATTATTTCTGAAGGATGAAACAACACATAGGCTTAAAATTTCTCAGAGCTTACTACTGCCCAACATCTGGTTTTAATTTAGATAAAACCATAAAGAATTGCATTTTACTATTCATGGTCTTTGACATTTTTTATTCAATGCCTAGGCTATCAAAATCTTCCCACATTATTTCAACTAAAGGGAATTTCAAAGATAACAGAATATGGCATGCAGCTTGGCCTCTAGACTAAGAGGTATGCAGGTTGTCTCAGACTTGAATAACAAATATGTCACAATACAAAAAGCTTATGCAATTTTTAAAAATTAAAAGAAAAAGATTTAACATAGAAACAAATGAGGTAATAACTTGGCAATGTATAAAGTATATATATATATATATATATATATATATTACACATAAAAATACAACAGTCTAGACTTAAATGTCTAACAATCTAACACATTGCAACCAAACCGTTAGGCACAAACAAAATTAGAGCACATTTTAAAATAGTTAGTGGAAGAAATTTGACTAACTAGGCTCAAATTCAATCTTATGAAATGTTCTCCTGGGAGGATGCTTACCATTTGATTCACTCTTACTCTGATCTTTAAGTGTAAGGCACAGTGGTTTACTATTATCTCTGTTAACAAAAGAGAATAGCATAATCTGAACTCTACAAAAAGAGACATGTTAATAATCTGCTGATAGGAAGTATAAATTGAGCAGTGAAGGTATCGTGAGAGGCTAACTAGGAACAGGATATCTAGTGAAGGAGGCTGAAAGCGAATGATGTACAAGGTTCCTACAAATTCCTTTCTCTCGGCCTCACTAGAGTATCATGAATTTGAGTGACAACACATTTACTACTTTAAACTTCTGACCCTTACGAAGCAGGCGCTTATTTCCTTACACAGAAAGACTACACATGGGAGAGAAAAGGTAAGTGAGACTTAAATTAATTCCATCTTTTAAAAATCTAAAACAACTATCATTCACTTTTAAGTTCTATCTTAATTTTTCTGCAAATGGAACTATTTAAAAATTGAACCCATTTTTTTCAACCAACATAAAAACCATCAAGTTATCTAAGGAATTTTCAAATTATAAATGAAAATGGAAATTTCTTTATATTTCAAAGACATGTGATTTTGTTATATAATATATGTTTAGGAAATTACAGAATGTCCAATATTATTAGGGTATGTGAAAAATTCAGGACTAGGGTCAGTATTTCCATTTTGTCACAAGCTGTGCATATCGTTGAGGAAGTTGTATCGGCCCTGTCAACATTTTCTTATATTTCTTTGAACTATTAAAATTAAGCCCTACAATATTAACCAAAGAAATCAATCCTTTTGGTAGTTCATTTTTGCATTTGATATTCAATGGAACACTACCTGGAATACAAAAGAACTAAATTTGTTCTTATACCATCATCAAGTTGCCATCCCACAGGGAACCTATTTTATTCAACACATTTATTCAACAAATACCTTAGAAGGCCCTACAATGTTCAAAAATATATGTACATGGAATATAGATTCTATCAGAGTTCGGTGATAAGCCCATATTCCAAAGTCTTAATAAAACATTTTATAGATGATTTCTATACTTTGGAGAGGAGGAGCCGCACACACACACACAAACCTCTTTGCATCATAAGGTGATTAAAATCGGGAAGTTTCACCCTAGTGCATATGTAAAGTAAAATCTTAATAAGCTGTATCAACATCTTTCCATTTGTGAGAAAATGTGCTCATCACACTCTTCGATTGATCCTACTCCTTTGACATTCCTTTTACAAAAACGCTTCCCTTGTTATTCTGAGGTTTTTGAAAAGCCAGATCATCTCCCTAACACATATCTTCCTACTTACTCTGCCGCCTGGAATGTGAGCTGATCCTTCTCCTTGACACCTAATGTAAATATTTACAGAAGCTGTAGCTATGTGTCAAGCGAGCTGTCAATCCGGGGAATCTCTGGGGTCTCTTTTGATGTGAACACAATCAAGTAACGGGACCACAGGGCCAGCTGAGGCCTCATGAGCCCTCAGCTGTCAGCAGCCACCTGCTCTCCTGAGGGTCACAGTGGCCCTGTGTTCTGTGCGGCTCACGAAACAGAGGAGTCACCCTGTAGACTTCAGCTGCTTGTGAAAGGCTCAGACGGGAGACTTGAATTTTAGAGGCTGAGCTAGAGCTTTCAAGAATCTGCATCCCAATGTTTATACTGGATGTTAAATACCTTTTATAAAGCCATCATGGTTACCGGCCTCAGTTGAGGAATTCCTAAAGAACAGGAATTTGCTGAAATAACCTCAGGTGATTCACATGGAGAAAAAAAAGTGAGAATTGCTTTCTGGGTTATTAGTAAATAATATGGAGGAGAAAGTAGACTCTCAGAAGTAATGTTTTTCTATCTGTTTTAAACTGTTAACAACACAGACACCATCATCTTCATCGCTATCATACTCATTTAAAGATCAGCACTGTACTCAAACAGGTACTCTCTGAATAACATGATAAACACTAATACACCAAGAAGAGGGGAAAATGCTAGAATTATGTTAATATTAAAGCTAAATTTAGAAGGTCAAGTTACATCTGAATATTTTCCTTAAACAGACATCAAAACTGACTTTTTAAAAATGAGATGATTTGTCAAGCTCTGAATTATTATTTTAAGTTACAGATTACAAGTATTGGTATAGAGTACACATTGATTTATAAGATCCATACTACAATACAGGAGATGAAAGTGAAGTTTAAAAAACAAAGGTAACAGGACAAAAATAATTTTGTGATTTCATTGGTCACTGGGAAAAAAAATGAAAAATCCACATAAGACTGCTTATTCTTGCAAGACAGTGAGAATCAAATCAAGATTTTCTATCTAGGGTATCCCTGGTAGCACAGGGATTAATGCCTCAGCATTATCAAGTTGTTCCCAGCCACTGCAGTATGAATTCTATCCTGGCCAGAGAGCTGGCCCCCATGGCACAGCAAACCTCCCTTGTCTCCTCACTGCTCCCCTCAACTGTTTATTTCAGTAGATCCTCTTGTTCTGCTCCTCATTCTGTCTCTGGTGAATCTTCTCACTGCCCACACCACTGGCCTGTACCCCAGTTCTTGCATGCATAGAAAAATCTTAAAAAAAAAAAAAAGATGTACTATCCAAAAAAAAAAATCACACTACAGAACAAAAACTTAAATCAAAACAATAAAATATTTGAAAGAAAAACCTCATTTAATCCAGTTAAATGAAGATATTTATTTCTTCTTGCTCTGAGAAGTTATCACATAGGAGATTAAGAAGCTCACAAATATAGAGATCAGGAACATACTGATAGCAAAGCCAAAATTTTAGCTCATTTCTGAAAGGCATCATGTGAGGAGGTGCTGATGCCCATTGAGGCAGGAAGAGAAATCTTGGAGGAAGCCCTGAGCATTAAAAAGAGGCCTGTGCCAACATATAGAGGGCAGAGGGCAGGGGAAGCAACTCAGATAATGGAATATTCATGTGATGCGGCTCAACTGCTTCAGAAACTAAACCAAATTCATCCCTCCTTTCCTTCCTCCCTTTTTCCTATCTTCCCACTCTCCCTCACCCTCCCCTGATTCATTTACTCTGTATTCAGAAGTTGTCCTCCATATTAGATTCTAGAATATAAACATGCCCAGTATAAGCTACTAACTCAATTGTCTCACTGGATAATGGAGAATACATACCTATTAGCTAATAATTCCAACAATATGTTAAAGAACAAAATAGTGTTATCATATACTAAGATATCTGTTCAAAAAAATTGAAAATTGCCATTTTAAAGTTGCCAAGACCCACAAATTAACCTTGGAGCAGAACTTACATATGAAACAGAAGCATTACCTGTATATCTGAGTTACCTTAATTATTTAAATATATTCAGTAGCCACTTACTGATTAACAACTTGGTAAAATAGGATGTTTTACCAGATTAATCAGGACCACTCACTCCTAAAATTCCTTAGTACTCAAATCTTTGGGGAAAATGTAGGGCATCTGTACTTTTTGAGTTTTATAGGTATTGGGATAATGTGATAAACTGAGATGTTATCCACTGAAAATGAAGAGGCGCTTGGTTTGTCTATGGAGATTAAAAGATATGGAGATTAAAAACAACTATCAATGCTTACAGTTCTCTTGCTTACTTAGTCTCAGGTAAATAATCCTCATTTCAACTCTGGGGGTAGAAAGAGAACTTTTGCATAGAGATTGCATGTTAGGTTAATCTTTCTCAATGACAATGCATAATGAATCAGAAGAGGACCACAGGGAAGGAGAAACACTACTGAGGAATCGCCGCATAACTCATAATTTTATAAAGTAGAATTTTGACTGAAATGCTGGAGTGTATATACTACATTCCAAATCAAAGTGATAGAGCAAAATTCAGTTTCAGATCATTTAACTTGTTAATCGGATATAAAAGATTTCTAACATAGGGAAAGTGAAGAAATGCAACAGGAAGATGTGTTTGTACTGGAGAGGATCCTGGAGTCCTTTACCCTCCTGTAAGTTATGAAAGTTATGACTGACAAAAGGTCTCAAAAAAGTTTTCTGTGATGACTACTACAGTGTTTGGGGGGAATGACATGTCCTAATCTCCAGATTAGACAGAAGGGTTTCAATGGGACAACTTTTAGAGTTCAATACCAAGAGCCTCCAGAATGTGGGCTTTCCGTGGACCCACCTACCAGCATCCGCATCCTGTTGAAATTGCAGAGAGGACTGCATGCTGTTCTTCAAGAGTCCTGAAGAGCAACTTGAGCATGTTGACTATGCAGGACAAGTTCTGGTATGGAAGTGCAGTAATTCGTCCTTACTGACTCAAACGCATATTCCTAACATGGACTCACACTCCAGATCACGAAGATGGCCCCCACAGAACCCTCTGCAATCTTCAGAATGAATTGCTTAACCTCCTATTGTCTCTACAAAATGACTTCACCCAAAGACTTTGCTCAAAGCCAAATAAATGCACAAAAACTCATCCCCATGCCATTTACAGGTTTTACTATGGCACTGCTGACCTGAAGCAATGGTGGTGTGATGACTGAAGACACATTTATGGGAACAACTTCCTGGTAAGTTGAGATGATAAATAATAAGGAAATATAAGGTAGGAATGAACCACAGACAAACTATTTCCCTTATGATCAAAACATGAAAAAACCAAAGGAGAGAATGAAAGAAGTTGCTCTTATTATAATAAATGTACTAACCAGAATTTTTGATTCTCAGCTCTCCAATCTTGGACACAGCTGGCCTGGGCATTCTGTTTGAGGTCTCCAACTGAATTCTCCTTCCTCCATTCTACAATTAAACACATTCCATCCCATTGCTCATTCCCTTGGTGTTCATGGACTAGGCAATACCCAGAAAGCTTAGTTAATCCTCTCTGCAATTTTTAATCGTTTCTTTTGCTTTGTTCTATATACCTATCTTCCAACTTATTTCTAAGGGTGTAGCTATTTTGCACTTGATTCTAAATAACTATGTCGTCAAAACAGGTGCTGCAACTGCTAGCTACATTGTTTCCATCATGGCCATGAGTGTTGCCATCTGTTTTGAAAAAGTACCTGTTTAAAAAATGACTGCACAACAGGCTAGAGCGTAGCACTGCAAGCTGGCTGCAGCCCCTTCAGTGCGAGTTCCATCCCAGGCCCCGGAGGTGACCCACATGGCGTGGCAGACCTCTCCTGATCCGCCCGCTACTCCCCTCATCAGTGTACTTCATAGATCTGCCTGTTCTGCTCCACAATCTGTCTCTGGTGAATCCTCTCACTGCCCCCACACCTCTGGCCTGTACTCCAATTCTGTTTGCATAAATAAATAAATCTTTTAAAAATATTAAAAATTTTAAAATGGGGCCCTCCCTGGTGGCACAGCGGGTTAAAGCACAGCACTGAGAAGCTAAAGCCACTTCCGCATGAGTTCGATTCCCGCCTGCCCCGGAGGTGACCACATGGCCTGGCAGACCTCTCCTGACACGCCCGCTGCTCCCCTCAGCAGTGTATTTCGTCGATCTGCCTGTTCTGCTCCCCACTCTGTCTATGGTGAAGCTTCTTGCCGCCCTTGAGCCTCTGGTCTGTACCCCAGTTCTGTATGTACAAATAAATAAATCTTTAAAAAAAAATTTAAATGACTTATCTGGCCCTCCCTTGTGGTACAGTGAGTAAATGCACAGCACTGTAAAGCTGCCTATGGCCACTTCAGTGCGATTTTGATCCCCCCCCCAGAGATGACCCAAATGGCGCAGCGGGCCTGTCCTGTCTTGCCACTGCTCCCCTCAGCAGTGGACTTCATCGATCTGCCTGTTCTGCTCCCACATGTCTCTGGTGAATCCTCTGGCCACCCCTGCACCTCTGGACTGTACCCTGTATACTGTATACATAAATAAATAAATCTTAAAAAAAAATAATTATCTGTGAAAGGAATGAGGTTACTGGGAAGAATATTTATGGGAATAGTTTGCACCTTTCAAAATTCCTCTGTTCTGTTAGCTAACTGCTTTCCATTAGGCAATATCAGAGTGAACTACGGCCCTGAAGCTAAAAGCTGCTGACTGGTCTTCAGGGCCTCAACTGGTTAAAGATCACAAAGCAGTTTCCTTGTGAGATAAAAACACACAATGTGTTCCAACCCAGGGGTTTTACATCACAATTTTCCATTTTTCTAACTTTGCTCGCCCCTTGCTGTTTTTAAGGAAACTGCTCCTTGCTATTTACGATCTAACTATGATCACATGAGCATAATTATAAATTTATTAGAAATTTTCTTAGAAACAATAATTCAGTAGATCTAGTTACAATAAGAGTTGTCTTCAGAGCCCTCCCTGGTGGTACAAAGGGTTACAGTGCAGCACTATGAAGCTGGCTGCAGCCACCTCAGTGCAAGTTCTATCGCTTGACCTGGAGGTAAGGTGACCCACGAGGTGCAGCAGACCTCTCCTGTCCCTCCCACTGCTCCCCTCAGCAGTGTATTTCCTCGGTATACCTGTTCTACTCCCCACTCTATCTCTAGTGAATCCTGTCACCGCCCCGCACCTCTGACCTGAAACCCAGTTTTGTATACATAAATAAATCTTTAAAAAGATCATCTTCAGTTTTGAACCTAAGATGCAAATTGTGGTAAACTAATCATTATGGTTGCCAGATAAATTTTTAGTGTTGTACTCTATCTAATAATTTACTAAACATATGACCAAGATACTGATTAATATTCCCAGTATGTCGATATCCTTCATTGTTTTAAAGACCCGCTGATTAATTAATTTTGGCATAACTGTACCTTCACGATAAGTCATGACAGGTGATATTGGACAGATAAATTAGACAGGTGAAAATAAATTTTTTAAATAACAAAAGCATCTTTCCCATATGTTTGTAGAATATAAACAGAGAATCCAGATGGTTCCACTTTTAATATTAGAGATATTTTTATTGTGCAAAATTTGAGCATATGTGTCTCTCTTCTCATTTGAGAATCTTATTTTTCATAATATATATTTCTTAAAGTTTCAGTATAACCAAAGTATATTCTTTCCACCAGAAATAACTTCAATCATGTCCTTAAGTTGAGTGTTTAGAAAGCAGCACTATATTAGTTAAAGTAATTGATAAAAATAGCACATTGAAGTATATCTTGTTACTTTTAATTATTTGAAACCTCAAGGCCATGGCTTCTCTCATTGGTAAAGCACAATAGTCAAGAAATCCACCATTTGATATGAGAGCATGAATCACTGTTAGGTAGATTTCTTAATTTCTGAGTGACAAATTTGAAAGTAAATCACTTATTTCCAATGATTTCTGAAGCACGCTATAAATTTCCTCAGAAAAATAAAAGCATCATTTCCTGACTGAGAACTATTTTTTTCTGATAATACTGAGATCTCTAGGTAGATTTTTTTTTTTTATTGACTTCATCGGTGACCATTGGTAACAATGACCTACTTCAGTGATGCAGAATTAACAACTACCAGTGACTTTTGAATGCCAAGAGACAGCCTGCTTGCAAGGAATGGATTTTTCGTTTTTTCTGATACACAGGAGAAGTATATGACTGTCGCCACTGGATGGCAACCCAAGATACAGAAACACCAGGAAGGCTACTGACTCAGCCCAGAGAGCCTTAGCATTTCAGCAGTCATTTAAAATGCCCCTAGGAAGAAAATGCATCCTGCCCATGAAGAAAATGTATACTTATAATAGAGCTTGTGATTGTATAATTTAAAATGCAATTCTTTCAACCAATCCTATTTCAATATATTTTAGGAAAATGATTCTCAGTTATAGATGATCTCATTCGTATTCATCTGGATTAGCTCAGAGTGTGATAAATTTTTAAAGGTCTGCTTCCAAGGTGTCCCTTTGATGGCACCTTCTTGTAAGGAGAGGAGAAGTGAGAAAAGGTAGAAAGTATTACTGATAGTACGTTACTGAATGTAAAAGCTGCCAAAATTAAAAAAAAATCAAGTTTTGTAAACAGGCTGAATTAGTTTTAACCAACATTCCACAAACTTAAAACTCGTGTGAATTTGGGTGGATTCTTTTACCTATAAGTGCTACAGCTTCCTCAAATACAAAATGAGGTCAGTATACTTATTCCATAAGGTTGCTAAAAGGGGAAAATGAACTAATTTGGCAAAAATGATTATTTTTTGCTTACAGGTAACACCTCAAAGACAATGATATGCATTTTTTGTATTACTTATTCTGCTTTCCTAAATGATGGCTTACAAGCATAAGGTTGGACCGACTTTGTGAGTACGAACCTACGTCAGTGTCCCATCTTTTCTCCCGCCAAATTATTCTCAGTGGAATGCGCACACCTTGTCATGGACACTTGGTGAGGCTGACAGCTACAGGTAAATTTCCTTTAAATGAAGTCAGTGCTGAATAAGCAAACTCAGCCTCAAAATGACAGTAGACAGCCTCTTGTAACAGGCCTACTTTTTGTACAAGAGCCCGCAGTAGATCAGGCTGAACAAACAAAGCCAAGTCAACAAATGAGTGTGGGAATGGATCGTCAGTCTGCCTTTACCATGCTGGTGGACAGGCAGCTAAGTTTGTAGGCACCAGCAAATCGACAGGAGTAAAAGAAGTTACAGACCCTCAGAAATGAAGACCTCTCTCTCCAGGATATTCTCTTCCTCTACTCTGCACTTCCAACGCAGAAAGGTGATTCTTGCTCTTTAAGTAGGACTGAAAGATGATTGTTGAGGGGAATGAAGGCTAAAAAGATGAAGACTAAGAAGGTATATATGTTTCACCCAGAAAAGGGATTTGTTTTACTGACATTCATTCTACTCTTGGCATTGACCTGGGAAAAGGAGTAACCTTGTGTTATAAATACCACAAAATAGAAAGAAAAAATTAAACTAAGAATTAACATGTAATTGATTAAGTAAAAACTGAAGTAGAAAAAAAATTTTCATCTACTTGCTATTGTTCAACCCAGAAATGAATTTTAGTAAAAACACCCTTGAATAGCAATTTTGATATTTTAGCAAATCATAACACACACTGACTTCAAATCCTAATACTTGCTGTTAGAGAAACGAGTTATCACATAGATCTTGTTAAACAAGACTCTTAAAGACAGAGGCTGGAGAAACACAGAAATAAATAATAGCAACAGAGTTAAAATGGAATGCAAAAATGGAGGCATAAGCATGGTGCAGACTTCATACAACAGAGAACTGGGGGCAATTCTCTGAGGAACACTCTTGGAAAGTAGGTGCTGAAGCAGAAATAGATATCAGACAGTCAGTGGGGCAAAGGTCAAAGAAGGGCTGGCCAGAAGTCACAGAGCTTGAAATCAAATGGTATCTAGGAAATTATAATTACTTACGCATTAACTGAATATAAAATACTATGCAAGTGTAAGTGGACGAGAAGTAAAGTGATAAATACAGGTAGATTCTAGATGGAGAAGTGTGCCCCAGGAGGTATCAGAATTTAAACAGAACAGCTTAAAGGTTATATCTGTATTTCCAGAAAACCACTGTGTGTGCACAGGATGCAGTCCAGAGCTAAGGGAAGGTAGAGCCCAGAGGTAAATGAGATTCCAGACTAATACAGAAGGAAGAGAGATGGGAAAAGGAGGAGAAGGCCTGGCACACTTATTAGTAGTGAACTGGAGCAATAATATGAATCTGAAAGTAAAGGACAAGGAGGTGGCCTCCAATATAAACCGTGTAAATCCCCAAAGATTTTGCTCGAGGTGGTCCTCTAAGAGTATGTGAAGATATCAGAAGTGATCATGAGGCCATTTGTAAGGTTTTTCAGTCAAGAAAGTTTTCTTTTTTAAAGACTAAAAATTGTCTAAGAAATCCTTGGGTAATTTTCAGGAGGGAGCACTTCTGGAAGAACTGATAAGTCGGAGCTTTCTCAGACTGAGAGGTTCCAAAAAGGCAGCTTTTTGCCCTGTGGCGCGAGCAAGCCCAGGCTCCCCCCCAACCAAGCACGTACCATCTCAAGCTGTTACTCATGTCTAAACATACTCTTTCTCCCCAGAAAAAGGATTTTAGCAAGTGCCTTAATAAGCAAAGAAGGAATAAAATATTTAGGACAACTAAAAGAGTCAGAAGCATAGGTCCAGGGGTCTAGATACAAATAGAAGTACAAAATTCCTAAAAATCCAGATCGAATTTTACATCAAGGCAAGTTCTTTTTTAACAGACAAGAAATGTTTTATGAAATTTAGAAACTTAAGAAGTATATCAACAATTTTATGAGGGCATAATAAAACAAATATCCCTAAACATTTTAATGATTTAACACAACTAACTTTGGTATTGGCTGATGATATTTGTGATCTGTAGTTTCCTCCACACCATGGATTCACGCTCTTACATGACTTCACATTAAATTTGTCCACTCTAGGCCCTCCCTGGTGGTGCAGCAGGTTAAAGCACAGCACAAAGAAGCCTAAGCCACTTCCGCATGAGTTCGATCCCTACCTGCCCTGGAGGAGATCCACATGGCGCGGCAGACCTCTCCTGACCCGCCCGCTGCTCCCCTCAGCAGTTTACTTCATGGATCTGCCTGTTCTGTACCCCGCTCTGTCTCTGATGAACCCTCTCACCCTCCGCATCTTTGGCCTGTACCCCAGTTTTGTACAAATAAAAAAAAAATTTCCACTCTACTGACACAAGATGAAAGAGTTAACATTTTGCTTCAGATCACAACATCCCCCAAACATAATAACATAACCAAAGTCAGAAGCTAGAAATGTTTTTTTCCTTACAATGAACCCTAGTTCAAAGAAGAGGGAAAAATCAAGAATACAACAAAAAGAAAAATACAGGCGGAGATCTGGTTGTTGATAACGTACTCCACTTTCATTAAATGCTAATTAAGAACAGGGAATATGCTTCATAAATGAAAATGACAAATAATAAAAATGTCTTCATTCAATATTATCCAGTAAAGTAGCAATGTTAGTAAAGGAGGAGGAAGAAAGGAAAATCCCCAAAAACTGAGAAAGGAAAGGATTTGATTGTTTATAGGATAATAAATTATGCCCGGCCTTGGGTTAAAGGTTAGCAGGAAGGACTTTAAAAGCAATTTTATTGGGCAGTTACACATTACAATTTTAAAGTAGGTGTGCATTGGCAGGGACTAAAAAGTGTTTTTGAAGGATTATGCAGAGATTTAATTATTTTCTGATGGTTGTGTGAGCAGTATTTAGACTCTGCTTTGGTATCTGACCAGTAAACTAAATTCCAACACAGTTTTATTACTCACATGGGTCAGACCACAGGCATGTGAAATATATTCACACTGTACTGTAGATAACTACTATGCTTTTCCTTAAATGAAACACACTAGTAATTCTCACATCCTTTCAGTTGTTCATCACTGACATATGTCACTTGTTAAGGACTAGCAATAGAATACAGCAAGGGCTATAAATATACCTTATTTCCAGTTATACTGCTTCTTTCTGATGATAAGATCTTATGTTAGTGACTTGATATCTCCAGCATTTACTTCTTCCTCTGAAAATAGATATAATCTCACCTCCTTAATGTGTATGAATAGAAGATAATACAAAATGCTTAGCTATGTCCTGGCACTGAATAAGTAGTAACATTCTCTGTTCTAATTCGTTAGACAGAATTTTAATTCTGATGGGTAAACAGTTTCCTTTCACCTTACAAGGCTGTATAAACAAGCAAGGTGATGTTAACTCAATGCCCACCCTAACGAGTGACTGCAAAAAAGCTAGAGCTGAGCTTCTTAAAGAGTCATTAAACGTTGCCCCCATTTGGAAGCACTAAAGCCACAGCATTCCTATTCCCACTGCACCAGCATATGGCCCCTGTCAGGGACCACAATCTCAGCCTCGCCAAGCACAAGAATGTCCAGCAGTCCAGCAACATTCTGGTGCCTTGATGTAGAATGTGGACATGTCCCTTGCTCCCATACTCAGATACAGTGGACTCTGAGCTTGGCAAGAAATCTGAGCGGCAGACAGGAGTTGTACTGAAAACCGGAACTTGTTGGGGCTGTTCTTCAGTGTTATGAATGACTCTTTCTGGAACTGGAATTCCCTGTCACTAAGTTTCTACCTTTGCTTGTCCAGACATTGCTGGATCTCTCACACAGAAGACGCCTAGGACTCTAGTCAAAGAGAAAGACTTTAAGGAGTGGTAAAAGTATGCCCAAGGCAAATGCTGTCTCAGAGGCATTTACTTCATGAAAGAACTGGAGTCTGTTACAAATTCCAGGGCAGGAGGGAGGGGCTAAGTGTAGCAGGCAAGGTGATAAAATGGAGAAGTCAACCCAAAACAAATAAGGGAACTCAACCGTGGAATGGTGCTTTTTTGTGGATCTCATTCATTATTTCATGAGTAGGTCAGGGCCAGGGTTTGAAAAGTCCAAGGACTCTGGACCAGGGAGCAATTTTATGGAGAAGGTGCCAGCTGGGAGCCATTGTTGACCTGGCCAACACTTCCAGTAGTAGGAGAATGGGGTCTGGAGTTCAAGGGGAGAGAGGGTGGAGGAACCAGCTCTATCCACTAGATACCTCACTGGCAGGCTTCCAGATGCCTCTGTAATATACTCGCACAGCTCCGTGCCCTCCATTATCCCAGCGCTCACGCCAAGCTATCACAGGTGCTGTAATTTCCAAGAACACAGGGAACGTTGTTACACATTTTTAATACTGCGGCCCTGTGCTTCTGACACAGAAGGCACCGAACAAATATTTGTTAAACATTGCTCAACAGAGAGAAAGCTAAAATCCCATACTAGAAATGTTTAATGAGGGCATTTCTTTTGAAGCAGCTTACAGTGTTCAAGATGTCATTTATACTCATTTGTATGCAGTTAAACATCACCTGCTTCATCAAGTTAGACAAGAGACAGTAAGATTCTTGACTTTCATATTCTTTATGTGACCTCTCTGGAGAGGCGTGATTTCTCTCCATTCTGCACCACCCACAAGTCGCTCTTCCTTTTCTTCTGAAATACAAACTAAACAGGTTGTTTAATTGGTGGAATCCTCAAGAAGCTGCACAATTTGTCATCTGGGCTGTTACAAAACTTCTAGAGAGGGAAGCAATACATTTGCAAGTAAAATGAAGAGGAAACTGCTCATTAAGCATCCCAACACAACTCTGTGTTTTCCCAGGAACAGCATTAAAATTTTTTGAAGGTAAGTTAATAATAAAAAATAATAATAAAGCTAGTTGGTGAATAGTTCCCAAAAGATACACATTAAAAAGCATGAGAAATGATGTGGAAGCTGCACAGTTTGATCAGGTTTCTGTATGTACCGTGAGGCCTGCGATGTTGACTTGGATACAGGCCCAAAGAGAAGCTGACTTGCCTCTTGCATGAATAAATTCCTAATTAGCTGCCCAGCCCTAAAGCTTTTACAATCTACAGATTGCTGGATCTGAAGGTCTGAACTAGGCTTACCACTCTGGGTCAACGACTATTTCCAAATTGCAGGATATTAATATTTGTACACTATTGAGAAATTCTCCATATTGCAAAGAGAAAGCTTTATCCAAATTACAAATGCTAAAAATTATATGTAAACAGTCACTCTTGTTTAAAGACAATATTTAATTCCTGACATTTCTCATTAATAAAATAATACTATCATTAATAAGCTATGAATTTCCTTTCCAGATTTTTTTTTTTTGGAGATGTGATACTAAGAACAAACATGGTTGATGTTTACCTTATGTTTATTTTCATTTACTTAGCAGCCTAATACAATCACTATTTATAAATCCTCAAATATCAATTATGTGAAGACTTATATAGTGTATGTTATATGTTTGTATGAAAGAACAGTGATTTTAAAATGCTTCGCTTTCTGAGTGTTGCTACAGATCCGAATGTGTCTTAAATAATTAATTTCCATTGGTGATATTGAATATCCAAGGAGGATGTGATCAATGCTTTTCCTCCAGAAATATGTAATACTTAAAATTCTGCCTGTGTAAAGGCTTCAGCCATCTGATATGCAAAATTCATTAAGTAGAAGGTGCTCTGTATATCAAAATGGAATTCTATTAGATATCAAGGCTGCCCAAAAATCTTGATCCAAACAAGAATCTGTATATCAAAATGGAATTCTATTAGATATCAAGTCTACCCCAAAATCTTGATCCAAACAAAAATCGCATCATTTCTCCATTAAGATTTGTCATATGGTGAAATCTAAAGTTCAGTATAAGAGAAACAGGTCTGCCCGATTTCTTTTTTCTTCTTTCAGATTTATTTATGCATACAAGAACTGGGGTATAGGCCAGAGGTGTGGGGCAGGAGCAGTGAGAGGCTTCACCAGAGACAGAGTGGGAGCAGAACAGGCAGATCTACTGAAATACACTGCTGAGGGGAGCAGCCGGCAAGACAGGAAATGTTTGCTGTGCCATGTGGGTCAACTCACTGGTTAGGAATTGAATGTATGCTGCAGTAGCTGGTGATAGCTTGATAGTACTAAGACTTAACCCCTGTACCACCAGAGAGGACCTGTCCCATTTCTTTACAAAGTCTAATATCTAAGAAAATTGAGTTACTCAAAAAACCCTAAGTTTGTGTTTCTTTAACTAGGGAACACATGAGCCTCAGCTGGTGGACACCACTTCCTGGGTCCCATTGCAAGGTTTCTGTTAAACCTAGACCTCAGGTTAGAGACCTGAGAATTTAGGAACCATAACTGAACTCAGTGATTGGGAAATGCAAAAAATATATCTAAAGAGCATAAGTTTTTTCCACTGTCACCTTCATCGTGTCACACTGCTGTGTAGTATTCCACTGTATATAGAAATATCACATCTTCCTGCTTTATTGGTCTGTGTTTGGGCACTTAGGTTGTTTAAAATCTAAATTAAATTCCACTTTTTAAATATACCTTAACCATTTAAGCATTTCCCTAGTAATGGACATTTCGATGTTTGCCCCATTGATGGACATTAATGGAATGGAAATTTCCCCACCTTTTGTTACCATAAACTGTGTATAATAGATACTCTTTTGTTATGCTTGTTAGTATCTAAGGTGGAATTCCTGAATTTGAAACAGGTGACTCAAAGGTCACATGCATTTGAAATACTGATACACTTTGCACACAGTTGTCCTTCAGTTCCCTCCTATTGGGTATTGAAGTACTTTTTTCTCCACACCCTGGTCAATGCCATGTATCATCACAATCACATTTAATCTTCTTTTTCAGGATAAGTGGAAAAACCATTTTTTTTAATTTAATGTGCATTTAGATTGATTGGATATGTTTATATGATCAAGGGTGAGAATTTTTCCATATGTTTAAAAACCACTGGTTAAGTTTCTCCAAACTATTCATGCATCTTGCTCCCATTTATGATTTTTGGTGTTTTTCTAATTGAGATGCAGGAAGCCTTTCCTTCGGAAGGGGGTGTCCCTCTGAGATGCAGCGTGTGCACTCTCTGTACTCAGCATGGCTATGATCTGCTGTCTCCTTACCATGTTGTGTGCTTTGCAAGGAAGACAGATTGCTCAGATAACACAAATGTGACAGCTGTTCATTCACTGCAAACAATAACTTTTTATTCTTTAGGAGGGACATATTCTATCTTTTTCTCTTTTTTAATCTCTTCTTGCACACTGATTGGCCAACACGAAACACTAAGCTTCTTTTTATTTCTCTCAAATTTTATATTCAAGCTAACTCTCCATGAAGCATCCAGATGATAGCAGACTTTGCTGACTTTTCAAAGCACTTAGAATAAAATCTAAATGCCTTCCTTGTCCTATGTTATCTGACACTTGTCCCCTCCACACTCAATCCAGATGACCCCATCCCATGACTGGCATCACTCTGCTCCCTATGCAATGATTTTCCTACTGTTGTTTATAAGAGACACGGTTTTTCTCTACTTGGGAAAATCAGATTTCCCCATAATTTCAGTTCAAATGTGACTTCTCCAGAGAGGGTTCCCTATATAATTGAATACAGTCTCCGCCACCTTCCCATGCTAACAGTTCCAACAAAGCACAAATGTGTAGTCATTCATCAGCTAGAATGCTACCTGTTCTGATGAATTCCATGTGACAATTTATACAGGCTACAGGCTATAGAAATCAGCAGTTTCATCAAAGCATGTTTTAGATGTTGCTATGAAGGTACTTTTTAGATATGATTAACATTTAAAACACTGAAGAAAATGACAGCATCCATGATATTTGTTGTCCACAGATATCAGATGAAGCCTGAAAAGTAAAGGTAGAAGTCTCCAGCAGAGGAAGGAATTCTATGTTCAGACAACCTTTGGTCTCAACACTACAACACAACAGATCTACGACATTACTATGTGTGCATCACACAGCAAGACCACTAACAACAGGTGTCAGGGTTGTGCGGTAGTTCTATGTAGTCCACATAGCATCACCATTTACTGCTGAAGAACATGTATCCCATTTGAGAAGCATGACTTCAAAATGGATGACAATGACTCAATCCCAAACCAACAGTGCTATACATTTTTCACTGCTTTGCAATACTTCCTACAGTGTCCCATACTTACTAAAAGAAAATATTGATTTTCCCACTCCAAATATTTTAAATTCTAATCAATAATACTGTTAATTTACTCATCTTATATACCTCAAAGTACCTAGAGTCTGTCTAGAATAGTAAAAAAGGACGAATATTTAATCCATATCTATAATTAATAGTATTTTGTATTTAATTTATATAGAAATATTTATGTCCTCATATATTAATACCTGACTGGCTGACATGGTTTTGTTTTGTTTTAAGAATCTTTAGTCCTAAGGAAGGAAGATTTTCTTGGTTTTAGTTGCACAGCATGTGCATAAATGTATAACTTTGTACCAACTCAGGTACAGGATGGCTCATGCTGATAGAGGGAACGTAAGGAAGAACGACATGAATTTCCTTAAAATGGAAATGTCCCTTTTTGAAAACAGTTGAAGCATTTTATAAAAACATTATGTATCATTCTGAAGTATACAGAGAGCAAAATGTTCTTAATTGTATTTTCATTTCTCCCCTAGAAGTTTTAAAGCATTATACTACATATAAGATAGCATGAGGTTTATTTTCCACTATTAAGATGATATTCCCTTCATGATTTTAAGTGCCTTAGTCATTATCTGAAAAGGTCATAACTTGTAATTCTCTTGGCTGCTATTACATACAAAAATGTAAAAAGAGAAATCTGAAAATGAATTTACAAATAAATACTCAAAAAAAGAATAATCCATATTTTTCTATTTCTCAAAGAAAAATAATTTTTCACATCAGTATAAACAAGAGAAAATAACATCTTCTGGAGATGAAATAACTATATTAATCACACAAGTAAAAATATGAAAGTCAATATTCTTGAATACTGTTACATTCATTATCATGCAAGTAACTTAGAATCAGATTTTGGAAACCCATTTCACTATATCTGTCTAACAAAGCATGTTTTTAACCAAATGCGTCAGAAATTAAAGACCGATGGCTAGGCAATAAAATTGTCTGATAAGGAGGAACTGCCCTAGTAAAATTAATAAGACTACACTGGAGTCTATTTGAAGTGGAAGATATTATGAGTGAGTGTTATTCTTTTTTCATCTCCTGGAATTTCATTTAAAATACAATAAAGCATTCACTGATGAGTTTACATGCTCTGACAGGGAAATACAGAAATTACACTATGAGAAGTGCTATATTTAGGGTTTAGCAAATTACACCTATTTTCCTGAAAAAGGAATAGTTTTTCACTCATAGTTCAACGCGAAAATGAAGGATAAATAAAGAGCTGCTGGAGTGAAAGGAAGTAAAAGCATCTCAGGGCCCTTGAAGACTAT
>NW_004567111.1:10520095-10531461 GCF_000260355.1 Condylura cristata
AGCCCGGGAGGTGACCCACAAGATGCAGCAGCCCTCTCCTGTCTCCCCGTTGCTCCCCTCAGCAGTGTACTTCAGCAATTTGCCTGTTCTGCTGCCTACTCTGTCTCTGGTGAAGCCTCTCACCACCCCTGTACGTCTGGCCTGTACCCCAGTTCTGTATGAAAAAAAAAATAAACCTTAAAAAATGATCTGTACCCCCAAAGAGATAACAACTGTGCTGACAAGATGGGAAAGGTCCTTGAGGTTTCCATCTCAATAAACTTTTATCTTCCTGTATTTTTTTTAAACCTTCCTCTGATGGAAGCAATGGAAGCAAGAAACAAGTTAAAAATAGTGAATACACACACACAGTTGATCAGTTTAGCAAAACAAACAAAAAAAAGATTTATTTTTTTTTTTAAGTATTAGACACAAGCTGGTGGCTTTGTGCAACCTCATTTTCTTCTAGGGATTTTGTCTACAATGTGTATTTCCTTGGGGAATTCAATGGATGGAGACAAGCAGCTAGAAGAGTGTAGTGGCCTTTAAATTGTCATGTCATGCAAAACAATCTGTTGTGTGATGTTCTGAAATCTAGCTTGTCTTTAGATATGTGCTTCAGATGCTCAGTTATTATGATCAATCCTAAAACAACCAGTGGTGACTAACTTCCTCAAACTACAGTAGTTAACTCCCTAAACTACTCCTAAAACATCTTTCATTACCTCTACAGAGCTCTAGCCTTGCATTGTAACTTTTTGCTGTTCCTTAAGAAATCTAATATGTTACAAGACCATAATTCCTCACATTTGTAGTAGTTAATAAATCATCTATTGAGAAATCATCTCTCTCCATCTAGAGACAAAATCACTTGAAATACAAATAAGGGTTTCTTTCAGACTTCTAAACCCAAAACCTCACTGTTAATATTCACTGAATCGAAACTAACCTTCATATATCTTTACTTCCCAACTGGAAGTCTTCTGAGAGAATCCATCAAACAAAGAAAGAAGCTCAGTACATATTCCATTCATGTACTCTGCTTAATAAGAGCTGAATGCAACATGGATGGAGATAGAAGTGAAATAAGCCAGAAGGAAAAAGAAAAATACCAAATGGTTTCAATAATAGAAGAAATATAAGAGAAACAAATAAGACATAGGAAAATTTGTTATTACAATACAAAATAAAACAAACAAAGATAATTATAAACTGGAGATATCCCAGGCAGAGGGGGATAGAGTGGTATCGGAAGGAGGGAGGCAGGAATGTGGAGGACGGTTAGTGATAATGCACTGGGGGACGTTGGGAGAAGAGAAAGTAAACATTGTTTTAAAATGAACAATAATGTAAAAAGATATATGAATTAGTACATTTTTAAAAATAATAATAAAGGAACCAGCGAATGAAAGAGTAGTTGAATATTTACTAAGATAGCTTGTATTGCAAATTGTTTTGTGAGAAACTTAAATTTAACTGACAAATATGAGGGAAAAAATATTTTCAGCCACATTTTAAAAATTAGCTGTCTGGCACATTTAGAATTTCATGAATATACCTGAATTCACATCCCTCTTAAGGGGCTCATCTTACTTTAGATACCTGAGGCCTGGTTCATAAGCTGTTCTCCTCCCCACTCTGTCTCTGGTGAATCCTCCCACCCTATGTGCCTCTGGCCTGGTACCCCAGTTCTGTATGCATAAATAAATAAATTTCTAAAAAAACTGTTTAAAAAAAAAAGTTCCAGCCCTCCCTGGTGGCTCAGTGGGTTAAAGCACAGAACTAAGAAGCTAAGGCCACTTCAGCATGAGCTAAAGCCAGACCTCTCTTGACACACCCCCCCGCTCTGCTCAGCAGTGAACTTCATAGGTCGTCCTGATCTGCTCCCCACTCTGTCTCAGGTGAATTCTCTCATCACCCCTGCACCTCTGACCTGCACCCGAGTTCTGTATGCAAATTATTTGCATTTAAAATGAATTGTTTGGTATTCTTCTCCATATATAAATCTACAAAAGGCTTTATTGTTTTAATTTAGTGTGCTTCATTATATAATTTTCCAATATATACAATTACAGAGATTAAATCCCACATACTCTGCCTCAACAGTGCAGCGTGCACAATCACCCCCACAGCACACTGTTTCCTGCATGGAATGGCCCACCATTCCCTAAATTATTTTAACACAAATCTCAGACATAAGCTTATTTTATCCACACATATTTCAGAGAAGTTACGTAAAATGAATGAATGGAGACACAGGCCACAGATTAACTCTTTAACACGTCCCCAGGGCCATCCATCTAGTAACCAAATGACCTTTATTTGAAAACCTAAGGGATACTCTGTGCCTCTCATTTCATAGAATTGGGTTTGCTGCGTATATATAGTGCAAACATATTTTCCATCAGATGTTCAATTCTAAGTCTCTCCAAAATGGGCACAATGTCATATTTCCTTATATACCTCTCAAGACCTGTTGCAGTATTGTAAACATGGAATCCAGTGCTCCGTCTGCAGCCCGGTACTTCAAATATGTGTACAAGAATGCCAGAATAGTACTCTTTCTGTTTCTATTTCAGCTAAGAACAAGATGATAGATGGCATTCCAAACCAAGGTGCTAGACATGAAAAGCAGATGGATGAAAACTGGTTTTGAGTCCCTCTGCTTAACATCCCTCTTAATTGTATAAAAGGGTTGAGGTCAAAGAGGCCGTAGGAGAGAATTCCTTTGAAGAATCTTAGATTGCTGTGGCCTTCCCCCATTCATTCATCCTGAGTGAGTGAGGCTTTGAGGGATCCCTGGGGTCTGAGGAGAAAGGACTGTTTTGATCCAAGCCTAAGGAAATGCAAGGCTGCCATGCTTGTGGCAAAGTTACCCATCCAGAGGCTGTGTAAAGAGAAGCAGCTGTCCTGGCTATGAGTGGTACTTCTGCCAAGAGCAGGAGACAGCAGCACAGTTTCTGTGGTCCAGAGAAAGGCCATCAGGAGAAAAGGAGCCCCACCAGAAGGCTTCAGCAGAGCACCATCAGAAGGACAGGGTGAGTGGAGGAGTTGCTTTGAGCACTCAAAAGCTCTAGACCGCCAGCTCTTAATACCTGCCAAGCTAGGCCTGAGAAAGACAATTTGGCTGGGGAGTTGGAGCTCGCACTGAGGGGGCTGCAGCTAGCTTGCAGTGCTAAGCCCTAACCTGTGGCACTCCCGGGAGGGCTTGCACTTGACTTTTATTCGGACAATATTTAAACTGAGTATGAGACTGATGACAATAAAAGAACTGCCGGACACCAGTAATAAGGAAAACATTCTCCCAACTGATTGTAACAAGTTGAACATAGCCTTGGAGTTGGCTGGATGAAATAGTTACTATTGTTCCCTTTCTGAATGCAAAAGTTACAAGACTAACAAGAGACAACTCACTCACCGCTGAGTGACCAGGCCAGTGAAGAAAGATTCAGAGGAAATTTCTCAGCTTGGAAAATAAGATACTGTACCAAATAAAAGGAGCATTTTTAGAAAAGCCCAAAAAAGCATGTATTAATCTGAAAGGGATGGATGGTTTCTTAGACTTTAACAATCTTAGGAAAACCAGGATTTGGACCAAAGTTGGTAAAATATACAACTCCTTGTCATTGTGTACAATATTATTTTCTAAAGAATCAAAACAGTGAGGTGACTGTTCAGGTTCTATCTTTAAATAAAAATTATCTGCCAAGGCAGTGTACTATTAATAGAATAAGGCAGAAACAGACTGACAGTGGTGTAGAGTACACAACCAGAACGTTGCAAGCGTTATGTTCCTTCCAGACCTGATATATCAGCCAGAACTGTTCTGTCCCCATGGTGTCAGAATGTATATTGTACCAGGTACTGACTTCTACAGTCCTGTATCTAAAAGCGCATTTTCCATTTCTATCACAAGAGAGCAGAAGTATTTTGCTCAAAGTTCTAACCTCAGGCAGGTCAGGGCATTTTTATTCACCCTGAACTCAGACACAATCACACCTAACCCAGCTCTAACTCAGAACACACAAGCTGCTTAGAGTTCTTGGCACTCTGGTTTCAGAAAAATATCTACAGAAATGCACACGATGGAACATGAATGATCTAAAGGTTAAATTAGGAAAAATATTCCAGAGTCAGGTGAAGGTAGAATTTTATGATGCATCTCTTTTCTTCACAAGTTTCAGGTCCTCAACTTCATTTTGCACCCACGTATTACCCTCCATTCATTTTGCACCCACGTATTACCCTCCAAACGGTTATCACCATGCTGCAGCCCAAATTCCCAAATCTCTTAGTGCTCATTAACACTTGTAAAAACTCCTTTTCCTCTGAGTGCCATTCTCTTCAAAGTTTCACTCATCAGTATTCAATGATATTAATCACTCATTAGCTTCTCAGATAATACAGAACCTCCACTCTAAAAAAAAAATTACAATAAACTAGTAGGAAGGAGATATATGACATAAATACAGAGTAATATAGATGCTGTGGTGGATTTAGAGGTTATGATAAAATACCAATGAAGGGATTAGTTCTACTAGGACTAAAGACGGAAGTGGGAGTCAGACAAAGCTGTATACACATAGCTTGGAAAAATATCATTGAGTTGAAAACGATTCTGTTAATAATGGGAATTTCCAGGCTCACAGTCAATTGCGGCAGAAGTATAGGAAGAGGAAATATCTTCTGATCACACCTTTTCAACAGCCTTCAATTCTGAACCAAGTAAGGTAAGTCATGGAAACAGTAGCAATGATGACTCTTATATCAGGGAACCTGGCTGAAGAGGTTAAAAAATTAAGGGGAGAAAATGACCTAGAAAGCAGACAGATGTAGAAGTCATAAAGAACATACCCCCTTGTGCACTTTCAGAAGATACGAAGATACTAGTTGCTACATTAATGAATTTTAGCATAAAATGAGATCTGATTATCTTTAAAATGTAATACATAATAATGTGGAAACTAGGTAAATAGTATTAAAAAAAAAAGTTGGGTGAGATTGGAGACTAAGTGGCTTACCAGACAGATAATGGATAAAAGGCAAAAGAGTGTTTAAATAAGATACACCCACAAAAAAATTCCATTGGTTTGGTGAAAAGGAAACATAATAAATAAGCATAAAATTTCTGAAGTTTACTATTTTTATCAAACTTCAAATTTTATATTTTTTAAATACTTAAAGAAATTCAATTGTAATTTGTTAAGAAGTGCAATTTATAAGGTTAGGAAACACTGGATTAAGATACAAGCATTCAAAGACATTCACTAAGTCATGATGGAGAAGAAACAACATGGCTGATTAATTTTTTACGAGGACACTTAACAGCTACTGACTGGTGTAAGAGTTACTGTGGAGGTCATGAATTCATAGAGATTGGGGCAGAGTTAGTGAATTATCTGTCTATTAATCAAAAGGGATAAGGAAGACTTGATAATTACATAGCTCTCAGCTGAACTTCAATAGTCAGGCGAGTACCATCAAAAAATCCATTTTCAATCACTGAAAACAAAGTAGGGACAGACATCCCTTTCATAGCATAATTTTGTTTCATGATGAAGAGAAGAAAGGTAAATAAGAGGAGCTTTATGCAATTATATGGATTTCAGGAAAACATTTTCATCTTAAATCAGAAACTATTGTACTGTTTAACTCAATATTGTGGTATTGTAGCAGAATATATGAAATGCATGCAGTTTTTAAAATCATTTGAGTTTACACACATTATGGTCATGATTTAAACACTCCTTATATACCACAGATATGAGAGATTTTCATCTACCAACACAAAGAAACTTTATCTCTTTTGATGAGTACAAATATGATTTCACCCAACTTTCTAAAACTAATGATACTGAAATGGCTTGTATGACTCTTAGTACATGAATAATCTTACCAATCTTGTACTTAAAAACTTGCCTTAGGAGACAAAATCTTGCCAAAATAATCACTTTTTTCTTACAATGAATGAGAGTTTCAAATTATCTTGTTGATGTGTTTAGTACAATTTCTCCTGAATAAACTTGATGAATATTATAACCCACCATTAAAATGGGGGGGGCAACTTTATTATCTCCAGATGTGGTATACATTTGCCTGATATTCTTCAAAATTTAATGGTGTTATCTCAACTAACTGTAGGTCTCTGAAATGAATATATGAAGATCTTATTACTTTTTACCACAGATCACTGATAAATGTTGCTTTCACTCAAGGAGAAAGTAGTTAATAATTCAAGTGATAATATCCAATAAAACTCAACTTTGTATGGAAGCCCTTTTAGATAAATGCATTCACACATCATGAAGCAAAATCTATCAATGCATTGATAAACCTACATTACAGAAATTACTACAAAAAAATATATAAAAAAAAAACATGACCAATAATTCTACCATCACTACCATTTATACTCATTAAAAATAAATAAATAAGGAGCTCTCCCTGGTGGCCCAGAGGGTTCAAGCACAGCACTAAGAAGCTAAAGCCACTTCAGCATGAGTTCAAAACCTGCCCACCCCAGGGGTGACCCACATGGCGCAACAGACCTCCCCTGACCCGCCCGCTGCTCCCTTCAGCAGTGTACTTCGTCGCTCAGCCTGTTCTGCTCCCCATTCTGTCTCTGGTGAATCCTCTCACCATCCCTGCACCTCTGGCCTATAGCCCAGATCTGTATGCATAAATAAATATTTTTTAAATTAAATAAATAAATAAATAATATGCAAATAAAATAATAAAATCCTTCCCTTTAATATATATTAGTGTTTACATGTAACTGTTCAGAAATATTCTATGTAGAACCAATATCAGCATCTTCCATTTATTCAACCTGCTAGAAAATAACTTGTATCTTATTTTTTACATGTAATATTCCACTTTATCAGATGCATTATTTTTGATTGCCATATGCTATTCTGTCTTGCATATACATGAACAACCAGATACGATTATAGATATGTGTTGAATTCCCTTTGTAAAAAAAATGTTCTAAATTTTATCAAGAATTGACTTAAAGGAATTATGATTTTAGTTATATATATTTTTAAAAGTCAAAGTACACATGAAAGTTTTCTTAACATCAACTACAAAAGAGATACTACCTAATCCATTATTTTTGAAGGGTTAGGGAGTAAAGTTTTTAAAAGGTTGCATGGCAAAATGCTTGTGAAACCTTAAGCTGCTACAAAAGTAATCAGACTAAAAAAATATTCATTTTGGAAGTAGCCTAGAGATGGTGGTAGAGAGCCAAAGAATGTGAGGCTTGTCTGCTGGCCTGGCAAACCAAAGTCAGTTGGGAATCAAGAAGATAAGATGATAAAGAAATATCCTGAAGGAAGAACAACTGTTAGTTACGGGACGAGGTAGAAGGGATGCTTGAAAAATGTTTAAGGTGAAGTGAAAGTTGCTTGACAGTAAAGTATGGCCACACTGGGAAGTGACTGATAAGCAGGAGGCCGGGTAGACAGGAAAGGGGGGATGAGCTAAAGAAGGACGAGATTAATGAGAATCACTTTTTCAGAAATGTAAATACTCACCAAGATTCTTGCTGAAGATGACCTTTCGCATAGTTTATGGTTGTATGAATGTAGTTTTAAATCTGATGGCTAATAAAGAAATATATGTATAGATAGGTAGACATAAATATGGAGATGGACATGTAAAAGGAAAATGTGTTCTCTGAATTAAAATACAATCTATCACTCTAAAAAGTTGTCCCAAACCATGTATTTGCCCAATATTTTTTATTATAGAACCCCCACACTAAATAATCAAGATAAGAAAGGCACACGTTGTTGGGAGTTCTAGATTAAAGTGATATGATGTACTTATATAAGGTGCTCAATATTTCAGTAATCACCATGGTACTTTCATTAGTCCTTAATGAAATCAGTAGCAAAACCATCAACATGCAAAAAAGGTCAATTCCAGTTGGAACAATGTTAAAAGAGAAGGAATAAATTAAATTAGAACTTAATAGATCTAAATGGCAGTGATCTTATTGACATGAATAGTGTAAGAATTTAAAGGAGGAGACCTGCTATGACTGCTCTAAGCATAAGCAGAAAGATATACTTGGAAAAATACACTGGAATATCCAAGGACCATTATGAAAAAAGAGCATAGCATGGTTGGCCTAATGTTCATTTAAATTTAACCACAGTTCCTGTCTTTAATTTTTTTTTCTGTGAAAACTAAGGTTATCTATGATAAAGTCATATTTAATATTAACTGCAAAATAATCATTTACCATATCAAGGATAATCACTTAATATATCAGTAATGTAAACTTTAATTATAATAAATAGTCACCCAGAAATAATTTCCATCATATAAGTTTATATCCTTATTAAATATAGCATATATACCATAGTAAATGAAACTTGCTAAATGTTATTTCCAATTGATTCATCTTTCTTGTGGTAACCAAGTTACCTAGCTTCATGAAGACTAGCTATATTCACAAATCAGGGAGCTTAACATTTTCTTTCGCACATTACTCGAAATCAAATATACTAAGCACTCACATCCAAAGGCAGCACAAAACCCACATTCTAGTAGCAATCTCCAACAAAAGTGAAAGGACTAATTCCCAGTCAAGTATACTGACCACTATTATAGCTACAGAAGGAGAATTTAATTTCTGAAGCTTAGAAGATTATTTGAGAGCATCACCAAATTTATAGGAAGCAAAGGAATAGAACTTCTATACAGTGAGGAAAACAGTAAAAGATAAATTTCACTCCTGAGTTTGAGAACACTGAAAATATACACATAAAAAATACACATACATACACACAACTGCCCATTCTTATACACACACACACACAAACACACTCACAGTTAATCACGGGATAGACATAGCTAAACAAATCAGTATATCTTTATACCAAACCAAATTTCCTCACTTTCTAATACACATAAAATTATAACTAAAAGTAAATCAGATATTTGACAAACAAGACAGACTGGACCTAGTTGGAAAAGTGGTTTTGTTGGTTACGCCATAGATAGGTAGAAGAGAAACACTTTTAAAATAGCAAAGAATGCTTTCATATCTAAAATGTCAAAAAGGATCAAATTTATTTTTATCAAACCAAGGAAAAAGCAATACTGTGTATACTGTACTGTAACCTGTATGGCAAAGCTACAACTGAAGAAATCCATTCAAGATCGGGGAAAAGAAAGCAAGGATGAAAGCAAGGTGTATGTTTGCAAAGACAACTTCACATAAAACGCCATTTGTGGCAAAGAGCATGGAGCTGGAAGGGATCGTGCTCAGTGACATCAGCCAGGAAAAAAAGAAAAATACCGGATGGTTCCACTCCTAGCAGGAGTGTAAGGGATCAGGAAAATAATAATAATAAGGCAACTGCAATAAAGTAAAAACTAAAATCAGCAAACAACTATAAACCAGAGACATTCTACCGGGCTGGAGAGAGGAATAAGATCAAAACTGGGGTGGGAAGAGAGCACAGGACTATGGTGATGGCACAGGGGTGAACTGGTGGTGGGAAATCCATGGGGATTACAACCGAGATGAAAAAATCCAAAAAAATGAAGAATGATGTAAGAAAAAAAAATTATACATGTATATATATATATATATATATATATATAAATACCTTTGGACTACGTCTTTTCCATCCCAGCACTGCTGTCCGTCTGCAGCAGCTAACTCATTAACACACAGCTGATCCGCCAGGCCACCATAGAATGTCCGGTAGATCCGAAGGCTATTGATAAATTCTCTGAATGGAAAAAAGAGAAAGAAAATCAACTCTAGTCCAAAATCCATAGTGAATGCTAACACAATGGTGTAATCTGTTATGGAAAACGTTTCAAATGCAACCTTTTAATTTTCTTAATCTAATATCCATTCAATACATTCTAATAATCAAGATTTTTAAAAAAAGTGTTTAAAAAAAGAACAGCAGTATTCAACTAATTCTTTGTAATTAAAGTTGTGCAGTGTAATAATCATATGTAATTCAAGTTCCAAGAAGTAGCGCATAAACACACACACACGCACACACATTTAAATTTCCTAAAAGCCCTCACTAGTTTCTCACACCAAAACACCATAAAACTGACACATTCTTTTCCCTTTTTTCTGACTTTTTAAAATTTTTAGGCCAAGTACTTTTTTCTTAAATCATTGTTATTTTGGACAATATATGATTTTACTCCTCAGGCTTAGTGTCCATAGTTTTATCCCACCACCACAGCACCCATGATCCGTCACCATAATCTCCTGTGCTATTCCCCTTTCTGTTGATCTCCTGTTCTCCTCTTGGATGCTTCATCTCTTGGTCAGCTTGTAAGCTTTATTTCTTTTTCTGACCCTTTGTTGATTTTTCTACATTCCACATACAAGTGAAACCATCTGATATTAATGTTTTTCATTCTGACTGCATTCACTGAGAATAAGACCTTCCAGCTCCATCTGTGTTGCCACAAGTAACATGATTCTACCTTTTGACTGCTGAGTAGTATTCCCTAATGTGTGTGTGTGTGTGTGCGTGACAACTAGTCAGATCCACTCACTACATTCTTTTTTATATGGAAATATCAAGAGCCTTATTACAAATTAATTGACTAATAATTAACAATTTCACAAAGTAGAGTGGGTTGATTTTTCTATATGTTTCTTTATTCTCTTTGGTGCCTGAAAACATAAGGTATTAAGTATTTACTAACTACAGAAAACCTCAGCTATGTAACACATTTCATAAGCATAAAAAATGTAATAGCAAGATGTAAAGTAACACATTAGTTTTTCTTCACACCACTTGTCCTTCCACTAACAATTATTGAAAGAAAAAAAATCAACAAAAAGTTCATTTGTTTTTAACTTAAAAAGTCAAGACTTTTCAGTTTTAAAACCACAATTTTGAGATCCCAAGAATTCAAGTTTTAGTATTTCGAAACACCAAATTCTAAAGACTTAGATATTATTTTTTTTTGCATAAGCAAATGATATTTTGGGGAGGAAAGAAGAATAGTAAGTCTGAAAGAAACTGTAAGGTAGAGAGAGAAGAAGTATCTGATGGATTGAAACAAAATTAGGAAATCATGGAATGACTGTGATGCTTCATTCCCATAGATATTTTATTTTTTCTTTACTGGATCCTATGATTTGAAACACCATACATGACTTAGGGGAACAGGTTCACACCTCCTCAGATGTGTGCCATCCCACCACCCCCACCAGCAAAGTACCCCTAACCCTCTACTCTCTCTTCCTTGTGCCTAGCCCTCCTTTCCTACACCTCGAGCAGCCTCCGCTCAGCAGCTTATTTCTACAGTTCATTTTTTTTTTTAATTTTTTTTTTTTTAAGATTTATTTACTCATACAGAACTGGGGTACAGGCCAGAGGCTCAGGGGC
>NW_004567111.1:10531836-10568820 GCF_000260355.1 Condylura cristata
CACTGCTGAGGGGAGCAGCGGGCGGGCCAGGAGAGGTCTGCCACGCCATGTGGTCACCTCCCGGGCAGGCGGGAATCGAACTCATGCGGAAGTGGCCTTAGCTTCTCAGCGCTGCGCTTTAACCCGCTGCGCCACCAGGGAGGGCCCTCTCCATTGTTTTTTAATACCCTCTTTCATTCCCATATCCTTGAAATCATCCAGTACATATCCCACAGATATTTTTTAAATAATGTCTTTAAAAGTGAGCACTGATGTTCAACTACATTAATTTTATAATTCTCACATTGGTTTTCAAAGGATAATATATGAAAACTGTCAGAGTTGTAAATAACCACTCATCAGTAGAAAGGATAAATGTAATTTTTAAATATGTAGCATCTGAAATCATAGAGAAAGGATCAGAAACTGTCATATAAGAGTCGGTGAGTAAATCTGATTAAATTTTTAGCAAAACCTGACCAGACAAGGAACAACAAAATGGTTTCAGAAAGCAAAAATCTGACTCAACTCTAACATAAGCTAATTCAAAAATAAACAAACAAACTCAAGCTTTACTTTCTTGCTGGTACAATAACTGCTGACTAGACTTGTCACTGGCTCCCTCTGCTAACAAGTGCATGCCCCTGTGCTAATAGTGGCCTACTAGCTGGAATGCATGAACAAATATTAGTTCTCATGTTGCATAACTGATGACGTCTATAGGTCCTCTGGTATAAGGCACCAAAGGTTTGTGACTCCTGTCCTGATCCCATTCACAAACCCACGTGGAACCAGTCCCCTAGAAAGAGAGAGGCCAGGGGCAAATTGCTGGAATTCTGAGGTCTCCAATTGATGTTGTGAAGCTGAACAGATGTTTTTTTAGAGCCCAAATCTCCTACTCCAACCTTGGTGAATGGTGCCCCTGTTTCATTCCACCCTTCACACCAGCAGATCATAATAGGATAAGCCTCCCATTTCTTTTCCAGGCCCCTTCCTACTTTCTCTTACTGGAATTACAACAAGGAATGCATACTTCCAAACTTTCCTTAACAATCATCTCCCAATCTCCTTGTAAAATGTAATTCTGTAATTCTATAGAATATGTCACTCACTTCTACAGCCCTCAAATGCTCTCTATTCTCTCCAGCATGAAATTCAGACTTCTTGGAAGAGGGTATAAAATACCATCTCACCCTCAATTTCTGTTGTGACTCCAATCATAGTTTTGTGATATAGAAATGACACTTGCTTTGCCCAAACACACCTCTGTGTCTTTGCAAGTGTTCTCAAAGTATTGTGCCCTAGATTTCCAATTTTCAATAAATGATTGCCAATCAGCTAACTGTTGCAATGTGCAAAATATTATTGAGTACCAAATTCTGTGTTGACACTAGGAATTCATGACTACAGAACATAGTTCCTGCCTTCTAAGAAAGCACATTCTGGTGGAAACCCACATTAATAATGCAGTGTTAAAATGCCCCATGTAAGGACAGAAGTGGGAATCAGGAAGAATTTTGAGATAATACTTCAATGTCCCATGCAAAAAGCATCAAAACCCAAACAAACGATCACAAAACTAGGAGAGGCCAAGGAAAAGGTTAGAGAATTATGTGTGTTCTCATATTTGCATGCAGTATAGCTTATTTAGCTCGTGCATTTATGGTGATTATGGTAAAAGGTGAGAAAAAGCCAGATTACACTCAGTTTCATTAGTCACCATGAAATGTTTCTGTTTTATTCAGAAGACAGTGGAAGTCATGAAAAATATTCCAGCAAGTGTCATTCTATGGCAGCTTCATGGAAACAGACAAAAAAAAAATCAGTTTTCTTTGTGGAGACAACCAAGAAGGGGGGGGGGGGAGTATGAGAATGTGAAAACAATTTGCCAATAGGCATCATGAAAATAACTTTAAAAGACATTAAGAATCTAGAATTGATAACTTCTGGTGTTAGAATAAGTTCTAATTGTTCTTCTTTCCCCTCTGAGGTGATGAAAGGGAAGATTGAGTTCCCTTGTTGAGATAAGAAATAAAGAAAGGAAATATTGCCTTCTTCACATCACATCTTACACTTAAGATTGTCCTCATTCTAATCAATATCCCCACTCCATGGCACCTAACACTTTTCATTCTAGCATGCTATGTACTTACATACTAGGTTCCATGATTTCTTCATTGTCTATACTTGAATAAAAGCAGGGAGGGACTTTTTGGTTTTTTTCCTATGGTAGATCTTAAAGCAGCGGTGGAGACCGAGAGCAAACTCAACAGTCATTAAATTAATAAATGAGTGTAAACTCATCAACTCCATTCTCAGCATGTTCAGTTTGCAATATCTTTGGAACCAAAGAAAAGAAATCAAATAGAACGCTACTTTCAAAACTTAACATGTGTGATAACATCTGGGGATTTTGCCAAAATGCAGATTCAGATTTAAAAATTCTGGGGAAGGGTCCAAGGGTTTACATTTCAAAGCCACAGCATCCAGATGAAGCCGAAGCTACTAATGCAACAGCCAGGAACGCGTGGAAATTTGCAGGTGGACATGTGACCTTGGGATTAGTGGGCTGGCGGGTGGAATGTGAGCGTCATCATTTACAGAGGTGGTGACAAGTATGAATATGGATGAGATCTTTCAAGCAAAGAATATATGGTAAGAAAAAGTCAAGGGGACTCAGAGTAGAAAGAGCAAAGGAGAAAACTTCAGTGTAAAAGAACCATGGGCATGAAGCAATAGGGAACGGTCATTACAGTGTCTGCAGTGTAAACTGCCATTTTGAGAGGTTGACTAAATATCAGAAATGTCCTTTATCTGTGGTGACACAATTGTCATTAATTGAATCACATTCCCCCAAAAGTCAAATGCTGAAGTCCTAATCCTAAAGTGACTGTATTTAGAATCGGATACTATAGAGAGGTGAGTATGAAAAAAACATGAGTGAATTCACAGGAAAAGTCCTATCCCACATGACTGTTGTCCAAACACGAAGAAAGCAACAGTCCTGGGCCCACAGGAGGACGCACCAGGAAGACAGCTTCCTGCAACCCACAGTCACAGCATGAGTTTGTAGCCTTCAAACCTATAAGAAAACTAATTTCCACTGTTTTAGCCTTCCAGTCGTTGCTACGTTTATATGGTATTGCTATAGCAGCCCCAAAAAACTAACACCAGAGTTAACACATGTGAAGTAGGGCCTCTCTGGTGGCTTAGGACGCAGCACTGGAAGCTAGCCACAGCCGCTTCAGCCGCTTCAGTGTGAGCTGGAGCCCCAACCCTGGAGGTGACCCACAGGGCACGGCAGACGTCTCCTGATCCTCCCGCTGCTCCCCTCAGCAGTGTACATCGTCCACCTGCCTGTTCTGCTCCTCACTCTGTCTCTGGAGAATCCTCTCACCGCCCCTGCTCCTCTGGCCGGTACCTAAGTTCTATATGCATCAATAAATAAATCTTAAAAAAAAAAAAAAAAAGCACATGAAGTAGAGAAACAGGTGTAAGGTTTGCAGCAGGGCGTCCAAGAAAGGGAGCGAGTTTAGAAATGGAAAGTCCCCAAAAGGGAAATCAAGGCAATTTTGCTTGTGTGTATGTTTGTTGGGATATGGAAGAAATTGGAAAACATCCGTGTGTGAAAAAGAAGGTGCTAGGTACTAACAAGGGTATAGGTCATTCGCTTGTTTGTGAATATCCGATTCTCTACCTTTGGGCACTATGCATCTTTGAGGGTCGTTTTTGGATGTGTGACTTGCTTCAGACTTTATTAAATGTATGCATAAAAGACATATTCTCTCCAAGTTTAAGCTTCAAGGACCACGGGGTTTTGCCAGACTCTGCTTCCTTCTGCTTTCCTATCCCACAAAAACCAGCAAAGTTTCTTTCACCTGGAGGGTGCGGTCTTGAGATTTAAAGCCAAAGCAATTTGGACAGTGCCCCCTACTGGTCTAAAATGGGCATTGACTGGAGACAAAAACCGCTTAGCTCCGAATCCGTGATGTGTTAAGGTAGTTTCCTACAAACATTAAATTTTAATCTCTGTTAACAGAATTAGAGGAAAAGAAAGTTAATGCTTGATCGATCACAAATTCTGAAGAAAAAAAAGAGGGAGGATTGAGTGGTTCGCTCTGGAGCAAACGCTCTGAGAATAAAATAGAGCAAAGCAAGTCTTTGTGAATGTGGAGGTAAGCTTTGGTTGTCGAGGATAGAAATTTGAAGAGAGATCATACCTGGCAATTCTATATCCTGTGCTTAGCAGGTTTTAGGTCACAGGAATTAAGAGTGATGTCGCAAAAAAAAAAGTGGCTGCATTGAGAGACCAGGAAATCCACATGAGCAGTAGAAAAAATGTATAATGGAACTGGTCACTAATGATGGAAAGGGTAAAAAGCACTAGACACCATAGAGAGGTCAAAAAGATTAATCTGCTGCCACGGAGCCAATTACTGTTGTTCCTATTACAAAAATCCATACTTTAATTCCCAGCTCAACACCATACCTTCTTTTCCAGTTTTATATGAAATGTCTCAATAAATAAAATACTGTATTCTTTAGGTGATCCAAAATTTAGGTTGCTGGACGGGGGACTATATCCACACCATTTTATTTCTACAGTCATGGCAATAATTCCAGTTTACATTAGTAGAAAAATAAATGCAGAAAGAAGTTAGAAGCTCCAGATAATTGTCCTTGTGGGGCTGTGTTAACATATGTTAGCTGTTTTTCTTAGCCTTAAGACATCTTTAGAATACAGAAATTGAGATTAAAAGTTTAAAAATATTTTTTTAAAGACAGAAGACATTTCTTTACAGAATATTTATTCAAAGTCAGTAATGTCAGAGCCATAAACAAATTTATAATTTCTCATCTGGGCTTGCAACAGCCTTCGAGATAAAATCCCAGCTCTATTTTGCCTGCCCCTCTTGCCTTCAGAGCATGCCTAGTGCTGTTACCACAATTTGTTTTAGAAATCAAGTTCTTTAAGTGCTTTAAAGCACTCTCCTTCTTTAAAGTCCTAAACAATTCAGATGAAACATCTTACCATGGCACATGAGCTCTTGACTCTCTGCTCCTAGCCTCCCGTGGTCCCCTATGACAATCTGCCCTCCATCCATTCCTATGCAATGGTCGAAATCCACACACTGTGCTGCACAGTCTTAATATTCACTGGGTAAAACACAAGTTTAGCACATGCAGTTTTCTCTACACATAACCGCCTTCTCCTTCTCCTTCACTCTCCCAAACTTCTACCCCCTCTACAATACACAGCTTAAATCCATCTCCATACTGACCCATCTGTGCGGCTTTTATTGGCTCATCTGTTTCTCACACAGCCCTGGGTAGCTGTTTTACAGCCTGCTCTCTGATATTGTAACTACTCTGTTTGCAAGTCAGCCTCCCTGATTCAAGAGTGTGTTCTCCAAAAGCCAGCTCCATGTCTCCTTTCAATCCCCAGACTCAGCGTCTGGATCACAATATGGTTCCCAATAGCCATTCAACAAATTCTGGCTGAATCAGCCTCAGATGTAGTATTAGTTTTTAAACAGCCTCCAGAACTTGAAGTTTTGACAAGAAACACATTGCAAAGATTGTTAATGATAATATAGGTCCTTAAAGAGTCTGGGTAAGCTTTATGTTGGGGAAATCCCACTGTTAGAATGGAGAAATATTAGCGAGTACTTCCTGGTGAGTTACTTTTGAAAATGGAAAAAATCTAAAGGGCAGGACTGCAAGCTGTGCAGCACTCTACTAAAAAGGCTCAAGAGTGAGCTGACACTAATAGGCAGCGTCCCCTTAATATTTTGTCATGCTGCCATGTAAGGAAGTGATCATAATCCATACGGCTTGGACATCATGTTTATAAGAGCAGAAGAGGGAAGAACTTGGAGAGCACATGACCCAGTAACTCTGTGCTAACTGCACTTAAACATTGCCAAAGAGACTTCAGACCACACCACGACAGTCCTCCCCCAAACACTGAGATTTATTAGTCTGGAGCAGGACCAGGGCATCAGTGATTTTCTCAACAATTCTTCCGGGAATCTAATGTGCAGGTCGGGTTGAAAACCAATGATGTAGCCCAATCCTCTTAATAGATAACTACAGAAGTGAAAACCGGAGAAGAGAAAGGACTCGTAAAAGGTGACCATTATTTAGTCAGGCATTTAGTCATATTACTTTTAAAAATTAATAAAACATGCCATGCCTGAAGCACTGTCTGGCTGATATGGACAGTTAGATAAACTACAGATGAATGCATCTTTTTCTAGCGAAAATTTTTATCTCTTTTTAACTTTTTACATAAATTATCCCATGTTTAACGGGACATACATTATTGTTGAGTCAGAGGAAAGGACCTGAACTAGACAAGAGCCGGCCTGGCCAGTGACAGGCTGGCGAGACAGTGGAAACAAGGCTCGAAACCAACAGCTTCAGAGCTCTTCCATGAAATGCAGCCGAGAAACATCGACTGAAGACATCACGGTCTAACAGAACATCTTGTTTTCGCAACTACTGTGGCCTTGAGTTTCCACCCCTGCACCTATAAAACCTGTTACCTCCTTCCCTAGGACGCAACTCCCCAGGCTTTGTCCTCTGGAGATCGCCCCAGAGCGCAATAAACTCTGGCTTTGCTATCTCAACTTGTACCTTTGGTCTCTTTCACTGGCCTCGATTTCTAACAATTAGTACACTGTTAGGCTAGAAAACACAGATCCATCACTTTTTCCTGCCAAAATCTGCCCTTACACTCCACTACATTTAGACAGGATTTATCTTCCTCTAGGAGTCTAAAAGGTCAGCTGCAGAGAGGGGACATTCTGATCACTGGCTAATGGACAACTTTGTACACTCCGCTAGCGGAGTAAAGAGTAAAGAGAAAAGCGGCTGCGGCACAACTGCCCACTCAGAGTTCACAGGCTTGTTGCCCTGGGCCTTCTGAAGGCGAGGGACATGGACCAGCATTGTTATTGCTTCATTGCCGCCATACCCTTGAGGCCGGCAGTGCCAGAAAGGTCTCCTGATGTGTCACATGGCAAGGAAAAAAAAAAAAGTTTGAAAGGAAATGTAACTCTACCTGAACTTGTTGGTTTCTGGTTGAGTTGACACAGGAATGCCCTGTTCCTACTGTAAAACTGAGCAGTTCTTCCATGAGCTGTACCACATTGCAATTGCTTTTAATCATTTTTAATGAGAAAGTAACATCTCTTTTTATAGACAGTGTAATTATTCAGAGGCACACGAAGATCAAGTTAACATCTGTCCCTGCATAGTTTCTCTGTCCCTGCATCCTGAGGTAACAAAGACTAACAGACCCATGTGTTTCCTCAATTTCCTCTATATACACACTGACCAGTAACCAGAAGAGAAACACAGAGAAGATAAACATGTACATAGAGTTCACTTGGTTTTACCAAATCAGCTTTTCTCACGTAATAATATATCCAGAGCCACTTTCTCGGTCTTTCTTATCTTTATATAGCTGTATAATATTTCATAGCTTGGATACAGCAACATAGCATAATCTAGCAATATACTCTTCTGTTCACTTATGTGTTGATGTACATGACAGGCATGTTCGTCATACATAAGGCAACCACGTGTCACAAGCTTTGCTGATCTTCTAGGGAGCTGTTTTCACTTAAGCATATGGCTCTAATCTATATTTGATTTTGCATTTCATTTCATTAGACATTGCTGGAAACTGAGCTATGTTCAAATGACATACCTCTCAATCTTATTTCTTCATCTAGTGAGAATTTGTTTCAATTCTAAAACACTTTAAAACTGTCACATAATGCATCTCCACTTTTTTTTTTCCCCATTGAACACAGTAGAGAAAAGGCTATTTCGAATTTTGCACAAAGATCATTTCTAGAAAAGCACCAGATAAGAATCTGATATTGAAATGGAACTTCCGTCTGTGGAATGTTTCACACCAAACATTTATTTAATGACATATATTGATTTTTTTTAACCCTAAAGTCAATCCACACATAATACAGAATCCAAATTAAAAGCAGTGCCTCCTCCACTGTTTGAAAATATCTGCAGAACAAAGGTCAAATGTGCAGTTCGCTAGTTAATGGCCTGGAGCAAAGTTAAGGTTAATGTGGCACTAATGAGCAGGCTGAACCTGTGGAGATGTCTGGCCAGTTGTCAAACAGAAGACATTGAAAATGTCAGTCTCCTAGTCAGCAGAGGAAATATAGAATTACATGTTTCTGGATAAGAACTATTTTCTCTGGGTATTCTCAATTCACATGAAATCATTTTACTTTATGCATGATGATGTCCTTCTACTTGACAAAATGTTTATATAAATCAGTAGATTAATAAAAAAATTCTTTAGATTCCTGTTCTATAGCAATAACATTTCTCAGAGTGCATGCTGAAAAATAATGAAATATATACAGTCCAGTTGGCTGAAGGGTGAACTAAGATCTAGTTTCTGGACTCTGAGGCATGGAAAGCCAGAAGGAGAAGGTAAGCAGAAGACCAAGAAGCAAGACATTCTAAGGTATCAGGTACATCCATCACAAATGGAAATGCAGGTCCTCTCTGGTGGGATGACAGTTAGGATGCAGTACTGAAAGCTTGCTGGAGCCTCTTCAGAGTGAGTTCGACCCCGGCCCAGGAGCTGACCCACATGGTGCGGCAGACCTCTCCTGACCCGCCTGCTGCTCCCCTCAGCAGTGTACTTTATTGGTCTACCTGTTCTGCTCCCCACTCTGTCTCTGGTGAATCCTTTCACTGCCCCTACACCTCTGGCCTGTACCCCAGTTCTGTATGCATAAATAAATAAATCTTTAATTTTTTTAATGGAAATGCATTTCATTGCATTTCCCTGGTGGCCCAATGGTTTGGAGCACAGCTCTATTAAGCAAGTCACAGCCACTGCAGCACGAGTTTGATCCCCAGCCAGGGAGGTGGCCCACATGGTGCAGCAGACCTCTCTTACCTCACCTGCTGCTCCCCTCAGCAGTGTACTTCACTAATCTGCCTGTTCTGTTCCCTACTCTATATCTGGTGAATCCTCTCACTGCCCCTGTACCTCTGGCCTGTACCCCATTCCTGTATGCATAAGTAAGTAAATATTTTTTTAAAAAGGAAATTGTATTCATATTTTGTTAAAAAAAGGAAAATGTAAGTTTTCTATGAGTACCCACAGTCTGCTTTCTGAACCCACTGATATGGACAGAAATTGTGAACTAGGGATTGCCATCATCCTCAAAGAGAGTATTTATTTATTTATTTATTTTTTTCTGACTAAAGGATTCCAGATTTCTCCTTCCTCCTAGGAAGTCTTCTTGTTCGTGTGTCATGAGTTCCCTTCCTTAGAAGATTTACTCTGCTTTCTCCACACAAGCGAGGGGGTTAAGGTGGGCTATACAGGGTGGAGAGTACCAGGAAAGTAGAGGGAAAAGTGGAGAGGAACCCTGCAAATAAACCTATATCCGGGTCCTCTGCACAGAGGATTCTGTGCTGACCATGGCTACATGTTGACACTCTCGTCCGATTGTTATAGCAGCTGTACTAGGACATCTCCAGTCATCGGTACAATCAGCACAGTCGCCTCTATGCCTCCCTCTTCAATGGCCCTCCAATCCAACACATTCCTATTTAATGTCTCAGCAAAAAGCACCCTTTCTGAAAAGTGTCCTTCTCTGAAAAGAGTGATTTAAACCCAATGTCAATACTAGGTTTCAGAACCGACTCTCATCTCATTTTCCCACGTAAGTGTTCCTTCAAATGTACCAACTCTGTTCTGTTCTTTATGAAAAAGGAGTTTAAACAAAATCCTAATTCATTTATGAAAACAAACACTGGACTGAGTGTTCAATATTTAAACAAATTAGGTAGTATTAAGACCACTGACTGTGCATCTCAGAAGAAATGTAATTTTATAATTTTTGCTCACTTTAATTTAAAAAATCCAATTATGCATTCAATCTTACTAGTTACAGGCAAGTTATTGGTTTTTGTTACAAGGGAAAAATGTCTAGGACATGATTGGGTCAAGACCAAGCAGAAGTCAAATGGATAATTTGCAAATCTGATGATTCAAATATAGGTCATTCACACAAAGAACCACTATACCTATGTTTTAAGGCTTAGTATTTTAGTTAATAGCTTGTATGCTACTCTTTTGCAAAAAAAAAAAAAAAACCTACTTTCTGTAATTGCTAACATCGAATTCAGAAACTCCATGACTTCGGGAACAAGAGATTGTATTCTGGACAACACTTCCCCTCTCAGCATTAACAGGACCTTAATAAAATACATTCCCCTTAATAGTCCTCATTCCAGCTTCTCTTTTCCCTTTTATTTTTACACTTTGTGACTGCAATCGGCTCTTCCCAGTTATACTCATCAATAAAATTAACTGATTGAGGGACAGTATGTGCCAGGTACAAATTATTACTTGCATTTTCAGTTGCTGTCTATCTCTCAGTGCAAAAACTTACATTACTGGACTCTGGCATAAAAACAACTTGTAGGGTCAGGAAATATGAGCAGGGGCCAGACAAAACGGGGCATTTCAGTCTTCAGTTTGGTTCTGCTATACCTGTAACTGCCATTTTGGAAAAAAAAAACTGCTCTTGAGGATTACCTTTGACACAAGTACTACTGAATTTCCAGTTCCTGATGGGTGGCGAAGACTATGACTGTCCACAGTAAGTTGTGCATAATCACCTTTTCACTGTCATGGCATCTAAGATATTGCCAATGTGATAGCAGTTAGAGTGCTACAGCCTTTCATTATGATATTCAATATCTGCTCAGGTAAGATTTAACTTACATTAAACATGTAGATAAACCTTGGCCCTACCTGGTGGCACAATGGATTAAAGCACAGCACTGCAAGCTAGCAGCAGCCTCTTCAAAGCGAGTTCAATTCCCACCCAGGATGTGACCCACATGGTGCAGAGACCTCTCCTGTCTCGCCCACTGCTCCCCTCAGCAGTGTACTCTGTCAGTCCGCCTGTTTTGCTCCCCACTGTCTCTGGTGAATTTTCTCACCACCCTGCACCTCTGGCCTGTACTCCAGCTCTGTATGCATAAATAAATAAATATTTTTAAAAACTGTAAACAAACCTAATAAAACATAGAAAACTGGGCTTGTGCATTCACTCCATTAGCAGGATGCCAAAGTTTCAATGTTCAGTGTCTACAAGGTTCTTGCTGAAGGAGAGTGCAACCAGCTGAGCAAAAATAGCACCTCAGACCTGCTGATCTTCAGAAACCATCCAACAGAATCAACCAGATTTTTGAGACAGCATCTAGATCTGAATGTCTTTAATAATCTATGAATATGGGCTTAGATAAAAAGGTGCGTCTTGACATTTCAAACTTTCATCAGTTACATCCTCAAGGGAAGATACCATGAGTATGATGCTAGAGATCATGATACAACACAGGGATGGCTGATGTAAATGAGGATCTTAGCGTGCAGAGAGGCAGAGTGGAAGCAGAGCCACTGTCAAATGATAAGAATCCACTCTAGAAACAGACTCTTAACTGTTGCGGGGGAGCTGGCACCTCTGCCATTTACATTTAACATACAACCGGATAAAAATGGAATCTGCTCTTGTTCTAGTTGTTCTCCATTTTCCCCTCTGTGTGCATCATTTAGATATTTCTAATGTCAGGGCCTCCCTGGTGGTACAGAGGTTAAGTTTAGCATTATCAAGATGTCACCAGCCACTGCAGCATGAGTTTGATCCCCAACCAGGGAGCTGACCCACATGGCACAGCAAGCAGACCTCCCTCGTCTCGCCCGCTGCTCCCCTCAATGGTATATTTCAATAGATCCACCTGTTCTGCTCCCCACTTTTGTCTCTGGTAAATCATCTCATGTCCCAAACCTCTATAGGCTATAACCCAGTTCTTGCATGCATCAATAAATTTAAAAAATGGACACTCCCTATATCATCGATAGATTTTTCAACAGTTGGCAATGTCCATTACTAAGCAGACCCAAGTGGAAGACAGGGCTCAACAATCTTGCTGTAGGTCAAGCACCATGATACTTTCAAATACAATTCATTTGGTAAATTTTAATGTAAAAAAAAAAAAGACTCTACTAAAAAAATCTAAAACAGCTTTTACAAACTCATGCAAAAATTATTCAACTATGATACAAATATTAATTCCTTCACCTCTCAAAAAAAAAATGAATGAAAACAAAAGGGAGCTGAATTAGAGGCTCTTTAACTTTGCATAGTTCAGTGATTTTCCATAGGAAAAAATGGAGGACATTCTCATTTTGTACAGAGGGGGGAAAAGGAAAGAAGACATACTTGGGTATCCCAGAAAGGGTGAATTTAATTCCCAGTTTGGTTTTCTTGGCAGGCTGCTATTTTGATCCATATAAATGAGATAACCCTACAGTTATGATTATAGAGATTATTGGAAAAGTTTCTAACTCATCTCTGGCAAAGCTATTGCTGAGAAGTAGAAAGTTTTTGGAGAGCCAATTTGAAAACTGTCCAATTTAAAGATCATTCCTTCTATGTCTGAGGGGGAAAAATATATAGATAGATACACACACACACACACACACACACGTATATAGAGCCTCTTTAATAATATGCATAATTATGGTTTCTATAGTGAGAAATTGGGGGAATTGTATTTCTATTCAAATTAACTCAAACTCAAGAGTCTCAATATTTCAGATTTTATTTTCAACTTGAAAACCAAATTATTCTATACCATTAATGTAACTCAAAGAGTCTCTGAAACATGCTAGCCCTCATCTATGCAAGCAAGCCAGGAGAGTTTTAACTGCAGGCAGTGATACCCACACAAGTCTGTAATGTTTAATACACGTTACCATCAAAGGGATGGTTGCATTGTCAGATACCAAATACACAACCACATCTATAATCAATTACTATTTCAATTTCTAGTTCATATCAAGTCGTTGAAACCAACTCTCCTTCCAGTGCAAATGCTGCTTACTATTAATTTCATTTTCCCTAGTCTGACTCTAGATCCTGGTAGTCCATGAACTAGTTCCCAGCCATCTTCCTATGAGTGTATAGTTCATTTGCAAAGACTATTTTTTATTCTCTCTTTTTTTTTTTTTTGAGGTGAAGCAAATTGCTTTTCAATGCAACTGAATTTTGCATGTGTTTGTTTATGAAAGTTCTCTTCCTGGGAAGTTTTTATCAGATTCTCTGTGGGATACCTGACCCCCAAAGGTTAAGCACCACTAGCCTAAATTTTTGCCATATGTTTGTTCTGCCTCCTGGCATTCCTTCTTCCTGTAAGCCTGGTGTTTGACCCCCTAGGGTCCTGTTCTTCATTATTCATGTAGGTCTTGGTGCTGGTCTGCCTTGTAGCTCATGTTTCCTCAGTTGTGCTCTGGCCTGGCCTCTGGCCCCTGCCCAAAGCCTTGCCTTGGCCTGTCCTGCCCTGGTGCCCTCATACCCACCACTTACTCAGGACTGTTTTAAATTAAAGAGGAATGTTCGCACTGACCTTTATTTTAGTAAATTGAACTTACAGGTAATAAATAATAATGGCACCTCAAAGAAGCACTAACTTCCTGTTGGCAATAGACGGAAACTGCTTTCTGTAGTACTATAAATGATATCAGTTTTTCTTAGAGGTGACTTATTCCTGATCTATGGGATATTTGCATTAACTGGTATGTGTATTTACAATGCACCATTAAACCAGTATAGATTTACCATATAAAGATACTTGACTCACACACACACACACACACCAAGGGTTTTAAAAATTAAATAACTTTGGTTTCATTAATAATGTATTCTGTTAAATAAGGTTTGACTATATAACTATACGTTATTCATTTTAAGCTAACTACTACTATTTAATAATGCCCTATTCCAGCCACCTCGCAATAATCCTAAATAATGCTTAGTGTTCTTTATTCAGTATATGTTCAGAAATTTTTCTTACATTTAATTATTTAACCATGTTACTGTGTTCTTTGTGATGCAGAAGGTTACAATTAATTTACTTTCACAGGCATTCACATCCTGAATCAGAATCAAGCCCTGATTTTTATACCTTTACACAATTTAAATTTCCTCTTTAGTTCCCTTTTCAATAAGGAATATGAATGTTCCAGGTGGTAAAACTTTCCCTCAGATCAAGACTTAATAAACAGAATGAAAAGAGTAAAATGGAAATGCCTGATGATATAATATTCTGATTAAATTCTGAAGAGAAAATTATGGAAACAAAAACTCAAAAACAATTTCAATTTAATGCTGTCTGTTGTTTTAAACATTAAAAATCCAATGTTGGTAAAATACTTCTCTTGTCCCCACCTTCACATCAAAATCCTCTCTGACATTAAGAATATTTTATTTTTACTAAGCACATCAGACAGTTTCTATTACCCAATACACATGCATGTAAGCATCCAATCCCCCTAATTGGTGCATTCTTAAACAAGAGGCTGGCTAATTGGAATGCTAGCTGGAGAACAGATGAGGCACTGGTGTTGAGACTCTGCCTTAATTTATTGTCCTGGGGTTTTCCTAATTACCCACTTAATTGGCACAGCCACACCACTTTGAAATAATAATGTACGGCTAATTATCGCCGATTTAAGCTTGCTAATAGCTTATTCTTACCAGCTAACTTCAAGAAATCAAGCAGAGAGCAGGAACTGCCACAGGGAAATCATTCTGCTTGGGCTGGTTTAGACAGCTATATGAGTGCAATGTCCTTTACAGCTGTGCTGATTTGGTTTCTGCCCCCAAAAATACCTAAGTAGTGATGGTCGTCTAGATGTTTAAAGGAGCAATAGGTCGTCTTTGCCTTTCTCAACTTTTGGAGATCGCTGTAATTGGTACATATCAATAACTCAAAGTATCCATTTAGCTCCTTATTACCATCATCAGGGCTAGAAATAGAAAGGAAATAGGGTACAGTGAATAATTAAATCATACCTCCAAAGTACAATCCAAAGAATTCAATTCTAAGACCTAGCACCCTCTTTTCCATGTAAAAAGAACAGCTCATGAGGAAGCTGAGCACAGCTCTTAGATCCAGGACAGATGTTAGTAACTACAATTTCTTTCTCCAAATATTAGAAATGGTGCCAGCACAGCAGTATAGTCAAGAGAAGGTCTTCAATGAGATGAATATAGAGGAGAAAGGGGGAGAAAATGAAACAATCGGCTTAGGAAATTTATGATGAGATGCTCACATTCTGGATGAAATACTATGTGTATAGCTCTTCAGTTTTAGTTTACCCTTAGCCTCTATTTATTTTCACTCTTTTTTTCAGCCCTCTCTCAGGACGGATTTCCCAGTAGCAGAAATTTGATGCAGACAATTCACTGAAATGGAGTGGTGGGAGCCAGAGAGGGTGAACAGATGTAATTTAAATAGAAATGTGCACTGAGTTCCAGCTACATCCCACAGGCAGACCTGAAGCATGAGCTTCAGCACATGTTTCAACACCTTGAATACAATCAGCAAACCTCCGACAGTGGGGTGAACCTTGGATTGTGAGCTGCTGGCATAGAGTTGACATCGAGGCGGATGGGATTTAACCCTCCTCCCCTAGTCAGATGTATGGTGTGGCAGCCGGTCCTCAAGATCACTCCCAACACCCTTTCCCTTCAAGTCTATGTGATTCATCAGGAAAGACCCTTACAGTTATTTTAAATGTATTTGATTAAGACTTAAGCTTTCATCCAGACCAAACTAGTTAAAAGCAACATATGCAGGAAAACATCCTCGGTAGCCAACATTAGCAAAAGTTCATTAACATCCACCTACATAACGATCCACCAAGGGGGCACTTGGCTACCATTTTCCGAACATGGACTCATATCTGGCCATAAAACTACACTGTACCTGAACAAGATTCCACACATTCCACCCTGCCACTAAAGTGTCCAAATACCAGTAATCCAATACAAACTGTAACACCCAGGCCCTCCCTGGTGGCTCAGTGGGTTAAAGCACAGCACTGAGAAGCTAAAGCCACTTCCACATGAGTTCGATCCCCACCTGCCCCGGAGGTGACCCACATGGCACGGCAGACCTCTCCTGACCAGCCCGCTGCTCCTCTCAGCAGTGTACTTCGTCGATCTGCCTGTTCTGTTCCCCGCTCTGTCTCTGGTGAAGCCTCTCGCCACCCCTGAGCCTCTGGCCTGTACCCCAGTTCTGTATTCATATACAACTGGGGTACAGGCCAGAGATGTGGAGGGTGAGAGGAGTCACCAGAGACAGAGTGGGGAGCACAACAGGCAGATCGACAAAGTACACTGCTGAGGGGAGCAGCGGGCGGATCAGGAGAGGTCTGCCACGCCATGTGGACTCCTCCGGGGCAGGCGGGAATCGAACTCATGCGGAAGTGGCTTAAGCTTCTCAGTGCTGTGCTTTAACCCGCTGCGCCACCAGGGAGGGCCGAATAAATAAATCTTTAAAAAAAAATTGTAATACCCCTATGAAGGGGACTCCTTAGGGGAGTCCTTGCTCCTCAATCTCCAGGTATTGTATCTTGATTCTAGTAACAAGACTCTATTTCTCATGACTCTCTGCCATGGCCTGGTCCACTGCCTATTGCATGCAGTGGGATCTGTTGATTTGGAAACCATCCCTGTCTGTGCTGTGCACAGGTTAACCATGTAACCTACAGGACGTTGCAAAAATGACAATGGGAGACTTCCGATGCTGGATCATGACAGACACTGCAGAACATGCCTTGCTCTTTCTTGAATTAGTTGCCCTGAGGGAAGTCATTTCCAATAGGGTGCAAAACTGGAACAGCCTGATGGGAAGGTCATTAGGGTAAATGTAGCCTCCCGCCAGCCAACAGCCATCTTCAAAGAAATGACAAAGTTCCTAACTGAAAGTTGATAATAAAATTTTTTAATGCACATTGAGATCGCTATGCTAACCATTAAGAGTATAGTAAATAAATGAAATCTAAAAGGCTAAGGATATAAAAATTAAATATTTACCTGTTCAACTCAAGAAAGGAAAAATAACAAAAAGCGCAGGGTCAAGAGAAAGCAACAAGATGGGACTCAACCACTTCAGAGTATCACACACAGCATTTATAAAAGTGCCCTAAATATTCCAAAAATAAACCAAAAGCTCAACAGATAGATACAATTACAGGAAGTAATTAATATATTTAACAATATTTAACAAAATAGCTCATCCATGAAACAAGATGAGAATTTAAATAAAGAAAAAGAAAATCAACCTTGGAAGTTAAGGATGTTACAGAATTTCTCACCTAGTTCACAGCTTCATAATCCCTGGGCAACCCACTAAAGCCTGATCACCTGAGAAAGTTCCTGTCACAAGCACAATTACAGCAGTTAAAGTCTCAATGTTATCAAACTATTGCTAGCCACTATAGCATGAGTTCAAACCCCTGCCAGGGAGCTAGCTGACCCACGGAGCATAGCAGACCTCTCTTTTCTCATCTATTGCTCCCCTCAGCAGTGTATTTCAGTAGATCTGCCTGTTCTGCCCCCCACTCTATCACAGGTGAATCCTCTTATGCTCCACCTTGCACCTCTGCTCTACACCCCAAATTGTCTATGCATAAATAAGTAAAATAAATATTTTTAAAAACCATTCACATAGTATAAATTTCCTTTTACATCTCCGCTACAGGGACTATAGGTAGGTAGGAGACTTTGCTTCCCAAGATTTATTGCTATCTCTAAATGGACTTTAATCCTTAAGGTCCAGAACTGGCAGAAGACTAAAATTGGCCAGTTAAAGGGGCTTCCAGAGGTCAAATGAAAACGATCTTTCACTTTCTGTCTCAAACCAGTGACCACAAACACACCTGTGTTTATTTCACATTTCTGAACAGTAGTTGGAACAGACGAACACATTCTGCAGAGCCCCACCATGGTTCCTCAACTCCTGACATCAGGATCTAATCATAATCCCTAAAACTATCTCTCTTGAGAGATAGTAAAACAAGAAATAAGACCCTACCCTTGAGGAATTGTTGAGATTGAGGTCACCATTCCTCAGTACACACTGACTGCTAGAGAAGATCAAAGCTCATCCTGCCACCTGCTGTCTAGCTAGCAAGATGGCAAATGCATTTATAACTTTCTGAATTAATGAAGAAATATGAGTTGTGGCTGGCAATAACTCTGGCACTATTAGACCTCACACAACTTCCCATTCCATGACAGACAGAGCCATGGTCATCTGCAGCCTCCAGGCCACCAGGCTGATAATAAAATATCGATCACATCCCAGAAGCCAAGAGGACATGCACCTGTCTTTGGTGGAGGAAAATATTAACATTTCAAGTGCCTGACCACTCATCGGGGTTTCAAAATGTCCAGTAGTCTAGATCTTAATGAGATATTCTCCTAATATAAAAGGCACATCAGATGATCTAGAATTCAGGAAGAGACACTGTACATTTTCAGTCCCTTTGCATGCTGGAGGAAACACATTCCACATTTGGGTATACTGTTATAACCCATGTATAAACTCAAAGAGTTTTTTTTTTTTTTCTTAAGATTTATTGATTTGTGCATGTAAGAACTGGGGCTCAGGCCAGAGGTGCAGAAGAGGCGAGAGGATTCACCAGAGACAGAGTGGGCAGGTTGACTGAAATACACTGCTGAGGGGAGCAGTGGGTGAGACAGAAGAGGTCTGCGGCAACCTGTGGGTCAGCTCCCTGGCCAGAGATCAAACTCATGCCAAAGCCACTGCAACTAGCTTTGTAGTGCTGGACTCTAACCTGCTGCACCACCAAGGACGGGCCTACCCCAAAGAATTTTTATACAAGAACAACGTCTCTGAAGCTTTATGTTTCACAAGTTGCTCTGATGTTCTCCCCTGAAGCTAACCCAGCTCATCCATTCAACGGTGCTACGAGTACCTGTGGCAAATAAAGATGCTCTATGGAGACACTGAAAAGCCCCATTAGAAGAATCACAGTAAAGCTCTCAAGAGTTTGGGAGTCAAGGCATTTCCTTCTTTTGCTGAGAACTGTTTCCGCTTGCTTGGTTTGGTTGTTTTACGCCTGTAAGCTAGCACGTGACTCTGCAGCCCAAGTTGCCCAAGAGGAAGAAGTGTGATCTGAGCTGCCAGACTACAGTTTGGGATTCTCTAGAAGTAACTTACCTGACCATCAAGTGGAAGTGATCTATTGGAAATTAGCCTCAATCTAGCAAAATCTCAAGAAAGATGGCTGGGAAGAATCCAAGTACACACAGCACCTACACTTTGACATCCCCCAACTGCTTCCACTGAAATTTATGTTCTCATGGGGAATGAGTAGAGGATGAAGGATAAGTAGATTTCAGTCCAGTTCATGGATAAGGAAGGGTAGGTAGAAGTCAGGTCGAGTTAATGGATGGGCAGCACAATAGTTAGACATAGAGCAGAACATAATGCCAAGGCAAGCAAGCCCCATTCGGCACCCAGAAGTGTCAGGAAGCCGTGGCAAGTGAAATGCGTAAGTGGCTGAATGCACTAGCACGGGAGACTCACCCTGTGTGGCATGAGGGTGCCATGAGCCTTTCTAGGTTTGTAGGCAAAAGCTAGTCACTGGCATGTTAGGGACAGGGAAAAAATGAGCCTGCAAGATTTGTGATGTTGGGGTGCCAGAGAAAATTCCCCTACTCTCCTGGGTTTTCTGAGGCTGGACATTCGACAAATTAATGCCAGAGAGATTAGAAGGATTAAAAGCCAAAACTGATTAACAAAATAATTTACACATCTATAAATTATAAAGTAAAATGGGAAAAGGTTTGCCAGAGGTTTGCAGCCTGTGTTAAGGGACCTGGGTATCCAGAAAGAGGAAGGGGTTAAGCATGATGGGGGTGACTCCACCTTTAAAACTAAAAAGATGAGTTTCTTATAATGTCATGTTCACCGACAGCCTTGGGCCAAGAGAGCAACCCTCAAACCACACTGTTCCATAGGGAGGACAAAAGTGGAGGAAGGGATGAGCTCTTCTAAGATGATGTGGAAAGGAAAAAAGACCAAGGAAAAGTCAGGAGTTTCACTTTAGCCTCTAGGCCTCCATTGCTGTTAACTCAAAATAATGTGCATCCTTTCAGTAATGGCAGCAGCCTGAGCCAAGGCTTTCCAGGTCTGGATGGAAGGTCCGGCAGTATACACAGGCACTGGGAAAGGCATTTTCTGCACATTTTACAAGTCTATGTACCCCTTTTGGAGACACCTAGCCACAGTGACAAGAAGATTCTTCAATGTCCCAGGCAGACATGTATGAATCTTCCCACGCACATGAACTCCTCATTGCTTGTGTCATTCATCACATTTCACCTGCACTGGTCTAGTTTTGCTAGTGTTGGGAGAGGGGGGTTTCTGGTTTTCTTGTTTTGGTAGTAAAATTGAGTGACTTTTAATAGCTTTAAGATCTTGAGCTTATTTGATTATAAGAACTATCCTAGAGAGAGCATACTGACTGCTCAAAAGCAATAAATGACTGCTGATTGTTGTAGATACTTGGAAAAAAAAGAACAGCTATTTGACATGCAAACAAAGTGCAATTCTATTGAGCAAATAGCCAGCCTTAGTCTAGGTCTTAGGACTTTAGAGCCCTTGTGAGGAGAAAATGAGGAAATTAGAAGCACTGTCCCCAAAGCAAAGAAACAGATTTTACATTATATAGAGTAATGCTGTGTAAAATACTGAGCTCTTCCTAAGTTATTGTGTGAGCTACTGGATTTAATAAATGGGTATAGAATTCTGAATTTCAGTTCAATTCAAAAACACCCACTAAAATCTGGTACTTGTTAGAATATATACTAATCAAAGATAAATAACAGTTTCCTCCAGTATAGAGTTTTTCAGTTTAACTGCCAATTATCAAACAAAAAAAAGTAGAAGACTTTAATTTAAAAGGTAGAATAATGATGGCCACAGTGGTAGAAGTATTTTTTTCATTTTCAATCAACAGGTGGCAATTTTTACCATGCCAGGGGAGATGTGTAGAAATTTCTTTTCATCCAATCATTTTTTAAATAGATGCTCAACAATCATGGAGGGATACTCGCTGAATGTATTTTTTGTCTTCATTGTCCAATACAGTAGCCACCGGTTACAGGTAGAATTTACACTGAAATTAAGTGAAATAAAAACTTCAAACCTCAATCTTACTACTGACATTTAAAACTTCTTTTATCTGATGGTGATAGAACACTTACCATAAGGTCTTACCTCATAAGAAAATAATAGGACAAAGTTCAGTTTTGTTGGTGGGAGACATGGGGAGTCAGGAGTCCTAAGCCACAGTTATAATACCTATTGAGCAATGAGAAGCATCTAGACATCAGCTGGTCCGCACTGTCTTGTTGTCCAGCACAGACCCTACTGTGTCTAGGGTCTGCCACAGTGTATTTTACAAAATGTCCTGTCACAGAAAGAAAGGTTCCTGGTGTTGCAGAGTGAACCTCTCTACTAATGAATGACATAGAAGTACTACTGCATTTTAAAGGTGATGCCTGACGATCTTTTGTATCCTCAATAGTGTATTTTGTTCTGTTTAATTGAATATATATTCTATTCTGTTGTAAAATTAATGGCTTACTTTCTTTTCTCTTTCTGGTTGTAAAACTAATGCCTTACTTTCTTCTGTTGGCGAGTGTCTCTTCACCATTTCTTGCAGAGATCTTCATTCCATGCTTTTCTTTGCTCCCATCAAAAGAACAACGGGGGCTTTGTGTGGGTGTTCTCACTGGATGGCCACAAATTTTATTTACCTTTTAAACAAAAAAATAATAATAATAGTAATTAGAAGACAATTAGAACCATGTTCCAGTCTTTCTGAGAATGCAATATTTCCTACATACCAAAATATTGACATGTTCTTACTTATACCTTACTATTAACCTTGCAGACATTTAATACTTGTCAGTTTTTGAAAAAGGGATATATATTCTCTGCATAAAATGACAACATGATAAACTGATACTACATACATTTACATATGTTGTGTGCATATATGTGCATAACACACAAACACATAAGCAAAATCAGACAGGTAACTATATTAGTTAAACTAACAGTCACGTTAATAGGTCTACTTAGCCAAAGTATGTAGATAAATCACATATTTGTAAATGTTTTTAAAACAAATGCAAATAATTTGCTATTGAATGTGTTGTCTCTTTCTAAATGACTTCTAAGGGTAATTTTCTTCCTACTGTCCTTTCTTAGAAGTGAAAGGGAATATATTCATTTAAAGAGCTCATTTTATAATCATTCCATAAGTTCTTCTTCAATGTGGTTTGATTTTGTGAGTGGTGTCATAGTCCTTTAAAAATTTATTTGAGTGGAAAATTCAGTTTTTGTCAATATTTACCTAGCAAATATATTTATGCAATTATATAATATCATTGAAAAATTAACTATGTATTACCATGTAAAGCATCAAAAGTATCTCAAAGATTAAAGAGGCAGAGAGAAGTATAACTGAAAATACATAAATGCACTGCCTGGGAATCAGGAAATTATGGTTCTTGTCCTAATGTTTCTTTCCTAATGCTGACATCTTGAAAACAGTGGCAGAACTCTTTGAAATTGATTTCCTCATACATAAAATGACTAAAGAGAATAAATTATTCTAAAGTTCCCTTAACACTCTAAATTCGTTTGCTTTCCCATATAATGAATATCAAAAGAATTATGAGGAATTAAGAATCAATTCAATTATTTAACCCACATTTATTTCCCCTGTAAAAAAAAATTGCAAAGAACATGTATTAAATATTATAAAACACACAAGATGAAAAACTGCCTCCTCCCCCAGCAGATTTTGAAGGAAGAAGAATACTTCTTCCAGGGCCCTCCCCAGTTAGCACATAGCAATACGCCACTGCAGCACAAGTTCAATCCCCAGCCAGGGAGCTGGCCCACAGGGCGCAGCAGAAATCTCCTGTCTTGCCCGCTGCTCCTCTCAGCAGTATATTTCAATACATCTGCCTGTTCTGTCCCAACTCTCTCTGGTGAATCCTCTTACCCCCCACACCTCTGGCCTGTACTATACCCCAGTTCTTGTATGCATAAATAAATATTTTTAAAAGAAAAATACTCCTTCCAAATATCAAAATGCAAACTATATGTATCCAAAAAAAAAAAAGACGGGACCAATAAGGTATCATTGCCATCTAGAAGGTAGATGGTGGGTGGGTCATTTCCAGTTGGGGGTGAGGGATAAAAGGAGAAATCAGGAAAGAATTCTTCATGGGATTAAACTTGGCAAATTAGTTGGACCTGAGTGTGTTTAGTTTATTTCATTTCAACCCACTTCAGAATTTAAAAGTAGTTATTACACCCCAATTTTATTAAATCCTAGAGAAATGACTAGGACTACGGGATGGCTGATGCATCCAGCTGAGATTCAGACATAAAATATAGCAATTGTGAGCTCCCCCTGGTGACACACGGGTTAAAGCACCGCATCATGAAGCTCCCCGAAGCCACTGCAGCACGAGTTCCATCCCCGGCCAGAGAGCTGACCCACGTGGCGTGGCAGACCTCTCCTGACCCACCCGCTCTCCCCTCAGCAGTGTACTTCCTCAATCTGCCTGTTCTACTTCCCACTCTCTCTCTGGTAAATCCTCTCACTCTCCTGCACCTCTGGCCTGTACCCCAGTTCCGTGTGCATACATAAATATTTTTTTAAAAATAGCAATTACAATACAAGGTGATAAGAACCACCACAAAAATGCATAGGAAAAGATAACTGTGTCTTCAAAAGTGGACAGAGAAGACTTTCAAGAGGTCATGTCAAGACAGTCAATTAAATGTTGAACTAGGAGTCTGTCAGGTGGGACAGAACAGAAAGCAAATTCTAAGAAATAGTAAAAAAGCAAGGAAGTGTACCACAACTTTACTTGTTCACAAACAACAAAACACAGATTAAAAATAATGGCAAGGCCCTCCCTGGTGGCGCAGCGGGTTAAAGCACAGCACTAAGAAGCTTAAGCCACTTCCGCATGAGTTCGATCCCCACCTGACCCGGAGGTGACCACATGGCCGGGCACTTCGTGGCTCTGCCTGTTCTGCTCCCCACTCTGTCTCTGGTGAATCCTCTCACCCTCCGCATCTCTGGCCTGTACCCCAGTTCTGTATGAATAAATAAATAAATCTTTAAAAAAAAATAATAATGGCAAAAAAAGCGGCAAGACACAAAATTTCATGACTTGTGCGGCAAGCTAAAGAACTGTCTCCCACAGGTGAAGAACAGGTACAAGGGTCCAAATAGGACAATGGTAGCTTAAGTTTTCCACAAGAATAAAAACCATGGCAGCAGGTAGGAAACCAAAGAAGATCCTTCAGGGCAGGAATGGTGATCACAAGGATGGGGCAGAGGTCACAAGGATGGAGAAAAGTAAACAGCAGACAGGAACACATGGGAGGGAATGTGTAGCATGAAGAACTTAGTTGATATGGAATGCCCAGGGTGAAGAATACTGATGAAAGCAGAGGAAAAATCTTGAGAGGTAGGTGAATAAAATCACAAGGTTGATAGAGGAAAAAAGAATTAAAAAAAAAAATGGGTTTGCCTGAAAAGAAAGGGACAGGAAGGATTATAGTTAAAGGAAATTATATGTGAAATTATGTTTGAAAATTGTGCTTAAATTACCTTAAAACTGCCTTGGACAGTTTTTAAATGCCAAGTTAAGAGGTTTTGTTAATTAAACAAAATCACTGGTGGCTGCTGAAAAGCAAAATTCCAGAGTGTTTTGAACTTGCCAATCTGGGGAAGTTGAACTCAAAATTAAAACTATTAAAGACAGAAAAACTGTTAATCACCTCCTAAAGTCGTTCTGAGAAAACCACATTTTATTCTGAACTATGGAGGTCACAGGGTCCATGAAGAGGATTCATGAATTACAGAGGGGAGCAAAAAATCAACAGGGACAAACCAGACTACAGACAATACCATAAGCTGGGGGAACTGTAGAACAACAAGAATTCTCACTTGTGGCTAGTTAGAATGCAAAATAGTGCAGCTACTTAAATAGTTTGGTGACTTCTTACAAAATTAAAATTACCTTAATGAGTAGAAACTCACATCCACACAAAATCAGCAACAAGATGCTTATAGTAGCTTTATTAAAAATTGCCAAAATTTGGGAACAATGAATATGTCCTTCAGTAGGACATAAATGGAAAGTGGTGGTGCATTCAGATTGTGGAATATTACACAGCTGAAAAGAAGTGAACCATCAAGCCATGAACAGACATGGAGACAACTTAACTGTCTATCACTACAAAGCAAACTAAGTCAACCTGAAAGGACCATCTAGATGACATTCTGGGAAAGCCAAAATGATGGAGGCAGTAAAATAATCAATAATTGGCAGAAATTGTGGAAGAGGGAGGGATAAATAGGCAGAACACAGAGGATTTTCAGAGTAGTGAAACTACACTGTGATGCTATTAGAACAGATGTACATCACCACACATTTTCCCAATCTACTGTGTACAGGTCACCAAGAGTGAAACTAACAGAAAGCTGCTGACTTTGGGTGATAATGTGTCAATGAAGAGCCACATTTGTAACAACTGTCTCACTCTGGTAGAGGATGATCGAGAACTGGGGGATGTGTGTGAGAGGAAGGCACAAGAACACATGGGGAATCACTCTACCATCTGCTTATTTTTACGTGAACCTGGAAATCCTCTAAAAAAGTAAAATTTAGTTTGAAAAAATGATTAACAGGTTTGGGCCCTCCCTGGTAGCGCAGCAGGTTAAAGCACAGCACTGAGAAGCTAAAGCCAATTCTGCATGAGTTCGATCCCTGCCTGCCCCAGAGATGACCACATGGCATGGCAGACCTCTCCTGGCCCGCTCGCTGCTCCCCTCAGCAGTGTACTTCGTCGATCTGCCTGTTCTGCTCCCCACTCTGTCTCTGGTAAATCCTCTCACCCTCCGCATCTCTGTCCTGTACCCCAGTTCTGTATGAATTAATAAATAAATCCTTTAAGAAAATGATTAACAGTTTGGTAAATGATTAAAAGTGAGAAGTTAGGGAGTTGTGAGGCCCAGGTGTTAAAAGACTCAAAGTGAATTTACACGAGGCTCAAAAATAGTGGTAGTGGAGTGTAACTACATTAGGAGGTGTGAACATATACAGACTAAAAAAGGAGGACTGTGTCGTCACTGTCAACAATTCTGAGTAAAAGGATCCAAGGGGAGATCATGGAAGCTGAATGTAGAAATGTTTAAGGTAAGGCTGTTTACTGCAGGATAATTTGCAATAAAGCAGAAAAAAAGAGGGAAATGGCTTCTCCATCATGATCCGATGTCATGAGCCACACCTCTCCAGACAAGTCAAGCAACTTCTACCACCTTGGCTTTCTCATCCTTGAAACTTGAGGAAATAGGAGTGACGATCTAAGGGAAATCTCATCTCATCCTGTCCTTCCACGCTGGATTGAGATCTTAACAGCTATTAAACCTGCTTGCCGGGAGAGCTGAATGACCAACCTTACAAAATCTTTATTTCCATTACCACCACTGCTTTTTTTTTTTTTTGCTTTTTTTACAAATACCAAAAGAAAATGTCAAAGCTATTGACTTATATGTTATCTTTGACTGCAGCCAATGGTATAAGCAAACACAGCAGACTCCAATAAACACAAATACATGTCAAAGCCCCAGGCTTGTTGACTAGCTGTCAGGGGCCTACTTCACACTTTACTGAAAGGGAAAGGAAGAGCATCTGACTTCAGCAAGTTTGCCTGTCACCTCAGCTCCCCCAGGTGAGCCTATTTGGGTGCCACATTTCCATAAGAGCAACTTTTTGCTAGTGAAAAAAATCTTCACACTCACTTTGACAATTTTTCATCTTTGACTTATACTGCAATTTCCTCCTTATTCTCCTCCCTGGTCTCTTCCGTTCTTGCCTGTAATCAGTCTGAAGTGTGTCGGGAAAAAAAATTGCTTTCCTCCCTGATGCTTATCTACCCTGCTTTATGTTCCATCTCAGACTTCCCACTGGTTTTCAAGTTCCCAATCTCAACTTGAAATGACTCTTTCGGTTGCTCCTAACTGATATCACTTCTACTCAGATCAAGTGTTTGTTTCAACAGCTCCTTGTCTCTCAGCCAACTTCCCCATTCACACTGTCCTCTCTGCACTACATAGAGGACTATAAACTTCTCAGAGCCTCCCTCTTTCTGGTCAGTCTTTAAATCTTAAAAGCTTTTAAGCAATCATTATAACTTCAGAAAGCTTCAAAAAGCATCTTAAATTGTTTATTTTTCAGTGGCTTGTATGAGCTGAGCCCATTTCTTTTGTGATGATCTTTGTATTTGTTAATAATAATAAAAAGAAAAAGAAAAACGTTTAGCATGCTATAAATTGAAATGCCAGGAGTAGGGAAGTTACATTGGGTGTTTATACAGTACGTTGTTTCACATGATGAGGCAAAGATGAAGTTTGTATTACTGTGTTGAAAAGGTAACCATTTATTTTTCCTCAGCTCATCAAGATGCATGGTATTAAAGACAGAGCTGATTAAAAGAAATTTGATCTGATTTTATAAGCACATTTGATAATTATTACATGTTTGTTGTAAAACAGCGACGATATATACAAATAAGAAACACCGCAGTTTTAGGTAAAACTTATCATCATACTCCACTATTTTAATACCTATCAAACAATTTGGAAGAAACTTAACATTACTAACTTTTTAAGTTGTAACAACAGATTTGAAAGTCCATGAAATTAGAGAAGAAAAAGGGAAGACTCTTTTATGAGTGGAATTAGTGGGATTTGGCTACTGGTTGGATCACTATGAGAGGTAAATAATGAGAATTAACAGTTTTAATTCTGGGAATCAGGATGAACAAAGATTCAATAACCTCTGTGTGGAAGACAGAACGTAGAGTAAATCTATTCAGGATAGGTAGTTCATCTGTTCCTTAGATCAAGAAATAAGTGATTATTTAGAACTCTGATTTGGAGATATTTCTAAAAAGTAATTCTCAATAATGGATTGGAGATAAAGTCAATGATTAGAATAATTTCCATGAAATGAACAGTGGAAAAGTCTATTATAGAAATCAATATTCTCTTCTTTATGCTGATTCATAGCCGTGTTCTTATTATTTCTTTATATAAAGACCCGTTTCCTAAGTGTCACGTATAATAAGATAATTTGGATTAAAATGATCTGGATATATGAAGAGCCAAGAGAATCACAATTTCCCTTGTGAATATGGGAGTCAGTGAGAAGAGGCGTGACTATTATTCCCTTTAAGATTCCAGGGAATTAACAGAGGTAGGGAAAAAGACGGAATAAAAGGATACTAGACAAGTTAGTTTTACAAGGAAAACCAGAAAATTTGATTTAAATAAAAAACTCTTCCCAAAATACACACACCCCTCAGATATAATTTTATGAAATTGTGAGATTTTTTCCTCTTCCATGAAAGTACAGATATCATCACACACACAAAAATGAAGTTAGCAATTTGTAGATCTGTATCTTTAAAAAAAATTGGACTGCTCAAATAACTAATATAATTAGAAAAGCAACATTGTGTCAAATTTCATAAGTGTCACAATTTATTTTATATATTCATGAATTTATAAATCCTAAAAATTTCTCTAAAAAAATTAGATTTTCTTTCAACATAAATATATTTTTGTATTGCTACTGATCTGAAATAGTATCAAAGCCTTACTTCTAAAAACTACAAACAAAAATATTTTGGGGGAATGTGTTACTTTGGTATCCCAATTAATTTTTTAAATGTCATCAAGTTTTTAATATCTTTCTTAGGGTTTTGCATCTAGGAGGCGATTGATGAACACTGCTTTTAATAGTGACATTATCACTGCATGTTGAATGCCTATGAAGGTTTGCTTTATTTATCACCTTGACTGGCCATGGAGTACTGAGACTAAATATCATGTCTAAATATATTTATGAAGGTGTTTCCAGATCAAAAGACCCAAGATGAAGGGGAGGGGAATCCAATAGACCCCCCATATCCCACACTGCTGGTAAAATATGCCATCATGCTCTGCCTTCAGCCTGGAAGACACACCATCAAACTCCCCTGGTTCTCAAAGCTTTGGACTAAGATTCAATACACACATACACACACATCTATCTATCAGTGGATCAATCTATCATATGTCTATGTTCTATTAGTTATGTTTCTTTGGAGAACCCTGACTCCTACAATGCCAAAATCAGAAAAGACTGAATAATGTGACTTTTAATGATAACACAAATTATTGTTCACATCACAGTCTATTTTTTAGCTTTATTCTGCTTTCATTCATCGAAATAAATGACTACACCTATACAGTTAATAGAAGAAGCAAAACTCTAAAGAACATAAAAATCTTGCTGTATTTTCCTTGAATTATCAAATACATTAATTTCTCTCTTGTTATTTATTTTCACTGGATCTACACACCTTTTCATTCCATAGCTATATATCATATCATCTATAAGTTCAACCTCTGAATCAGGCAGACTCTATCCAAAACATATTCCTAGAATGCTTTTAATATAACATACATTTCAATGAGAGCATTGAAAACATGCTGAGTGAATAGTTGATAAGCATTTAAATATAATTGTGTAAATAAACAGTAATACAACTACCAATTAAGCAAAAATGTTTACATAATTGAATTTAAATGATCCATTTGCAAAGTATATTTTCTTGAGAATTTGCCTTAGTAAGCCAGATGTTTTCCCATCTAAACTTACTTTTGTTAAGAAAGATCAACTTCAGAATGACTGGAATTATGGCATGGTGACAGTATATTATTATAAAAGATTTTATTATATTAATAGAAGTGAAAAAATAATTCAGAATATTTAATATCACCGAATATTGTACTTACAAGGACGGGGCTACTGTCAACCAAGTAATATATATGCTACTTAGAAGTTCAAGGCACAAATAAATAAGTCTAGAAGTCAGCTATGGAAAGGATATAAGAATTATCACTACTTACCATGCTTAAAACAGTATACTCTAGTACTGCAACAAGGAATATTCATAGTAAGTAATAAATCATAAAGATGGCATAAAGCACAGTTTTTAAATATAAGCTAGCCTTAGAGAGAATTCTAAATTTGTACCGGGTACACAATTCCCAGGAGAAAGCAAGTAAAGCAGTAAGTTGAATTTTTTTCAGGAATGGCTCTCTATATGGACTTCCACAGCTATTATCAGAAAGCTTTCCACTTTCCATCCTTTCATATTTAAAATTTAAAAAGATGGAAGAATAGGGGAAGGAGTGGGTCAGGTGGTGGAGAAATAGGACAGTATTCTACAATCTTCTACTGGCCCCATTCTGAGGACTTTGTGTCCATAATGCTGTGTACACCTATAAATTAAGCCACCAGAGGGAGCTTCTGTTTTTCAAGTCTTCATAATCATTAATTAAAGTCAATGTGTGACCCACTGAAAGTCATTTAGTGCAAGACTCTTAGAGAAAAATCCAACTTTTAGCCCAAAGTAACAAATGCTCAGTTACATAAAATCTTCATCTCAGTCCAGTCTTTTATACAGAATGACTAGGCTGTAGCAATGCCAGTGTGAACAGACGGGAAACCCAAATGAAGGCCACATCTGAGCTTTCTGCACAGGGAGAGCTTTCGAGAATGGGACGCGTGTGAAAACTGACCAAGATAATCAAGTATTTCTCCTCCCTTCCCTCCCCGCTCCCCTCCTCTCTTCCTTCCTTTGTTCCTTTCTGGTCTCCCTCCCTTCTTTTCTTTTTTGGTTTTCCTTCTATTCCTCCCTCCCACCTCAACTTCCCTTTCTCTTTCCCTCCTTCCCTCTTTCCTTCCTCCCTTTCTCCTTTATGTGTCCCATTATAAGGACACATTAACCTAGAACATTCCCAGCAAGAGTCAAACATACGTATTTTAGTGCTTCTATAGCTATAGATTTCAATGTCAACCAATCAATTAAGCATCTGTTATCTGTATGCTGTCCTTCTTTCAGATGGAAATGTAGTGATGAAGCTCTGTTCATCTAGCAAGAGAAATGGGAGACAAATATCAAATAAATACTTTATTTCATGATGAATATTATTTAGTTAAGCGTGAATAATGGATAGGGTGATGGGGTGGAGTGAAGATAAACTCCTTCCACTCGGGGGTCAAAAAAGACTTCCTTACACTGAACTGCAGGACAGGTTCGCTCCCCAGCCAGGGAGCTGACCCACATGAGATGGCAGACTTCTCCTGCCTCATGCTGCTCGCCTCAGCAGTGTATTTTAGTAGATCTGCCTGTTCTGCTCCCCACTCTGTCTCTGGTGAATCCTCTTGCCCCTGCACCTCTGGCCTGTGCCCCACTTCTGTATGCACAAATAAATAAATCTCACTTGCAGCACTACACTTTAACTGGCTGCGCCACCAGGGAAGGACAAATAAATAAATCTTTAAAAAAATCCCTGGCCCTCCCTAGTGGCACAGTGGGTTAGGACACAGCACTGCAAGCTAGCTGCAGCCGCTTCAGTGCGAGTTCAATCCCCCACCAAGGAGGTGACCCACATGGCTCAGCAGACCTCTCCTGGCCCTTCCACTGCTCCCCTCAACAATGTACTTTGTCGATCTGCCTGTTCTACTCCTCACTCCGTCTCTGGTGAATCTTCTCACCACCCCTGCACCTCTGGCCTATACCCCAGTTCTGTATGCATGAGTAAATCTAAAAAAAAAAAAAAAAAGTTTGCTTTAAAAAAATATAAATAAATAAGTTACTAAGTAAAATGAGGATGAAAATCATCCACTGGCTCTTTTGAGCAAAAGGCCATTGGTGACTTGTGAAAATTTAGTTTTTATACAGAGGTGCAGCAGAACACATAGTACTGGGAAGGGATAAAAGAGTTAAAAAGAAATAAAACAGCTGAGACTGTGAAGATGCTCAAAGATTTCATGGAGTTTTATAGTAAGGAGAACATGGAACTTTGTAGTAAAGAAGAGGCAAAAGTCAAATAACAGTCTGCTCTATTTTGTTTTGATTTATAGGATAGTAGTTCTTATAACATGGTTGCATGTTTAAAGGCAGAGGTACTATTTGGGATAAGTTGATGCAAGATACTTCTATTTCAAAACAACTGAGATGGTTTTCAGGGTCTAAGGCAGGTGAGAGACATGTAGTTTAAACAGATCACTCTGTCCTGAAATGCCTTTACTGCTGCAATTACCCAGGGCTGATCAGAATTATGCTCACATACATGGAGGTTCTAGACGACAGGATGTGGATGAGGAAAGGGAAGAAGAAAAAAAAAACAAGAAAAGGGAAATAGTCAATATGTTAAATATTGCTGGAAGATAAAATTTTTGGTTTAGAAATACAAGGAAGTAAAGGAATGGCAAGAAAGGATGACCTCAATATGAACTGCAGATTTCTGAGGTCATTTAAGCATTGGTAAAGGGTTTGGGAAGGCAGGGAGAATTATACACAGGATCAGACTACCAAGGTATCGGTTGGACTAATGGTCTTAGATAAGTCGAGGTCGTGGACTCCTATATGATTGCTGATGTAAATGTTGAAGCAAGACGTAACGGGATTGATCCTGGCAATCAAAGTGCACATATTCAATAACCAGAGAGTGGCTGAAGGACTGCGGTAGCTTGGATCATGTGGTGACGCTAGCCAAGCCTCAAGTGGCAGTCAGTGAGATGGTGACCCAATAGAGCAATTGGCAGCTATAGCTTTTACATGGAAATGCACAATCTTAAGCAAGCCATTTACAAGCTTTGCTCATCTTTTGACATTGGCAACACTGACATAATTAATTCATAGCCACACTGTGGGGATTTGGTAACAATCTGTGAACGTAGATATCTTTTATCTGTGTGAACGATTTTATTAGTAAGGGCCAACAAAAACTAGAACTTGAATGCATTTTTCCAAGTCTAATGTCTTGTCTTCAAGACATTAGTGAAAGACTAGATTTTCAATGATGAAACAAATGGGTAAAATAGAAAAAAGGTAACATCAAGACAATCTAAAATTTGTCTCTACAGGCATCAGCGATGTCAAATGAGTGTTATAAGCAAAATTCCAGAATTCCCAGAATTCCAGAGAGAAAGACAATAAAACAGGAGTGCCATCAAAAGTTTAGACTAACCTTGAATCATGACAACAGAAAAGGAGAGAAATCCTATCTGGTGGTTGAGGGGGTAGGAGGGAGACAGAATACCAAACAGTGGGTATTAACTCGTTATACTAAGAAAAATTTGATCCAATTACATTTTTCACTACGCTGTCTGGAGAAAATATTTTTTCCACACATAATGATTGCACTTTGTGACATTTAAGCCCCTTGAGTTAGGTAATTTATATTCTACGAACTCCCATGGACTCTTCCAGAAAGGGAAGGTGAGCCAGCCAGCACAACCTCAACACTAACATATCAGATACCACCGGAGGAGAAAAAAGGCAATTCAAAATCGAGTTTAAAATAGAGAAGGAGTGGGATTGCTGGGTCATAGGGAAGCTCTATGTTTAGCAGTTTGAGGAACCTCCAAACAGTTTTCCATAGTGGTTGTACTAGTTTGCATTCCCACCAGCAATGCAGGAGAGTTCCTTTTTCTCCACATCCTCGCCAACATTTGTTGTTGCTAGTTGTTTGAAGATGTGCCATTCTCACTGGGGTGAGGTGGTATCTCATTGTGGTTTAAATTTGCATCTCCCTTATTACGAGTGATGTTGAACATTTTTTCATATGCCTGTTGGCCATCTGCATTTCCTCTTTGGAGAAGTGTCTTTTTAGCTCTACTGCCCATTTTTTGATGGGGTTGTTTACTTCAATTTTGTTGAGTTTCATCAGTTCTCCATATATTTTTGTGATCAGTCCTTTATCGCTACTTTTGTGTGAGAAAATGTTTTCCCAATTAGTGATCTTTCTGTTTGTTTTTAGTAATGTCTCTTTTGCTGTACAGAAGCTCTTTAACTTGATATAGTCCCATCTATTTATCTTTGCCTTCACTATTGTGGCGTTGGGTGCTCTGTCTTTAAAGATGTCGCTAAAGTGTATGTCGTGAAGTGTTTGACCCATCTTTGCTTCTAGGTATTTTATGGTTTCCGTTCTTATGTCTAGGTCTTTAATCCACTTCGAGTTGATTTTTGTGACTGGAGTGAGGCAATGATCTAGTTTCATTTTTTTGCATGTAGCTACCCAGTTTTCCCAGCACCACTTGCTGAACAAATTTTCTTTGTTCCATTGTATCTTCTTTGCTCCTTTGTCAAAAATTAGGTGTCCATAAACTCGTGGGTTTATATCTGGGTTTTCTACTCGAATCCACTGGTCTGTATGTCTATTCTTATTCCAGTACCATGCAGTTTTGATTATTATGGCTTTGTAGTACAGCTTGAAGTTTGGGATTGTAATGCCTCCATTTTGATTTTTCTTAGACATGAGGGTTTTGGCTATTCGAGGTTTTTTGTTGTTCCATATGAATCTCATCAATATTTTTTCTATTTCATTAAAGAATGTCATTGAGATTTTTATGGGGATGGCATTAAATCTGTATATTGCTTTTGGCAGGATGGCCATTTTGATGATGTTAATTCTCCCGATCCATGAGCAGGGGATGTCTTTCCATTTCATGGTGTCTTCTTGTATTTCTTTTAACAGTGTTTTGTAATTTTCTTTGTAGAGGTCTTTTACCTCCTTTGTTAGGTTGACTCCCAGGTATTTGATTCTTTTTGTTTTAATTGAAAAGGGGATGGTTTTTTTAATCTCTGTTTCTTCTGCTTGGTTGTTTGTGTATAAGAAAGCCTCTGACTTTTGTGTGTTGATTTTATAACCTGCTACCTTGCTAAACTGGTGGATGGTTTTGATTAGTTCCTCTGTGGAGCTTTTAGGGTTTTCCATATAAATTAACATATCATCTGCAAATAAGGATAGTTTGACTTCTTCTTTCCCTATTTGAATTCCTTGTATGCCTTTTTCCTGTCTTATTGCTCTGGCTAGAACTTCCAGTGTTATGTTGAAGAGCACAAAAGACACAAAAACACTGATTGAAAAAGATACTTGTACCCCCATGTTTATTGCTGCTTTATTTACAATTGGAAAAACATGGAAGCAGCCCAAATGCCCAAAAGTAGATGACTGGATTAGAAAGATGTGGTACATATATACAATGGAATATTACTCAGCAACCAAAAAAGAGAAACACATGTCTTTTGCAGCAACTTGGATGGAGCTGGAAAAGATCATGCTGAGTGAGATAAGCCAGAAAGAGAAAGAAAAATACCGGATGGTTTCACTCACAGCAGGAGTATAATGGACCAGGCGAGAAAATAACAAAAATAATGAACAACCATAGACCAGAGACATTCTGTGGGGGTGGAGTGGGGAATGGGATCAAAAACGGGGGGGGGGGAAGGGAGGGAAATGCACGGGACTGTGGTGGTGGCACAGGGGTGATTTGGTGATGGGAAACCCATGGGGATTACAATTGAGATGAAAAAAAAAATGTGAAAAATGATGTAAAAATAAACTTTAAAAAAAAAAAATAGAGAAGGAAATGCTAAGTAATGTCTTTACGGCACAACATCAAAACATAACCTTTTTTTTTTTTTTTTGAAGAACTCTAAATTGTAATTTTTTTTAATTTAGCAAGATAGGATTTTAAAAAAGAAGAAATCAATCTCACCATTCTTGTCTCGCTTTATCAACGCTGCAAACAATTTAGATACGGCACTGGCTGGAAGTTTAAAATGTTCAAACGAAGGCTATTCTGTTCTCGTTGGGTCTGGTGTTTTACTTGTCCTCCCCTGCACTGAAATTACTATCACTGTACCATGGATTTTTATTTGTTCTTTGGAAGGATATAAAATCCTCCTCTCTGAATTTCCACTACTCTCTCAGTTTTAACCCATCCCACCAGGCTCCCAGATTAATCTCTGAACTTAATGCTTCTCTGACCCACAACTTCTGGTAATTTCTCCCACTTCCAAATGGCTAAAAACTAAAGCATTTCATGTGAATTTAAAGCAGTAACTCCACACTCCCCAGTATTCCACTCTAAATACATGATTCAACTAAACATTATTACTCCTGATCCCCAGAGCTACCACATACTTTTGGGTCTTTGTACTTTTCTCTTTTTCTGTTTGTCTAAATTTAACCACATTCCAAGTTTCAGTGAAAGTATCACCTGTGAAATTATGCCCCTCTTGATCTCTCAACTTGAGGTCAACCTTTCAAGCATCTGTTTTGCACATCTCAATAGGACTTGTTCTGTTGGCAATTTAGAGCATAAAAGAGAAAGTATCTTGTTTTGTTTTTAGCTGTGTCTAATCCTTCCAGCACCTCAGAATAAGGTGCATCTAGACAAGATTATGCTACGCGAAATAAATCAGAAGGAGAAAGGCAAACACCAAGTAGTGTCACTTATATGTGGAATTATAAAGGTGCCAGGCAAAGGCTCAGGTAAAGCCAAGCTCACCTTAAACTCTAGAAAGTGGATTATAAAGCTGTGGCTACCAGAGCAGGGAGGACAGAGGGAAGGGTAAGAATACACCACTCCCTTCTGCGCAGACTCAAGGTATAAAATTGGGCCTTCCTGTTAACCACACTGAGCAGCTTTAGGTTTTTCCGCCTTTCTTATTTTTCACACTGTCTGACCTGTAACTAACTTTCCATCTGATATCATGTGTCAGGAAATTGTTAAATGGGTCCCTAAAAGAGACAATGATGAATGAGAAAATAATTCCAACAATTTTAATAGACAAATGCTCATCACTCAGAATCGTTGCAAAAGACAGGAGAAAATGGAAAAATTAAATGTACAAAGGTTATGAATAGTAAGGTGAACAGATAAAAATACCAATGGGGAAAAACACAAAAGCTGATCAACCTCAGTACTTAGCTGTGAATTGAAAAAATACAATTTTTATCCATCCAAATAAAAAACAGTCTAGAGACAGAGAGTATCAAATATTGGCAGAGGCATGAGGAAGGAGATGGCCTCTTACGTTGCCCCCATAATGTAAGTGGCACCTGTACAGCGGGAAGGGGAGGGGACCATGACTTAGCCA
>NW_004567111.1:10569247-10660194 GCF_000260355.1 Condylura cristata
ACACTGCTGAGGGGAGCAGCGGGCGGGTCAGGAGAGGTCTGCCGCGCCATGTGGTCACCTCCGGGGCAGGGACTTAATTCATGCTGAAATGGCTTTAGCTCCTTAGTGCTGTGCCACCACTCCTGCTTCACCACCAGGGAGGACCCAGATTAACTTTTTAAGTGTGTACTTTCTGCTAGACAGCCCTTCTACCATTCTGAGATAACAGTCATTCTTAAAAACTAAGAAGGTTCGACAAGGATGCCCAATAAATCATCTATTTTTTTATAATGACAAATTATAAATCAATCATTCTTTAATGTCACATGGTAGCATTATACTCTGAATTACTACATGATAGTTAAAAAATCAGTACATTTTATGAGGAAAACACTGAAAATGATAAGCAGACTAAAATATAACTTATGATATTCAAATTAACACAATTCCTGATACTCCATTCATTAATGCATACAGTGCATTTTAAAGGTGTAGAAGGAATACATAACCAATTTCTCCAGAGAAGAGGGAACAAACTGGTTGAGACCTAACCAGGTCTCAACAAAGTCCTCAATTTTATAAATATATATAAGTAGATATATCCATATCCGTGTTTATTCTTTGTTGCCTAATTTTACAAAATTCGAATTATATCCTGTGTATATCTGTATCTCCAAAACTTTCTTGTGTCACTAAAATGACACATCATAAACATCCCCTGAAGTCCCTAGATGTATATGTCAGTGTTATGTTTTCTAGTATATGTCTATGCAGAGAAAGAGACACTCACTGACACACACTCATTCAATGTAATAGGTGGGATTGAATCATAATGCCAAGTTCTACTTTTTTAATGGGACAGATTCTTCATATTTTGCTTGTTTCTCCCACTCCCACTTCCCACTCCAGCCACTCAGATCTTTCCCTTCCCAAATAACTAAGTACAGAAAATTGTTATGGCTCTTCTATTTTACCTCATGTTCATGTGCTCATGTAATTTGAACAGAAACACATTCACATAGATCATTATGAATACAAAGATAATGTGAGTAAAAATCTAATGCTTTATAAAAATAGGATCATATTATGTTTCTATTTTTCACTGCCATGGTAACACATAAAAATCCTTTTACATCAATTGAGATGGCTTACGTCCATTATCTCTGATGGCTGCACAATTCCCCTTGGGAGGGGTTGTGTCCTGACTTACTCAGCATTTCCCGGTTACTGGATATTTACTTATTTCCAGTATTGTGGTTAGAAGCTTACTGCAGCTATAAACATCTTTGATGATACTAAATGTTCAACTACTACTACTATTTCAATATAACCAAATCTCAAGAAATTGGATTGTCAAATGTCTGTCAAAGCACTCCCGTGGAGCACGAATGGAAGGGAGCTGTTGGTGAGAGGCAGACTGTGCACTATGTGGGGGTCAGACATATAGACCACTATGATCACATAAAAGAGGTCTGGCGGGCCCTCCCTGGTGGTGCAGCGGGTTAAAGCACTGCACAAAGAAGCTAAAGCCACTTCTGCATGAGTTCGATCCCCGCCTGCCCCGGAGGTGACCACATGGCGCGGCAGACCTCTCCTGACCCGCCCGCTGCTCCCCTCAGCAGTGTACTTCGTCAATCTGCCTGTTCTGCTCCCCACTTTGTCTCTGGTGAATTCTCTCACCCTCTGCATCTCTGGCCTGTACCCCAGTTCTGTATGAATAAATAAATAAATCTTTAAAAAAAAAGAGAGATCTGGCAAGTGTACCATGGAAAGACACTGAATGTATAGGAGTGAAGTTCATCTGTCATTCTGGTGACTCTGTAGATGGACTGGAGGTTGGGAGGAAGGGGAGACAGGGAGTTGTAGTGAGATCACCCTAATCAAGATGCATCTGCCTACAGAAAGTCTCAAGGACGATGCCCAGTTTTCTAAGCACCAATGTAGAGTCAGAGGATATCATAGAATGAGCACATGTGGAAAATAATATTATGATTCAGGTCTAGATTAGTGGGCCCTGCAAATTCTCTGGGACATTCATTCTGAGAGTGTCAAGTGCAAATCTACATAGATAGGTCTGTTACCCTATATATACTCAGGGTACATACAAACAAGGTGACTTAATATGTGCATACAATTCCTAGCAGGAATATACCTGACTAACCTGGAATTAAAGTATTATAAAGGGGGAAAAGGAATTATTTCTTATTTATTTCAAATTTTTCATAAACAGAATTATTAATACTTTCAGTTGTTTTAGCTTAAAAATCCCTTTTTGCATTAAGATTAAAATGAATGCATATATGTTATTTGTATTTAAACTTATGGTGCTCTTAACTGTAATTTGAGTTCTTTTTTTTTTAAGATTTATTTATTTTTGCATACAGAATATGGGTACTGACCAAAGGTGAAAGGGCTGTGAGAGGATTCGCCAGAGACAGTGGAAAGGAGCAGAGCAGGCAGATCACGAAGTCCACTGCTGAGGGGAGCAGCGGGTGAGACAGAAGAGGTCTGCTGCGCCATGTGGGTCAGCTCCATGGCCACCAACTGTTATATCTCTATGATGTCAGGCAAATAAAGTTCATGGCCAAACTGCCTTTTGTTCAGTGTCTTTGATCAAGGAAAGATTTATCTGTTAGGGCACACATGACTCCCTTTGTTCTGAGGCTAAATGGTCAATGTGATGAAGCACCTCTGTCAGCAGAGGCCAGACTGGGGGGGGGGGGGTCCCATGTGACATCTCTGGGCTGGGAAACAGCGAGGCCTTCTGCATGTTCCAGTGTGGAAATGAGGACCCTCTGTCAAAGGATGCCAGTATTTGCAATACATATGTTAGTTATACAGATGACAGCATTTGTTGAATAACAAGTAATATAATATCAAATTCTAATCAGTATTACATACTATGAATTTTTTTAAGATTTGTTTATTTATGCATACAGAACTAGGATACAGGCCAGGAGTGCAGGGATGGTGAGAGGCAGAGTGAAGAGTAGAAGAGACAGATTCACGAAGAACACTGCTGAGGGGAGCAGTGGGTGGGTCAGGAGAGGTCTACCGTGCTATGTGGATCAACTTTGGGGCTGGGGATAGAACTCACATAAGTGCAATTGTGGCTAACTTGCAGTGCTTTGCCTTGACCTGCTGAGCCTCCAGGGAGGGCCACATATTATGAATTTCTAATACATTTACAAAACATCCATATCTTTTCCAACTCACAGATGGCACATCTCTCTGTCCAAGTAACATTTTTAAAATAATTTCCCATTGCTTTGGTGTATGCTCTGAAGTAGAGGCTTCAACCTAATGCACCTTGTGAATATTACAACTCAGTTCACACAGAGAAAGGACGGAACACACACAAAAAAAATGAATATAGAGCCAAAGGAATGACATCCAGACAAAGATATTTGCCTGAGATATGTTTTCTTTCTATGGACACAGACCAAATGGAGAAAGTCAAGAGAATGCTTAGTCTCCTAGTTTCACATTGCTGTACCTGGCACTTGGGAAGAGGACAATTAAGTCCAACTCACAAGGAGTCTGCAAAGGAAGTCAGCTTCTGGATTGCATTCCCAGAGCCCACGGTAAGTTACAGAATGACTGACCCTTTTGTAATGAGAGATCATCCACTGGAGGGGGCAACAGAAGATGGTCCCCTGTCAGCTTGCTGCTCCCCAGCCAGACAGCAGGTTACATTCCCTTAGACTTCTCCCAAAATATCTTACTTATGGCCACAACCCCAATATGCCATGGAAGATACATCTTGGCAGCATTTCCCAGTGTTTTTAGTAGAAAATCCCTAACATGAACAAGCAAAAGCAGGGTCCTCATTAGATATGTGTTGGAAACGCTCACCTCAATGTAATTAGTGGATGAAATAGATTTGTCAGAACCTTTCACATAGGAAGCTGCAAGGAGAGTCTTCAAGACTCTCCAGGAGATGAGTATTATACGTAGCTTTGCCCCAGATTTAAGATCATGCTATGCTTTTTCAAAGGACGCCTTCTATTGACAAAAACCTAACAACAACCACAAAAATCTGACCTACAATCTAACAAAAGCCATTAACGAACTGCAGAAAGCAGTGAATCCTTAGGTGACGAGCAGGAGCTCACAGGTCTGTAGAAGTCTAAAAGGGTACCTCGCAGACAAGGCCACAATCCTGATCCAGCTGCAAAAGCAGTGACGGTTATCCTTGGACCAAATCAGTGTGTGAAATGCAGTTCCAAAGCCTGACATTTGTCTTTCAGGACCAAGAACTGCAAAGGAGATTGCATGCCCTAGAATCTCCCCTATGCAGAGTCGCTCTCATGCACTTCATCAAGGTATGTTTCTAATGCTTATTATTTTACTTTTGCCTTTATTTGCAATAACCTAATTTGATAAAAGGCATCTTTGACTGGATGTACAATAAATGCAGATACAATATTAATAATGCCTGAGTATGTATCTATGTTTAAAGTTTAAGTGGAAGCATTTTATTAAAAGATATGCATTCATTAAAGGAATCATAGATTATCACAATGTCTCACTGTGCTCTCGTGGGAGAGATGAAATGTTAGTAATGTAAGATTCAATGAAAAGTTGTAAATGCTTGAAATTAAATCTTACTGAGTGCATTAATCAAGAAGTCTCTACTATAGATTTTGGAGGTCATTTCAGTTCAATAAATATTACCAGACACAGGAGTGGGGGTAAAAAGATGGGAAGTGTCTATGAATTCTTTAAACAAGTTTTCAGTGTTGTTGGTGAGATGGCTGTAGTAGACGTAAAGTCAAGTCAACACGGGGTTGAAGGGCATAGGTGATGTACTTTCACCTGGAACATGAATGCAAGGGAGTGCGGATCAGGAGAAGTGGAGAGACACAGATGACGGATGACAAAGGGCCTTCTATACTATGCCTGGGGATTGGACTTTTGCAAATAGATACAAGTAAGATAAAGATGTAGGAGACCAGTTGGAGGCAATTCCAATAGTCCAGGCAATGCAGAAGAAAGAGCAGATTTACTGTTGATTGAAGGAATTCATTTGTAGTAAAGACCTAGACTGTAGCCAGACTACCAAGCGAGACAAGAGACGTCCTCTACCTCCTGGACACAATTCAATGTATACTATTTTACAATAAAAGAGGAATGAAATATCGATACATATTACACTATAATTAGGCCTTCAGAACTTTTACTATGTGAAAGATATTAGTCACCAAAGACCACATATTACATAGTGCTATTCACATGAAGTCTCTAGAAGAGAAAATGTGCTGAAACAGAAAGTAGCTACCAGGAACGGGGGGAGGGAAGGAAGAGGGGGTGAGAATCACTGCTGAAGCATATAGGATGCATACAGGAAAAATATAAGTGAATGATTAACTAACTGCATATACGCCGAATGCAACAAAGGCCAAGTCACAGTGCCGTCATGGTGTAACTGGTATGTGTATACAAAGTTATTAAGCCTTGTCTGCAGAGGTTGGGGAAAGTTTCCCAGAGTTAGCAATATTAAGAAGAGACACAAATGAGGCCCTGCGGACCCCTCCTGGTGACACAACGGCTTAAAGTGCAGTACCAGGAAGCTCTCTGCAGCCACTGCAGCTCAGGTTTGATCCCTGGCCAGGAAGCTGACCCACATGGAGCGGCAGACCTCTCTGGACCCGCCCACTGCTCCCCCTCAGCAGTGTACTTCGTCGATCTACCTGTTTTGCTCCCCACTCTGTCTCTGGCGAAGCCTCTCACACCCTTTCCCCCCACAACCCGCCTGCATTTCTGGCCTATACCCCAGTTCTTGTATGCCTACATAAAATAAATCTTAACAAAAAAAAAAAAATGAGGAGCAGTATTAGCAAGATAAAAATGGTATCATGGAGTCATGGTTAGGAAGAGCTTCTCTGCATTCTTGTTAAAGAGTAAGGAGAGGATTGTGAAGCTAAATGAATCAAAAGAATGCCAGCATAGCTAGGGCAGAGAATTAGCACGACTGGTGTGAGAACAGGGTGAAGTGAAAGAAAGGTCACATGTGCAGAGCACTAAAGGTCACTAGAAAGACACTTATCTGTTACTCTAATGTCCACAAACAGCTGCTTAAAGACTTCTAAGTATTATCTCAGTTAGAATAGGGAAAGAGTACTGTGATTTTCTGTGGAGAGAAGATTGGAGATGCTAAAGTGGATTTGGGAGAGTGAGTTACTCTATTGTGCATTGCAACAGTGCAACTGCAAGCCCAGTTGGTATGGATCTGATATCTAGCAATAGGTGAACACACTCAACATGTATTTATTGACTGCTTACTTTGACATTTTGTGTTTGTATGATTTTTTTTATTGAGGTACCATTGGTTGAAAATATTGTATGTGACTTAGAGGTGCATGGTTCCACATGAAAGTTACCCCACCACGCCTGTTAGGGGAAAGGATGTCCTAAAGGAACTCTGCAGAGCTTTCTGGACTCCACCCCATATTCCAGTGATTGGAAACTAACAACCCCCAGCAATATCAAGGAGAGAACTGTGAGGACCCAAGGGCAGAGCTAAGCAGGCATTCTGGGGCTTTGGGGGATATACAGGGGACCATTTTAGATGTGCTCTCTCTGGACTGCCTGGCTCTCTCTGGATGGCATGCCTGGTGGCTGGTCCCTTGGCTCTTAGTAGCTATCAGTGTGTTATTGGAGTTCCAAGTCAGCGGAGCTGGTAAGATGTTCTAGTTACCTTGTATCTCTCTCTCTCTTTCCCTGGGTTGTACCTTTTCCTTTCCCCTTTGTAAATAAACCCATAACTGACACTTTTGTGTGTGCCTGCAAAACAATTGAATTTTAAGCGCTGTTGTGGACCTCAAGACAGGCAACCCAGTTCACAATAGGGTTCCCTGTAACAATTCTGTAACATACCTACCACCCAACTGCTCAATTCTCCACCACAGTTCACTGTGCCCCATTCACCCCTTTGCAACCCAATCCCACCTTTTCCGTCTGGTCACCTCAGTTCTGCAAAAGTTTCTGGGGTTCATTGTCTGTTCTTTTGTTGCTTTGTTTTTCACACATGAGTGAAATTATCCAGTATTGGTCTTTCTCCTCCTGACTTATTTCACTTAGTAACATCTCCAGTGCCATCCACGTTGTTGCAAATGGCAAGACTTGCAAGTGCATGTAATTAGCCACCTAGTCATCTTTACTTGACTCCAAAATGTCTTTCATTGAAAAACAGCTTTTCATGTCTGAAAGTTTACTATCTATGAGGGGAAAAATGCCTATAATATATGGGAGAAGCCTTTTCCTCTGGAGGCCTCATAGCATTAATGATAAAATGTCTCTGGATGTCAAACAAAAAGACACGTTGTTCCTCTGCATCCCAATGCCTCAAGAAGCATACTCCAATAAAAAAGAACAAACCTATAAGAGAAAGTTACTCATTGGAATATACTGGTTTTCAATCTGTGTGAGTCAATTTTCAAAATTATACATTATAACTTTTTATGACAGTTTTATTGCCATATAATTCATGTAGCATAAAATTCATCCTTTAAAAAGTGCAATTCAGGGATTTTTACTATATTGACAAAGAAGTACAGCCATCAACACTGTTATTTTGCAAGATCTTTATCACTTCCTCCTCCTCCCAAAATAATAATGTATGCATCAGCAGTAATTCCCAATTCATCCCCAGATCCTGCTAACCACTAACCCACTTTCTGTTTCAATGGATTTGCTATTTATGAGAACAACATCATATAATACGTGACTTTGGTGACTAACATCTTCCACAGAGTGTAAAGTTCCCAAGGCCTAATTATATTGTAGCATGTATCAACACTTCAGCCCTCTTTAATTGCCAAATAATATTCCACTGTATGACTATAACACATTTTATATACTCATTCATCAGTACATGGACATCTAGGTCATTTCTACTTTTTAGCTATTATGGAAAAAGTCACAGCGAATAGCCACACACAAGATTTTTGGAAATACACATAATAATGCATTTTGTGAATATGTGTATTAAATTTCTTCGGGTAAATAACTTGGCCTGGAATTGCTGGGTCATAGGGTAAATACTGAATTGTTTTCAAAGTCAGTACACAATTTTACAATCCTTCTGGCAATGTACAAATTATTCAAATGTCTGCACACACTCAATCGCTCTTATTATGCTCTCCCTAGTGTTTATATGAGAGCAGTCAGAGAGTGTGAATTCGCATTGTCTCACAGATTTCGATTTGCATGTTCATAATGATAAATTATGTAGAACAGTTTTTCATATGTTTATTAGTCATTTGTATACCTTCTTTGGAGAATGTCTACTTATACCCTTTGCCTGTTTTAATTAGGTTATTTTTTTATTGCTGCACAGTCTAATTGTTAATTAGTACCTGCACATAAACATTAACATGGAGAGTACAATACATGACAGTGATGTTACATTTCTCATTTAAAAGCAAGTGCTTCCATAATTCCAGTATGCTCTTGGAATTATTTAACATCTCTGCATTTCTTCGTTTTCTGTTTTATTATTTATATATACCTTTAATTTGATATTTGTTCCAAATTCTATTTGTCCCTTCCTTTAGCCTATACATATGTGAATGCTCTGTCATGTCCCTAACAGACTGTGGATTGCATCTATTATTATAATGAAGTAGATCTCTTATTCCTTGTGTGTGTGATTTTTCTTCTTTGCTTGTTTTTGTTGCTCTTCTGATTTCATATTCTGGAATCATCCTCTCCAACAATCTGCTGACATATTACAATGGGAATGAGAACCAACAGTGACCAGTAAGGGTGTCCGAAGATGCTTCAGAGAAAGGAACAGGCCCAAAACACCAGCAATGAGAACGCACACCGAGGATTCCAATCAATGATAACTAAGTTCTGCTTTTTCTTGCTAAATTGGAAGATGATGAGCCTACACATTTTATGGCCTACTTTGTAAACACTTAAAGATAGTTTGCCTGAGAAACAAACCAACATAAACAAAAGTGTCACTGAAAGCAGAGAACGCTCACAGCACTTATGAGGGACTAAATCAAGGCAGACATTTAATTGTATGCACCACTTGATATTTTAAGAGATGTGGACTAATATTCACTCACATCTTCAGCAGGTCTCAAATAAACTGAATTTCTGTGACTTTCCAACCAAAAGAAGCCTATCCATAATAAGTATTGCTTATTCTATTCTCAGTGAGTTAAGTGTAAATATCATTTTCAAAAAGATTTTAAAATTTACTCTAAAATGAATACATATGAGCAGTTGCAAAAGATTTAATTCTTTCATGAGGAAACTAACAGAACAAAGAGCTGCTTGAAAGCGTATACCAGAGCCATCATTATAGTCAGTAAAAGACACAGAGTTACTATGGATGTAAATATGCTGACGAAAATAACATGTAATTAAATAGGACAGAAATTACTTGTGACTTATCAGTTATTTGTAAATTGACATCAAACTTCACAGGGCATAGTTTGACCCATAGTAAATAGATAGTAAGTTTAAAAAAATTGCATGTACCTAGAAATGATTCAGAGGTTTGCTCCATGAAATCATTGAAAGAGGGCCCTCCCTGCTGGCACGGCGGGTCAAAGCACAGCACTAAGCTAAAGCTACTTCAGCATGAGTTTGATGCACATGCCACGACAGACCTCTCCTGTCCTGCCCGCTGCTCCCCTCAACAGTGTACTTTGTCCATCTGCCTGTCCTGCTCCCTCCTCTGCCTCTGGTGAAGCCTCTCACCACCCCTGCACCTCTGCCCTGTACCCCAGTTCTGTATGCATAAATAAATAAACCAATCTTAAAAAAAATCATTACAAGAGTGTGGAATAATGTCATGCTTTCTTTCCATGTTTTGGGTATTCATTTTGTAAAATGTGTTTTTTGAGGTGACATTAGTTTACTTCCTTATTTGTATTTCAGATGTACAGGACCCTCACACTTCAGAGGAACAACTTCCCACTCTGTTTTTATCCCTCTCCCTTGCCCTCTGCTTTTCTCATTTCTGTAGTAAGTTTTCAAGGGTTACTTTTTTAGTTTGGCTTTATCTGGTTTCTCTATATTCCATATGCAAGTGACACTATTCTTGTATTTCCTTTTCTCTTCCTGACTTATTTCACTCCTTAATGCTTACTACTTTGTTGAGAGAAATTGTAACTACACAGCACTGGAAACATCATGGCTTGTTATAGAATTCTTCCCTATGCAACTGGAATACAAAGGAGCCCTATCCCTGGATCAAAACCTAGAGCTAATCTTGAAATGAACAGCTCAACTGTGGCAGATGGGATGAGGTAGAACTTCTTCAAATCAGACTATCCATGATGCACAAACATAACACAAAGATAGTGAAGATCTTAGTACATAGTCTACACCAAAATAAACCCTAGAATTATGACTATAGAATGGAGGATATAAAGAAAGGGGGTACCCTGTGGTTTATGGTATAAACTACAGGTATTTTGGTGGTGGGCATGATTCGGTAAGGTAGATGTAGTGAGGTGTGAACCTATTCTCCTAAATCATATATTGTATTTTAAACCAGTGATAAGTCAATAATGACACTTGTAATAATAATAAAAAATACACAGTAAACATGAACAAAATGCTGGAAAGCTACATCACTTCACTTGGCCATAAGGTGAATATTTATAGAAAGAAGGAAAGGAAAAAGTTCTAAGTGTTTACAAGTTCAGTGATGACTGGCATTACAAGATTCACTCTTTAAGAAACATGTCCTTGTGAAATCCAACATTGATTGAGTAGCTGCAACCAGAACAGCTTTCCAAATCCAGCAATATGTAAGACAGCTTGAAACAGCACAAACAGAGGCTTTGGTGGAAAAGTCAGTCTTCACCACGAAAGCATAAAGCTGCTTTCAAAGTCTCAGAAATGTAAGGGAAGAGCGGCTAAGTCTACCAAGGAGATAGAAAATCTCAGAAAATGCATCCTGTGGAGCAAATTCTAATCACACAGAGTATCAGGTCAAGTCTGCAGGTGAACATTTAATAGAGATAAGCCATGTGGCTGTTTTTTCCTAGAAGACAAGATGGGCTGTGGGAATGAGGAGCTGGGTATACTGAAGGCAACAGAAAATGGAGACCCTGAATTGATGAAGCCAAAGATTTGCCAAGTTGGGCCCTCCCTGGTGGTGCAGCAGGTTAAATAAAGCACAGCACTAAGAAACTAAAGACACTTTAGCATGAGTTCAATTCCTGCCAGCCTTGGAGATGATCCACATGGAGCAGCAGACCTCTCCTGACCCGCCTGTTGCTCCCCTCAGCAGTGTACTTCATTTATCTGCCTGTTCTGCTCCCCGCTCTATGTGTGGTGAATCCTCTCAATGTCCCTGCACCTCTGGCCTGTACCCTAGTTCTGTGCATAAATAAATAAATAAATAAATCTTTAAAAAAAAAAAAAAAGAATTGCCAAGTCATGCAACTGGGATAAATACCAGCTCACCAGTGCTCAAAGGCAAAACAAAACAAAATAGAAGGAAGCAAAGGTACACAAATTAGCTGCATACTCTAAAATGATCAATGCACTTCAAGATCTTTTCAGAGATAAACAACCAAGAAAGCTTTGTTGTATCCCGAGAATACACCGTGGACCTGGAGAATTAAGAGCTCAGCTACAACATCAAGCCCCCGCTGAACTACATTAGAAAAAAGTAATACTTGTTTGTACGGCATCCAATTTAAAGAGAATTCGCCCTATTAAAGTAGAGGAGAAGCTTTGCCAGCAGTGATACATGTGAACTAATACACACTTATAAAACTCAAGCAGAAATCATTGCAGGAAAATGTAAAAGAATCACAGGCTATTATTAAAGTCTTTTTACACCCCGGAGACCAAAGCTCATATTATTGTAATAAGAATGCTGTTATTTTAGGAACTCTCATCATGTACCAAAGCAAAATGCATACAAAATACCAAAAATGGTAGTGCAAATTGTCCTTCCACTACTGACGTTCCAAACAGCATATTTCACAGAGGCCTGAGACCACAGCCAAGAGTTCTCCTGTGCCAGATCACGGAGGTAGAGGGAACACCCAGATGTCATGGGTGAAGAACTGGAAAGATGCATGGCTGGTGTCCAACAATTTTCAACACCCAGGTTGCCTGTGGTCTGTCAATCTAGCCTCTATCAGCAGGCCCTCCAGGAGAGTCAGACAGAGCTGTGGTTACAGTAGCAATCTCATCAAGAAAACATGACCAGAACTGAATGAAATGGAGAGAGCATTCGGGAAAAGCAGGTGTCTGGGAAGAGGCAGAAGTATAACAGCCTTCAGATGTTTGAAGTCTAAAATGGCTAAAACTTACTCCTTCTCTTCAGAGCATTCCGAGAACCATGGGTGGCATTTTCAGCTGGAAATACTTGTTCACCATAAGGAGGCACTTTCCAGCAACTGGAGCTGCCCATAAGTGTGATGGATCACTGGCTGTGGGAGATGGTTGTTCAGATGCCCCTTTGGAAATTAGTATGACTTTTAATAACAATTTTCCTTAGGAAATTAGTTAGAAATAAGAATATTTCTATATACTTACATGTTTTATATGACCACCAGCATTTCTTCTTTTTTTTTTTTAAGATTTATTTATTTATGCATACAGAACTGAGGCCAAAGGTGCAGCGGTGATGAGAGGACTCATCAAAGACAGAGTGGGGAACAGAACAGGCAGATGGACAAAGTACACTGCTGAGGGAAGCAGCGGGGAGATAGGAAAGGTCTGCCACGTCAGGTGAGTCAGCTCCAAGGCAGGTATTAAACTCGCACTGAAGTGGCTACAGCTAGCTTGCAGTGCTGCATCCTAACCCGTTGCGTCACCAGGGAGAGCCCACCTATTCTTAAGTAATGAATACCACCATTATTCTCAGGAAAATAAACATCACATATTAATCATGCAAAAATTTCAAAGTCTCATGACAAATTTTTCTTAAAACTATGCAAGCTTGTTACCTAATGGGTTCGCCCAGATTTTTTGACTTAATTCATATGAGGTAGAGAACCTTGGCAGTGGTACAGAGCCACTGCCAATCATTTCAGGCTCAGGGGAGATTATTAAAGGGTCAAATTGGACCTCTCCTGCCCTTTGATTCACATGTTCAAGGGGCAAATTGCTAGTGATAAAGGGTTCAGCTCTAATCATATATGTAAATTGTAAAAATACCTCAACATAGTGTCACATTTACTTGAGCTAGAGACTGAATGGAAAATTGAATATTCCTATGACTTAGCTCTGGTCAAAGTATGTTTGCATCATTTGCACTTGCACACACCTAAATTGGCTTACTATCGAGAGAAGCACTCATTACAGCTACTTGCTGATTACCATCACCAGCTCTGGAGTAGCAAGCTCCCTATCATTATCCAGTGTCCACAATTAAGTGGATAATCATCTCTGAAAGTGAGCTACAGTGATGAGTTGGATGAGTTGGCCTGATGGTCTTTCCAGAGTCTAGTGAATCCTCCCCTTTCTTCTTTAGAAGCCTACAGATGCTTCTGCTTTTGGAAAGTTCATTTTGAATTCTTTCAGATTTGCTTTTTATCCTATTTTCCTATTCAGTTGTTACTAATTCAACACATATATATTCCCTTTACTCTTGCTAAGTTCCCTGCTACTTAGAACAGCCGGATCATTTGAACAAAATACTTACTAATCACAAATTCAACATTAGCCAGCATGTAATTTAAATAAAAGATCAGACCAAGTAATAAATGATAGCATCAACTACATAATAAATATTTTCAATGAACTGTTGCCTAACTCTCCATAGATGTGTGTCTATATGTAGCTATTTATAATCTTTGCTCCCAGTTTTCTCTTCTGTGTCAGTCAAGTACAGAAATACCCATGAATGAGAGGTCTTAATTTTTTTTTTTTTTTTTTGCTTCAAAATAATGACCTTGTACTGTTTTTTATATTGTGGAACCTGAAGCAACTCCCCATTCCATTTCTTTCTTTCTTCTTTATAAACTCTTTTGGTTTATTTTATTTTATTTTATTTTAGATTTATTTTATTTGTGCATACAGAACTGGGATACAGGCCAGAGGTGCAGGGGTGGTGAGAGGATTCACCAGAGACAGAGTGGAAAGCAGAACAGGCAGATTGTCGAAGTACACTGCTGAGGGGAGAAGAGAGTGGGTCAGGAGAGGTCTGCAGCACCATGTGGTCACCTCCGGGGCAGGCGGGGATCGAACTCATGAGGAAGTGGCTTTGGCTTCTTAGTGCTGTGCTTTAACCTGCTGCACCACCAGGAAGGGCACACCCCATTCCATTTCTTTTGTTAATTCCAATCTCTAGCATTTACACATTTTAATCTGTCACAGTAAAAAGAACTCACTCCATAGACCCAAAATTAAATTATTTATAGCCATTCTTCTTTAAAACTCTAGGAATCAAGTCTGGTATCACATTACTTCATCCTACTAACAAAGTTGTTCACTCTTTAACTGAAGGCCCTCACCAGGAACTTGTGGCAATTCAGTTGTCTCCAAGCTCCTGGAATCAAATGCAGTATTCCACATGTGTTTTGTCAGAGAGAATAGCACAGAGCCCTTTTACACTGCAAGCAGGTTATGGTCTAGAACAGTATATGAATTCTTCTATCTCTTCTTCATGCCCCAAAGGTCTCCACACACAGTACATGGCATCCCACCATGCAAACTTCACATCTTTTATCAAATGCAAGTACTAGATTTGATGTGGAATATAAATTATAAATGTAAAATATTTAAAATTAGAATGGCATTGTATTTTACGTGAATTACTTTGGAGACTGAAATTTTGAGCATTTGTCCTAACTTATTTGTCCCATAACCCCTATTACATCATATCTCTTCAGTGACTTGTAGAAAAATGAATACAACATCATTAAAAGAAACAGAACAAATGACTATGTTGCCATTAGTAATTCAGGCTATTACTCTTATGTTCTTTTCAGTTTACATAAAAAGGTATTATGGAATACCAAAATCATAGAATTAATTAAGGATGCTTTCATTCTGCAGTTAGATAAATTTAATGTGCATAAAGAATTTGATGAGATATTAGTTATCTCAACAACAGTTTAATTAGAGTGCATTAGTGTGTACCATACACCTTAAATTAAATTTTGATAGGTATTAAAATTGAAGTACACAACTATTCGAAATTAATGTGGATGCAACCAGCTGAATCTCCACTAATAGGTCATAGGTAAAACATGGGGAAACTGCTTATCCGTTTAAAAAATACATTGTGGACCTTTATTGTTGCTAATTATGCTTCTGGTCACAAGATGGTTACATAAGATACTCCTGCAATTCTTTTCACAGATGCACTGAAAATACAGCTACACCTGGAGCAATCTCTTCTGAAGTTGAAACTAGTTGAGTAACTCCCACACATCAAGTGAATGAGAAAGTTCTTACAGTGAATGGGGAGGAAAGATTGAGATATTCAGCCTCAACCCCACCCAGCACAGTGGCATACAACTAAAAGGAACCCCCAGTGCAGCAAACACAGCTCTAGGAAGACAGATTATAATAGCAAACACCTACACAAGAAGCAAAAATAGCCCAAATAAACAACCTAACTTTACATCCCAAGGCACTAGGAAAAGAACAACCTATGTTATCAGAGGATGGAAATAACAAAAGTCAGAGCAGAAATAAATCAAGTAGAGACTAGAAAAAAATGGAAAATAAGCAGTGAATGTAACAGCTGGTTTTTTGAAAAGATTTAAAAGAAAAGTCAAATCTGTAAATAGACTAAAAAAAAGCCCTCAAAATTATAAGTTAAAGAAGACACATTACAACTGATATCACAGAAATACAAAGGATCTTAATGACCATCAGTAACAAATTTATGCCAACAAATTGGATATCTATAAAGAACATATAGTAGTTCAGAACTGGCCACAAAACTGAATATGAAAATAATTAAAATATGAGAAGACTAGTAATGAGTAAGGAGATTGAACCAGTAGCAATAAAAACCCTATCAACAAGGAAAATCCTACGGTCAGGTGGTTTCACTAGTGAATTCCACTAGAATAAAAGAGGACTTTATCATTTATATCCTGATAAAGCTGAAAAACACTTTTTGTGTCTGAAATTATATTTATTAGTGAGTTTCTTGATATTTGTTCCACTTAAATACTGAAACTTAATCATGATCCTGCATTCTTATTCTTTTAGGTAAAGTATTAAGTTACATCAAAATAATAAGCTAGGGGCAATTGCTAGCACACAACATTTAAAAATAGATCAATTTTAATTTCTATTATGAATAAATGATTTCCTAATAAGAAATCATTTCTTCATTTTCATCAATTAACATTCATTAATATTAAAAACATTATATACATCTAAAATGTTTTTTGGAAACTCTAGTATTTCCCCATTCAAGAAAGGTCTTTACAATTTTGTTTGCTTACATTGAATAATCATATGTGTATTTTTAACTCTACACTAATTAGAAGAGGGATTTTTACTTTGGGAGCATTTCAATCTCCAAAAAAATCAATAAAGTATTAATAGGTAATGGAATGTGATAATAATCAGCACTTAAATACTTCCATGTAAAAGACACTAATCTAATTGTGAAAGGTCATTTTATTGTCATTAAAAACTCTAAGTTGTATGGTTATGTTCCCATTTTACCAAAGAGGAAAGTGAAGTTAAAAAAAGATTAAACAATCAAATACCCAAACTTGAGCTCATAAGTGGGAAAGACCAACATGAACTATGGTCTGAGAGTAGAACCTATGCCTTTAATTTCTATATTTTGATGAACATGTGTTACTGCTTGATTAAGCTAGGTTTAGTCTCAACTTCCACTATAATCATAAAATTAAATAATCTCTGTAAATTAGAATGTTTCTTTAACGGTTTACTGAATGAAAGACACAATATTCTGGAATCTGGAAAACTTTTTTTTCCAGGTAAAATTCACTCAATACGAGTATGATATATTGAGTGCCCCTATGAATTTCTAAAAGTGAAAATATGCATTTACTGAGGACTAGACCTGGAAGTACTAGATCTTAGAGATTGCTTTGGAAATGTGAGAAAGTCATTATTTGCTGGCTCTCCAGTAATCTATCTTGAATTTGTTAAATTCATTGATGTGTGAGCTGGTTATCAAAGCTTGATAAACAGCTTATAAATCACTTTGAAGTTGGCAGAAATAAATATTAATGAGTCAATTTTCAAGGAATTTAAAGTCAGTTTCTCCTTCTTCTGTCGCCATAAGTCAAAAAGAGAATCTCAGTTGTTCTATTTATAAAAGAATCAACAATTTATTAGTAACTGATGTTTCTCAAGATAGTCATAGAGCGATTAATTACATGAAACTCAGATTTTTCCTTAAAATAGGAACGTGTCCTTTCAAAATTCGCTAAGGAGTTTCATATGTAAGAGTTTTTTTCTTTTAACTTATTTGTAAAAGATAAGCAGGACAATGATTCTAACCCTTTGAGGTACTACAGTAACTTGCTCCAAGATTTATTCAAGAGTAAATAGGAAGGAATAGGAAAACAGCAAGGTTCTCAGGTACCAAGAGTCTCCTGATGCAGACATTTACCAGAAATATTCTACTTCAATACTACTCCCACTTCACCCACTTTAGTCAAAGAATCTATGTAGTTCATTCAGGCCGTGGGACTAATGAACAGCAAACCCAAGTTTTGAAAACATGTCTATCTAACTACAAACCTGTCAAACTTGTGTCATTTTTATCCTTACCATATGAAAAATAATTTTCTACATGACAGATTTTAAGGTGTTCAAATATAATAAAAATGATCTTAACATTCAATTTGTTTATCCATTTTTAAAAGATTTATTTATTTATGCATACAGAACTGGGGTACAGGCCACAGGCGCAGGGGTGGTGAGAAGTTTCACCAGAGACAGAGTGGGGAGCAGATGAAGTACACTGCTGAGGGGAGCAGCGGATTGGTCAGGAGAGGTCTGCCTCATCACGTGGATCACTTCCAGACCAGGGATTGAACTCATGCTGAAGTGGTTTTAGCTTCCTAGTGCTGTGCTTTAACCCGCTTCGCCACCAGGGAAGACCACTCTGTCTCAGAGTGGTAAATGGCATGTTCCAAATGAATCATCAAATCTGTACTTGGTTTCAGATTTTTGTGCCTTTTTTCCCTTTTGGAGATATTCAATATCATAATATTGACATTTTGTGCCCTAGATATAAATGCTGCTTCCTCAGCTTCGCCAATGCTTGACACCTTCAGATACATTTATTCTTTAGGTTGAGCTGGAATATTATAACCCTTTCAAATGTTCTGGCACATGTCTGATGTCCATATAGATATGAGCAAGGGCAAGAAGACCAGGACCATTGCACATGACTGGGAATTGTTCACTGAATAACTACACTCAGTTGAACCAGGCAAGGAGTGGGAGGTGAAAGCCAGCTCATTCACACTGTACGCAGCAAGCCACACATCAGAGTGGCTTCTGCCTAAACAAGATGCCATTTCCAGTTTGCTTAAAAACACACAAATAATGGACAATATTGGCTCACACACAAGCCATCAAAGACTCAGAAAGTTAAGAAGAACAGGGGAGGAGGTAGTTGAACTAAAAGATTTTCAGATCTAACTTCTATCAAAAATAAGTTAAAAGGACATTATAAAGTTCATAATGACAATGTTTGCTAATTTACTCAATAAATTCCAGGATGTGGGGATGTGATCTTGGCACTGACGGGCACGATTTCATCACAGATGAGAAGATGTAGGATAAATATAGAAGCCCACATATACTTCGGTATATGGAATATGAAAAGTACTACTTGAAAGGTTGTGAGTTTTGTTCACAAGGAAATGACTCTATAGAAGGAGAGAGAACTTTTTTACAACTCTTATGTCCTTTGATTCTATGAACTTTCTTGCAAAACATCTTTAAGCATCTTCCTGAAATAAAACATGATGCTGTATATACCATGTTTTGAAAATTCATCAGACCATCACTTGACAAGTTCTGGAGTCTCTAACTTTGACCACTAGTCAAATCTCCATTTAATGACTACACAACTGATATTTTCTATTTTAAAACTAAATACCTTTGAAACATTAACACCAGCTACCCATTTTTGAATGCCAGGCACCATAACCTGCAGTTTGATACATACTGCCTTTCATCCAGAACAGAATACTCCTAAAGTTACATACTGCTATTGTCATTTTATAAACACCAGGGAAAAGAACTCAAAGAGGCATGGAGGTGTCAAATTAGGCAAGGAGGTCAAAAGGTAGTTTCCCGTTACTAAAATCAAGAAATTGTTCGGGACATAATGAACAGCATAGTGCATAGTCTTGCAGATTTGAGAGTTGGTAAGAAAGCAAATCACAGAGAGAGAGTATGTGGGGGGGAAGGAGAGGGCAGGGAGAGGAAGAGAGAGGGAGGGAAGGAGGGAGAAAGAGAATGATTGACTGACTAAGAGAGTTGGGAAATACCAGCAGATTGCACATTCAAATATAACTGATCCTGACTTTAAACCTGAGCTTTTCCTATCTCTCCCTCCACTCACTCCATTTCCTAATCCCCTATTTTCTCTGGAAACCAGTATATTTTTTTACAAAGTCTCACAATTATTTTTGCCATTCTTTGCCATTTTGTTTACTGTGAAACAGCTGGGATTCTGATGGAGAATGAGAGAAACATGAACACAGGGGAGGCCCAGGGGAGGCACGACAACACCTCAACGTGATACAGTTACGGCCACAACTGACTAATAAAATGTAAGAAAAATTTAAAGAAAAAAACTGAACTAAATTAAAAAAAAAAAACTGAACTCTGAACTCCCTCTACCTCATTTAAGCTTCTACTTTGAGGAAAAGGCATTTTTATTAACAAAACATTTGCTACAAAATCTATCTTGAATTGAGTAACCCACCCCAAACACTTCCCTATGACTCCCACACTAGGAACTCATTCAACAGCTGTAATTTAAAAGTACATTCAACACACTTTATATAGATGGATAGCTCTTGAGTTAAGCCAGGCAGGAAAAGCAGGGTGGTTGCTTACCTGTTCCAACAACTTTTGTCCACCGAGGTGGGCCTGCATCACGGCATCATTGACAAGCAGGTGGAAGTTCAGGAGCACGTGTTCAATGTCATATGTCCCGTGCATGGCATCTGACAGCTCTTCCAAAGACCGGATGTACGCGTGCCAGTGTGGATTAAGCTCTGCCATGTGGGCCAAACAGCCTCTCATGACGTTGAGGCAGTAGCCGGTGCAAGGCTTGCTGAGCGCCAGGCCCTGACAGTGAGGGCAATACTGCATCCTCAGAAGGGCCCGGCTGCACTCTCTGGGGAAGTGCAGATGGTCCGTGGTGTTGATGACTTCAATGCCCAGATTCAGGGCCTGCAGGAACGTGCGGCTGGGCAACAGTGACCTGCCCATCTGACCCATGACTCTCTTGGGAATATTCCCGAATGGACTGATGTCCCGGCGGGCCATCCGGATGCATCCTGAATATTCCAGGGAACTGTCAGTCACACCAGGGTTAATGAGATGATTGTAGACTAGAGGGAAGAGGCTATCGAAGAATCGGTTGACAAACTCTTCAGGATTAACATCTGCGCCAAATAAATAAAGGCCTACGTCAGCGAAGAACTCCTGAACAGAAGCAGCAGCCTCTAAGGCCATGTTCCTATAGGTGTTGCAAAAAAGGATGCTGGTGTAATTTTCTGCTTGTCTGATGAGTGTTTCAAGGGTTTCTGTAACAAAAGCAGAGGTAAAGAATGGCGGGCTTAGTATTCATGTTAAAACGACTTGTCCATCTGTTCCATACATTAAATAAGTTTGATTAGTGCAAGCTAATCCAGTGGTCTCAATGGGAAGCCAGTTCAGTTTTAGAAGGATGATGGCTGGTCAATAGTAGGTGTTATAGACAACTCACAAGTTACACGGCTATAACCAACAGACTCAACCCTGTTTTACAAAGGATAGAATTTTAAAACAAGGTGCATGGATGGTAGTTTCTTACTTATTTTATTTCATAGACCACAACCCACTAATGATAGGCAGAAAAATATCACTGAGAGAACAATCTTCACTTATGTGTTCCAATTGATAAAGAAATAGTAAATACTTGATGTACCATATATGACATACACAGTATAGTTTTTCTTTTATCTTTTTCAGAATGAAAGCCAGTAGCTGACACATGTTAGTTACTAAAGACAGAAGCTAAATTCCTGGAGGAAAACCAGAAAACCCGCAGACCTCTTGTACAAATTAAAAAGAAAGAAAAGAAAATGAGTGGTTTAATATTAATCCCATTATTAAACTCCCCTTAAATTTTGATGCTTTTTAAGCAGTGGGAAAGTCATGCACTGAAGTAACTGATGAAAATAAATGATTGTGCAACCACTTTCTCCACCATATTCTGTAGTTCTTCAAGGATGTGGCTGTAGGATATTTTATTTTCTTACATAAGTAACTGATGCTTCCAAATCAGTTTTTCCACATAAAGAACCAAGAATAATTTAGTCTCAAATTAAGGGTGGTTTTAGTTATCAGCAATTAAAAATTGTACTTCAGAACGATAGCTTTTGCAGCAGCTGACTACCTGAATATACTGAAATTTCATTTCACAATTAGCCTAAGTAAGGCTGCTGGATATTATCAACATATAGCTAATTATAAAATACATCAACAATGTTATCTCTTATAACCAATCTCAGAGTTATTCTTAATTAGGTTTAAAATAATCAGTAGTCAAATTAATGAGCATTTCATAAGAAGAGGTGAAACACCAGAATACAAAAGAAAGAACAGTTACTTGGAGAACTGGCAATGAATTGAACTGTTGTCAATATGCAGTGTGTCCTAAAAATAAAAAAAAAAAAAACAAAGGTCACTTTCCTGGAGACTGCAAATAGCTTCTGACTGTTCTGAGACTGACTTGTGTTGTGTCTCAGGCATTAGTCTGAATTAGTGATTCATGTTATGGACAAGCTGTCTGCGTGCTCCTTAAGGTCCACTCACTGAAACCCGTTCTCCTTGTGATGCTGGTTATCAGGTCCTAAAGGTGGATCCCTCATGAATGGAATTAGTGTCCCCATAAAGTAGGCCTCAGAGGGCCCTCCCTGGAAGTGCAGCAGGTTAAAGAACAGCACTAAGAAGCTAAAGCCACTTCAGCATGAGTTCATTCCCTGCCCCAGAGGTGACCTACAATGGCGTGGCAGACCACTCCTGACCAGCCCGCTGCTCCCCTCGGCAGTGGACTTTGTCAGTCAGCCTGTTCTGCTCCCCACTCTCCCTGGTGAATCCTCTTACCGCCCCTGCACCTCTGGCCTGTACCCCAGTTCTGTATGCATAAATAAATTAAAAAAAAATAGTAGGCTTCAGAGAACACTGACCCCTTCTGCAGTCTGTCGACCAGGGATTTGATCATGTATTTCTCAGTCTTTAGAACAGGAATAAATGTATCTTGTTCATAAGCTTCAGTCCAATATATTCTGGTATTTTACCTGGAACTAAGAAGGTATCTACCCTGCAATCAAAGGCCCTGGCTATTGGCAAATCCTGGAATAACATCATTTTCTGCAGCACCGTTTCATTAGAACTTTGTATTAAATAGAATCCACCTTGTCTCTCACTGCCATACTGAGAATTAAGAGGAGATCAGCTGAATCAACAGCCAGACTCAGCTCCCACTCTTCTCCTCAGCCATGACTATAAAGGCACAGCAGTCCGAGTCCTTTCCTTACCCACAACTAGCAAAGGCCATCTGCTGATGGTAACAAAGGACCCCACATGGCCTCTTTCTACCTGAGGACGCCCACTAACCATTCCAAAATTCACAAATAAATGACCTAGCCTCAGAATGTGCCCCTGCTTTGCCATTTAAAACCACCCCATGTCCTTAACTGGTGCTGCCCTTGATGCTAGATCTGAGTCATCCAATGCCTATTCCAATGAACAAGTTGTTGCTACTATTACAGTAGGGTTATTTCTTAGTTAACAAAGTTGATAAAAAACAAAATTCTGGGCCAAAATTGAACGAAATGATGTTATCTAAGTTCCTAGTCTCTTTGTGTCCTTTCCCTTAAAGTCGCCTTTTGCAAGAACCCATCAACCTCATCAAGTGGGGCTTACTGTATTACAAACTAGATTGCTAGGGAAGCAAAATTCGCAGGCTATCTGCACCCACTAGATATACAGTTATATACTAAAACTCAATAAAAAGGAAAATGGGTGGGGGTGGGGGGGTCCCCCTGGTGGCACAATAGGTTAAACTGCAGCACTAGGAAGCTAACCGCAGCTGCTCCAGAAAGGGCTCAAGCCCTGTCCAGGGGGATGACACACATGGCACAGCAGCCGCCTCATGTCTCCCTGCTGCTCCCCTCCGCAGTGTATTTCAGTAGATCTGCCTGTTCTGCTCCCCACTCTGTCTCTGGTGAATCCTCTCAAACTCTGCACCTCTGGCCTGTACCCCAGTTCTGTATGCATAAAGAAATACATCTTTTTATACAAATGAAAATAGGAAGGACAGTGACAGTTGAATCCTTAGCCACTATGCTGATTGAGATAGAAATTATACCAGTTTTCTGCAACCAGCTACACCATCAGGGCTGTATGGGAAAAGTGAAGATAGCCTGGTCTCTGCACCCTACATTCTAACTCAGTGGGTCTGGTTTGGTTTGCATCTTTAACAAGTTTTTCAAAGTGGGGAGTGTTTGAAACATGGCAGCTGATGATGAAGTGTCCTCGCTGCTTCTGCAGAGTGGCTCAACAATATTCCATCAAGACAGTCTGGCCCTCCAGCTGCAATCTCAGCCACCACTGGCTGTTTTCACTTACAGAGGGAGTGTAAAAGTGAAAGAAAGCTTCTGTGGTTGAAAGGAGAATAAAACCACTGAGCTTATATATATTTTTCAATAACAGGCCCATTTTTTATCAGCAACTTTGGTGCGACTACGAATGGCGAGGAATGTACACATGACCTTATTTATCAATGCTGGTTAAATAGGAATGCTGACAAATGATTTTTCCAGATACAATAATGACAGGTTCCTAGTGAGCTGTGCGTCACAGGCACCTTGCCAGCTTTACATGCCATTGTCTGACATGAGCGCTCTAAACATGTGTGACTGACAGTGGACATGATTCAATGCTGCAAAGGCAGAACATTGCTACCTAGGGCAACACAAATGTTCTATAGGATTTCTGCCAACTTGAAATGATGCTCAAGCACATGATTTTTTTAAAGTAAAAAACAAAATGTTTCATTATCAGTTCACCCCAGTGATTTATAATTTATAATCAGGAATATATGGAATTTATCTTTTAAGGTCTATGGCTAAAAGGTTTTGTAAATTAAATTTATTTCATAAATTTCAATATTTTCTCAAAATATTGAGAAAATATTTACTTAAGGACACTTATTTGATGTAAAAATAAGTATACTTCCACATTTATAAGGTCATGCATACTATTAGCAACCAACAAATATGCTTAGTTTGCTTGCCATTCAAAATAAATTTCTGAAAACCACGATTTTATTTTATTGCAAGATCAGTTTTATCTTAAGTTCATTCTAATGTTTAGTTTTATTCTATTTTTAACAAAAACTCACACAAATTTAAAAATTATAGCATTGCTAAATATTTTCCTTACGCTGTGATCCTAAATATTTGTTAAAGTCAATCAATGAGGAAAACTGTAAACAATTGTTCTAGTAAATTTGATATTTTAATTCTTAGAGATAAATATATATCCTTGAAGTTTTGGTTCTAATGGCTTTATAAAAATATTGCATATAAATATATCAGAAACTGAACAATCTTAAAGCCTATCTATTGGGTGAAGTTAACAACTTTTTTTTTTAAGATTTATTTATTTATTTATTTATTTATTTATATACAGAACTGGGGTACAGGCCAGAAGTTCAGGGGTGGTGAGAGGATTCACCAGAAACAGAAGTGGGCAGCAGAACAGATGGCCTGATGACGCACACTGCTGAGAGGAGCAGTAGGCGGTCCGGATAGCTGTGCCATGTGAATCACCTCCGGGGCAGGGATCGAACTCATGCTGAAGGGGCTTTAGCTTCTTAGTCCTGTGCTTTAACCCGCTGCACCACCAGGGATGGTCACAGTTAACAATTTTTATGAACAGTTGGAAAAAAAGCCAGAAATTGCATACACCAAAATTGGTTCTTTGTATTTCCTCTAAGTTTGTGTATTTCCTCTAAGTTTGAAGAAATAACATTTGTTCCTCTTTATCAAGAGTTGGTATTTCCATACTAAGGAATTAACATGATTTTAACAAGGATTTAAACTCATCACAGTAAAAGTCAAATGAACAAAACATTTTTGCTATGCAAAAGAGTAATCAACATATAAATCTATAAATCAGTATTTATAAATCTAAGGTAGTTTACTTGCTGAATAATATAAAATATCTAATTATTAAAGTTAAACTATACATTCTTCATTTCTGTTTTAATAAATTTAAAAGTAATAACTTCACTGAAAATAGTATTAACCTATTTGATGTGCTAAAAGTTGTAGCATATCCTGAAAAATACATAAACATTTACTAAAGTTGCTTAAGGAATCCTAAGAGTAGAAAGTATTTTTTGGTTGGATTTCATTGAGAATTTCTTTTATTCATTTTTGGGTTTTTAATTTTTGGTGTAGAAGAACTGAAGCATAGGCCAGAGTTTCCAGGGCTTGGGGGGTGAGAGGACTCCCCAGAGAAGGCTTGGGGAGCAGGACAGGCAGATTGATGAAATACACTGCTTAGGGGAGCAGCAGGGAGGCAGGAGAGGTCTGCTGCGCCATGTGGGTCACCTCCCTGGCCGGAGATCAAATTCAGGCCACAGCAGTGGCAGTGCTAAGCTTAACTTGGTGCTATGCCGCCAGGGAGCCCCTTCAGTGAGAATTTCAATAAGATCTTCCAGTGATACCTGAACTTATCTCCTAAGGAAGAACAAATTCCAACATTATTTGTAATGTCTAAGATGAGCAGATTGAATAAAGAACTTCAGTCTTACTACTGATTGAATAAAAATATAATTTCCCAGCTTTATAAGAAAATCAATTTAGGTATTATTCCAGTAAGTAAAAAGTGAAGTTGGTATGCATAAAAATTATCTGCATCCACATCAATTTTCAACATTAACATTCCGTGAAAACTTAATAACAAAACACTTGTGACTGAAGACTTTATTTCAACTTTTTCCAGTCTATATTCATTTTGAAGCCATTTTATCATACGCACAAATGATTACTGACACTAAATTGGGGATATAAATTTAAATAAAATGGGTGGAGATAAAATCAAGTGATATTGATTTAATATTCAATTTGACAAATTGCAAAATCAGTGAGATTCATATGCTGGGTAGCTTTCTGCAATGGGGAGATTTAATATTTATAGAGCCTTTTATAGCTTTCTTTTATATCAAAAGGTAATGATCATGAAATAACATTATAATAACCTCCCCACCATGACATTAACAGACATTTTATGACCCTTTCCATGGGTCTTAATTATTACTGATTAGAAAATGTTTTAGGATACAAAATTTGAAGTGTCAGTTCCAATTTAGGAACACCAATTTCATCAAATTTACAATGAAATAGAGGAAGAAAAATCAAATCATATCAATCATAGATGATTAGATGATCCTACAATGTGTGTCTGAGTTGAATAGAAATTTTCAGAGTCAATTTACATATCTGCACATTACAATTCTCAAGTCACATATTATAATATGTTGTTGCAACAGAGAGTTCATTACTACTACTACTTTAGTACTAGCTTATGTCTGGAAAATGTATATACCTTTGAGCTGAACTTTAGATAAAGAAATGGTAGATTTTTTTTTATTTTACAAAAGTTTATTTTTACATTATTTTGTACATTTTTTTTTTCATCTCAATTGTAATCCCCACAGGTTTCCCATCACCAAGTCACCCATGTGCCATCACCATAATCCCATGCATTTCCCTCCCCCCACCCCGTTTTTGATCCCATTCCCCACTCCACCCCCGCAAAATGTCTCTGGTATATGGTTGTTCATTATTTTTGTTATTCTCTCGCCTGGTCCATTATACCTCTGCTATGAGTGAAACCATCTGGTATTTTTCTTTCTCTTTCTGGCTTATCTCACTAAGCATGATCTTTTCCAGCTCCATCCAAGTTGCTGCAAAAGACATGGGTTTCTTTTTTTTGGTTGCTGAGTAATATTCCATTGTATATATGTACCACATCTTTTTTATCCAGTCATCTACTTTTGGGCATTTGGGCTGCTTCCATGTTTTTCCAAATGTAAATAAAGCAGCAATAAACATGGGGGTACAGGTATCTTTTTCAATCAGTGTTTTTTTGTTTTTTGGGTAGATACCTAGGAGTGGGATTGCTGGGTCATAAGGAAGTTCCATGTTTAGCAGTTTGAGGAACCTCCAAACAGTTTTCCATAGTGGTTGTACTAGTTTGCATTCCCACCAGCAGTACAGGAGAGTTCCTTTTTCTCCACATCCTCGCCAACATTTGTTGTTGCTAGTTGTTTGAAGATGTGCCATTCTCACTGGGGTGAGGTGGTATCTCATTGTGGTTTTAATTTGCATCTCCCTTATTACGAGTGATGTTGAACATTTTTTCATATGCCTGTTGGCCATCTGCATTTCCTCTTGGGAGAAGTGTCTTTTTAGCTCTACTGCCCATTTTTTGATGGGGTTGTTTACTTCATTTTTGTTGAGTTTCATCAGTTCTCCGTATATTTTTGTGATCAGTCCTTTACCGCTACTTTTGTGTGAGAAAATGTTTTCCCAATTAGTGATCTTTCTGTTTGTTTTTAGTAATGTCTCTTTTGCTGTACAGAAGCTCTTTAACTTGATGTAGTCCCATCTATTTATCTTTGCCTTCACTATTGTGGCGTTGGGTGCTCTGTCTTTAAAGATGTTGCTGAAGTATATGTCGTGTAGTGTTTGACCCATCTTTGCTTCTAGGTATTTTATGGTTTCCAAGAAATGGTAGATCATTTTAAGAGCAATTGCTCAACCAGTTTTATCCATTGTAATTCTTTATCTTTGTATTAAAAATACCTTTTATTTATTAAAAATTCTTTGCCATTTTAATAGGTTCACATATAACAATTCCTTTACTCATCAGAAAATGATTATAGCCACTATGAATATTTTCACAGTTAAAAAAAGAAGCAATTGCCTATTTCTCCAGTCTGGAAGTATTTACTCTGTATCCAACGCTTTTTTTCTTCCATAAAGCAAAATGTATGTTTTCTGGAATCTTAATTTAATGAAATGTCTTTAAATGTTATGCAGTATGATTTATATTATCATTCTTCAGAAATTAGTCATCTATATAAATAAACAGTGAGTGGGATATTAATCTCTATCACCAGGAATTAACAGATTAGTAATTAATCTGGCCTTTAGGAGAAGCATTGCACATAAAAACGCTTTCTCAACTTTTCTCCTTCTCATTTCCTTCCCCATCAATTTAGTCATCATAGTGCTTCACATTTGTTTAAAAAATCATTTTAAAGTCCTTTATTTTCTGAAAATCAATTTATGGTTTTAACAAAAATTTAGACTCAATTAAGAACTTGAGCTTATATAACAGTAAAAATCAACACCAAATTGTCTTATAAATTATTTTGAGGTGATAATTTTAAACCAAATCTTCCAATAATATTGAGAATAAACTGAAACACTCTAGGAAGACAAAATAGGTTCTTATGATTTATATAACAACTTCCTTTTATAAGAACTAACAAATAAGTGTCCTTCGCTAATTGTTCCTTTTTCCCTTTTGCTCTGTGTGTGTGTGTTACTTTAATACATCGGTTTCCTTAAGTAAACAAAAACCTCATGTCATTCTACAGATAATCTCTGGTCTTATTTTCTCTTGCTGCCATCTCAAGAAAATGAGGTGGTCTATATCTTCAGCTTCATTCCCACTTCAATATATTTAATATATTCTTTACTGGCTCATTATGCCATTCACCCATTCAACCAATACTTTTGAGTAGCTGTTAAAGACTCTAAAGCTAAAGTTGAGCACAAAACACAAGCTTCTATCTTTATGAGGTTTAATACCTGAGGGTGAGAAAGAAAATATGAGACTGAAAAATAAATCCCTAAGATTCACTACTGTGGTAATCAATATACTGTGGAGGGGAAAACAGGGAGTAGAAGACCGAAAGTATTGGGAAACAGTTTTGAATGTCTCTAAGTCAACTGTTTCATAATCAATTAATTGAAAGACAATAAAAAGTAAATTTTCTAAAAATATTCACTTTAACACATTTTTGAACTTATCAACTTTGTTCAAGCTAGACATAATGTGTGGTTATTTAGCAACTTAAAAAAATGATGATAGAAAACTGACTTGGGCAAGTTGATTTTCTACCAACTGATCATTTTAAATAAGGTGAGAGGAAAATCTTTACATGGGCAGTGTTTGAAAATAGATGTCAATATTGAGAAAGAATAGATCATTAAAAAATGGGTAGTGACTAGGTTTAGGCAATCAGAGTACAAGTATGTGTGGCATAAAAATGTTAACTGAAGAAAAGGAAGAAACCAGGGTCTGAGGTCCAGGAAGAGAGAGGAGAAAAAGGCTGGAGAAGTAGGGGGGGGGGCATATCACAGTCATCTCACAGAACATGGCAAGGTTTTAGACTCAGTGTGTGGAGTAGGAAGCCATGAGCATAGACAAATATGATCTGGTTTGTTAATTAATGAGTCATAGTTGATATATACAGACTAGACTGTTGGGGTAGCAAGTAAAGTGAAAGCAGAGATTAGAGTAACTGCACTGGTAGACTGATTGCAGTGTTTATAGTAGGATAGATGCTGAAAGTGATCACAGTGGCCCTTTGTATCCAATAAAATCCAGTGGAAACTGATAGGGCAAATGGATAAATGAAGAATATATCAGAAGCCTGTGCTTCAGTAGCTAATTTCAGGCATTAACTGAAGACAGCCTTGACGATGGAGGCACCAAATTTGTATGCATCAGGCATTGAGAATTAAAAGTTCTACTTTAAACACATTAGAGTTGAAACACCAATTGGAAATTTGAATAGATTTTATCATTCATTTCCTCAGAGAAAAAACTGACCCAGATCTGAGAGTGGTCGACATAGAAAGTAAAGTCAAGGTCATGGGTGAAATAATTAAAGGAGAGGAGATGAAGAAGAGTGCAGGGATTCAGGAAGAGAGTAGCCAGCAAGAGGAATGCGAATAAGGAGTCACAAAGTAAAAAGAAAACCAGGAAAGTGGAGTGTGCCAGCCAGTAACCAAGAGAAGAAAATGATTCAAGTAGAAGGAAGTAATCCATCATGTCAAATGCTATTACGAGGTCAACTGAAATGAGGACTAACAATTGACAATGGGAACTGACAAGAGGGGCTCTCGCTGACCTTGAGAGTAGCTACCTCAGCAGAATGAGCAAACAAAAATTGTAGCAGTGTATATAAGACTCTCATCAAAGTTTGCTGTAATGGAAGTAGAAAATCAAGGCAGGCATAGGGAGAAAGATGAGGTCAAATGTTACTCTTTTTTTGAGGAGGGAGAATTTTCTGAATGTTCATATGTGGATAGGAATAATTTGATGGACAACTCAGAGCTAATGACTGAACAGAGGGAATTGGAGGAGTATTTTTTTTTAATAACTAAAAGAATGTGTCCAAGGGCAAATGTGCAGAGAATACTGGACAGATTAGCGGATACTGACATTGCCAAAGGATGATGGCAGGAGAAGAGAAGAGAGAGCTAGCCAGATAACAAAATTTTGATTTCATCAAGAAAGATAACCAGAAGTGTGGTTAATGACACTATGTAAATTACCAGTGAGTATTCCGTCATGCATGAGAAAGGAGATTATAAGTGATTGTGTGTGTGTGTGTGTGTGTGTGTGTTTCTTTCACTAGGAATGACAGTAACTCAAGCTTTGATCTTTGAAAAGTTCTAGCTCACACATTATGCACATTTATCTAGTGCTGGTGACTTAAACATCGACATAAAGATTAGGAATTCTTCAAGATTACAGTCATGGATGTAAGTTTTCTAAAATTCCAGTTTTCTCTTGAGAATTCAGATTGAACATTACAACACTGTATGTTGTTTACCTTTACAGTGGGAGACATATTTTGGTCAAATTTGAGAAAATGTCAGCCAAAGACGCAACTCTAATCGTGTTCTTACTTTCATAAAAGAAAAATGTATTCAGGACAAAGAGTAGCTAAAACAGCAGGCATTTCAAACAACTGTACAACTGCCTTTTGTCACGATGCCATGACAATTCAATATGCAGATGTGTTTTATGCATCTTCTTTCACCACACAGAATATGAAAAATAGATGTGACCGAAAGTTGACATCTTACAAAACTAAAAATTGTTATCACTTTATCAGGGCTTTTTTTATTGCTTACAGTTATTTATTAACACAACTTCTCCTATGTTAGAAAACTAGAGTGATATTGCTTCCATACAAATGTCTCTATACTTAAGTAGTGTATTATTAATATGATGAAATATTTTTTTAAGTATTTCAGCAAAAACTTCAGTAATCCATTTCTGCCACAAAATGACAGGGTTAACCAGTTTAGAAAATTAATGTCTAAAGGATAATTGTGTGATATCTTTTACATTCAGTAAAAATGCACGTATTTTTGAAAACGAGGTTTTCTCCCTTTCCACATGTTATCAGAAATTTCTAAACACATAATTTTGGTATTAACATGCTAGTGTATTGAATATATAAAGTAAGTAGCGAATTCTTATCAGGACATTCTTAAATACCACTGGATTCCCTCACCAATTCCAAGGAAAGCTGTACATACGAAGAGTGTAAGTTGATCCGTCTACGTTAATATGGGCCAAAGTTCCAACAGTCTCGTTCACTTTTCCCTCAGAGCGCTCAGTACAAAGCCCACACAGAGAAAGAGACAAATCATGCTATTTATTTGTTTTTAGATTTATTTATTTATGCATAGAGAACGTGGGGGAAAGGCCAGAGAGGCAGGGGCAGTGAGAGAGGATTCACCAGAGACAGAGGAGCAGAACAGGTGGATCTACTGAAACACACTTCCTGAGGGGAGCAGCTGCCAAGACAGAAGAGGGCTACTGCACCCTTTGGGTCAGCTCCCTGGTAGAGGATCAAACTCGGGGATCAAATTCATGCCGAAGGAGCCATGGCTAGCTTCATAATGCTCGAGCTGTACTTTAGCATGGTGTGCCACCAGGGTGGGCCCATGCTTTAATATTTAAAATAAAAATTGTTTTACTCTCCCACTCCCATGCAATCTGGGACAATCTTAAGGATCAGAACCCCGGATTCTACTTCAAGTATTGTTGCTGAGTAAAAATGTCTTACCTGGAGAACTATTTTTCAATGCTTAACACCAATCTGAATTTCCTTGAGTCTATTATTCCCTTCTCCTTCACTCAGCATTTCCTGCCTCCCTATTCCATATATCAACCTTGTAAGCTTCCAAACTCAAGGTCTTGGGAGTCCATTTCCTATGTCCAGTTATTCATCAATTACTTTATTTTTTGAAATATTTCCCATGACCATATACTGCTTGAAATATATATCTAATCCCACCTGGATTGCTAACAAGTTCAATGCTCACTCCCACTGCAAACAAGTCCAAATCCCCTCCCTCCTAGCAAATCAACACAGCTTCATTTTAGTATTTTACCACTTTCTAATCTTTTAATTTTTAAAATAATACTGGTTTTTAAAACATTATATAAGTTTCAGGGGTACAGTATCATAAATTAACATCTCTATGTAATACAGTATGCAGATATCCTTTAATGAGTGAATGGATAAAGATGTAATGTGTAATCCAATTTTATTGGTACTAAATAATCTCAAAAAATAACCCAAGGTTATCCACATGCCAGAGAAGAGTCATTTCATCAAACAGCATGTAACATTTTAGATTAAAATGAATTAATTAGATTTACAGTTCCTATAAGTACTTAATTATGCTAAATGCAATGTTTCTTTTCAAAGTAGGCTACATACAAGCCACTAATGTACAACAGTAAATAGTATCCAGATAAAACTGCAAGCATTATCTCAGTAGTTACTGCAGCTTAATTTCCTCTGTCATTATTCGTTCGTTGTACTTATCTTTCTCCTATGTCAAGTCACTGCAAGTCACTGACCTTAATTATTGATCTAAGAACTGTCTTTGCTTTATATTATCTTTTAGATGATTTTCCCTCTAAATAAATGAAGTACAAATGTGTGTCTTCTCACCCTTTCACCATCACATGGGTCTAGGGTACAGGCCTACAGTGCACCTTAAAAATATATTTGTTCATTTGTTTACATGTATTAGCTTGATAGCAATTGCAAAGGAAGTACAATGAACAAGAGGAGGGTAGTCACTATAAAAATTCAGAATAGGGTAAAAAAATAATGAGTTTTGGGCCCTCCCCGGTGGCACAGTGAGTTAAAGCACAGCACAAAGAAGCTAAAGCCACTTCAGCATGAGTTCAATCCCCACGCAGGAGGTGACCCAGATGGCGCGGCAGACCTCTTCTTACCCACCCACTGCTCCCCTCAGCTATGTATTTCAGTAAATCTGCCTGTTCTGCTCTCTGCTCTGTCTTTGATGAATCCTCTCACCCCTCATACGTCTAGCCTAGACCCCAGTTCTTGTATGCACAAATAAATAAATAAATGTTTAAAAAAAAAAAAAGAGGAGTTTTTACCACTTTATCTCCTAGTATTTGTAAGACCAAGAAAATGGTTTTAATTCCACTGTGGAATTTCCCGATTTTAGAGTACACTGACTGGGATCATCCTATCTGTGGGATCGCATTGCCAACTGTCATGTTTGAGTGCTTCCTACAGTAACTGGTCAGCAAAACAGAGGATGAAGTGAATTGAAAGTACTCCCTCCAAAGTTACAGGCAGTTTAATAAATATACTGTTTCTACCTTGACAAGAGAGAAACTCCCTCAGAAGGCAGGCAATCTTTTAGACCATTACATTCTTTCCAAATAGCAGGCGGAAAAATCGCAATATTTTCTGATAACTGAAATAGGTTATAAAGCACAAAATCAATCAGACCAAAAGAGTGTGTTCTATTACATCCATTCCTGCTTTCATTGATGTGACCAGTAACAGAACCAAATGCAGAAATAATTGGATATACCAATTATGTGTTAGCTAAAGGATGTTAGCAGCCCATTATAAATTTGTTTAAAAAGTATTTTTTTAATTGTGCTCCAACATCATCTTTTAGAAAACTAAATTTTACATAGTTTTAACTAAGTATGTTTTTAAAAAATGTGACTTTAAAAGAATATGGATTTTCTTTATTAAACAAACAACAACAAAAAAACTAACTCCTCCCCACTGCTGTCCTTATTCAGAAAGATAGTTATATAAAATAGATAAGCTTAGCCACAATAAACTCAAAGTGTTTAAAATAATAGTGCTATCAGCAACACAAAATAACAAATTGGCAGATGTACTAAAGTTCATTTCCCAAATGTCCCAGAATCAGCTCTGGGTCTTTGGACTGTCTAATATTAAAAACAAAATACAATTGAAGTAGTGCAATCCTATACCTCTGAATCATACATGATGCTGTAAACCAAAATGTCCTCAAAAGAAAAAGAAAAGAAAAAGAAAAGAAAAGAAAGAAAAACACATAGAATTGAAATGTTAAAAAAATAATAATAATAAATCAGGGACCTCGCTGGTGGCGCAGCGGGTTAAAGCACAGCACTAAGAAGCTAAAACCACTTCAGCATGAGTTTGATCCCCACCTGCCCCAGAGGTGACCACATGGCGTGGCAGACCTCTCCTGACCCGCCCGCCTCTCCCCTCAGCAGTGTACTTCATCCATCTGCCTGCTCTGCTCCCTGCTCTATCTCTCGTGATTTCTCTCACTGCCCCTGCACCTCTGTCCTGTACTCCAGCAGTTCTGTATGTACAAATAAATAAATCTTAAGAAAGAAAGAAAATCAAAATATAATAAAAACAAACAAACAAAAAAAACAAAGAAGCCCTTCTGATAAAGGCATCTGGAATCTTTCTTATGCTCCATGACCATACTTAATTGAGTCAAACCAAGTGAATTTACAGCTATGCATCTGATAAAATAAAGTTGGATTATTTTTTAAATGTACTTTTTTGGAAACTGGTATTAGCATCTAAGTGGAAGTACAGTTACACATTTGAAAACTCATTAAAATAGAGAGGCCTCAATCAGGAAGCTACTAATCAACGCTGACCTTTTAAAGAAGGAATAAGTCACAATGCCTCTGGATTGCACTTATACATAAGGATTCCAGTGGATTCTCTTATTTATTGTGAAATAATTATTCATAATGCTTCTTATATTTTTCTTTGCCATGAATTTCAATGAAATCATTATCATTATTTATTTGGACAGCTTTCCCCACCTCATTCTTGTTCAAGTCAAAACTTGTCATTAATGTATTTCCTTTGTTTTTTTTTCTATTTTCAGTTTCAATTCCAGCTCTACTTGCATGTAGGCAAGCAGTTCTCTGCCCATCCAGTGAGGGGTTTTAGGCAAACCTGACTCTACCAACAGCCTTCCAGAGAAGTACTCCCACCACCAGCCCACTGGAACTTCATGAGGACAAGGGCTGACTCACCTACCACTTTGGCCATACCAAGTAAGGACTTCTAATAACACAGTTCTCAGGATGAGACTAGAAGCTGGCTTGGTGGTATAAATGCAGCTCCATCTTTCCCCCACATAAAATTTAAAGCATAGTATTTACAAAAATCATCGTATAATTAAGAAAATCCTTAGTTATCCTCCAAGCACAAATCCTATTTTAATGGTCCACCTTGAGTAAATTATTCAGAAAGATAATTGCAAACATTCTTGCATGTGAGAAAGGATAAAAGAAAAAAAAAAAAACACTTGGTAAAATTTCACCAACAGTGTGTTGGTAGACACTTCATATAATTTCACCTTTTTAAACTATTCTAAGTTGCTACGCAGGGTACCATACAGCTTTCAACTTATATAAAATTACTGTTTTCATAATGCTTGTAAATATTCCTACAAAATACACAATAGTGTGTTGGTCTGCAAAGCCAGATTTGCCCTAACTATAGGCCACAAGGAAAGTATCACAGACTCCTATTGCCAGTAGCAGAGGTTCTTAAACCCTGAAAGGTCTAAACTTTACTTTAGGTTTCTGATTCAATCATATTATTCAAATGTAGTAGTCAGGATGGAGTCCAGAATTCTGCATTATGCAAAGCATAGCAAGGCCAGTCCTGGTTTCTAAGAGACCCAGAGGTCTCTACACTTGGGAGTCGAAACAGAACGTTCTTTATTGTGTGAGATCCAACCTCCTTTCCACTGTCATCCAGGCCTCTCTCGCCCTCATCCTCCCCCCACCCTCTTTCTAGTCTTAAAGCACACAAAGCTGATGCTCAAACACCCCAGTTTGTACACATACCCTTACTTCTCTGCTTGTCTACGTGGAACAACTTATACTCATCTTTATAGACAAATAGAATTTCTGCACAGATTTCCCTGACCCAATCAGACTGCAAGCTATATATTCTATTTTACACCACTGCGTACATATCACTTTGCACATGATACACTGTGTATTGTATCATTTTCTAATTATTTTCTAACATGTCTATACTGTTCTTGAAGTCAAAGACCACAGTATATCCATTAAGTACTTCTCCTTTTAAGTACCAGATCTACAACATAATTAGTATTGTTTATTGAGCAAAATACTTAATGTTACCATGGTGGACCTCTTCTCAAACATAAAACCACTCTGAAAATTAGTTCCAATTAGGGCATATTGAATGTGCTGTGTCTTAATCAGAATCATGGACATTTATGAATTCAATCTGTCAAAGTAATACACACACACACATATAGATAATAGTTTCTCTTTTACATCATTGTGCTTACTGCAAATTTACTTATGTTTAACTTTCAGATGATGCCTTCATGTGTATGTGAACTCACCATTAAAATTGCCAGCAAAATATAAACTAAGAAAAATATCTAAGAATAGCTATGATTTCCAATAATAATTTATTCCTTTAACTCAATCCAGTATTGTAAATTTTCATTTAATTATCATTAAGTATCATTAAATTAAGTATCATTCATTTCATATAATAACCAGTTTACTAAGACAGACAACATAAAAATATCCATATCACAGAAGGACAAAATCCCCCAGTTTCACTTTTCTAGTGTTTATGGCTTTCCCTAGCAATTTCAATTTTCTGAAAGTAGGCAGGAAGCCTAGCTCTGCTTTTCATACAGATAAAGTTCAGTGCTATCTACAAAGGTTTACTCACAAAGTTAAAGGTACAACGTCTACTATAATTAATTTAAAATGTCATTCTTTGACTTGTGCTATAAGAAAAGATATTATTAGTCTGGGACACCTGTCTAGTAGACAAATGAATTGTATTTTGTTGTTTCTATGCAATACAAGAATGGGAAAGACAACAATGCAAATAAATGCTGCTTTTGATTTCACTGAGCTGTCCACAACTACCCCTGTGTCCACTCAGTCAACAAATAATAACTGAATTCAATGAGCAAATATTAAATCTTCTTCGATCAAGAAGTATCATTAAGAGATGGGGAAATAATAGCTTTAATGATCAAATCAAAAGGAGCAGTAGTTATCCTCTCTGATGCTACTTCCTGTGCTGATTTAAAAGGGCTTTTCACATCACCTCCTTGAGACGCTCACAACTTCTCCATCTTTTCATGGGCTGAGTGGACTCTTCTGCTTTCTCTGAGCTGTTTCTGATTTCTTCTTCTACTGGAGACCATCAGCCAAGCCAGGAAGCACAGAATTAACATCTGGCAATTTGACCAGTGTGGTTAAAATTGAAGTTAAAAAGAGACAGCCATAAAATTACATTTTTGACTGAAATCACCAAAATTATTTTGCAAATATTATAACTATCATTTTATAGAAGACTTAGGTTTCCCTTTGGGTAAATATATCACAATTATTCACGCAAGACTACTAAGTCTCAAGATAATGTCCCTCATGTAGTTTAGCAAGTGGTCGGTCTAAGTCAACTGGGAATGTTTAGACATGAAACTAGTGGACATGAACCATGACCTAATTTTTAATAAACTCCTTGGGCTTATGCTCATTATAAGAGTCAGAACAAATTTACCCATTAATCAATTTAATTAGGGTTAATAAGGGCTCAATGCACTAATTATACCTGCACTATGTCATCATCTTAAATCGCTTAATAGTAGTCCATTGAGTATACAGTTCACAATTTCTTTATCCCTTCAGTTGATGGGCCTACAGTTGCTTCTATGAGTTGGCTATTGTGAATATTGCTGCTATGAACATAGAAATGCATGCATCTTTTTATAATAGTGTTTTTATATTATTTGGGCTAATCTTCTAAAATGAACTCTGATTCTTATCTCCCACAGCTATCCCACAAGAACCATAATCTTTGATTCTTCTGATTCTCCCAATATTTCCAGATGTATGTATTGATGCTACCACCCTGATATATAATCCATCTCCTAAACTAGTGCAATAGACCAATAATGCTAATCAAGAACATTAAGAGATTAGTAGCCACACAATACTATGATGAACACTTTCATGCCTCAAAATATAGTGTTTCTCTGTTGCCAAAGAAAAAACAAATGTCATTGCCAGATCTTTAAACTTTGTATCTGGAACTCCTAATATATCATTCATCAAGTGACAACAGAAATTCTATGGATGCACCTTCATTAGCTTATATCCTAATTTCCTCAAGAAGCCCACTGTGATCTAACCACCTACAATGATCCTTCCTTTACTCAGCTCATTCAGTTTCCAGTAAAACATCTTACATGTAACAACTGGAGATCTCAGCAAATGACTTCATATTTTCAAGAACTGTATTAATCATCAAATCCAACTAAGACCCTTACCCTCAACCACACTGACAAGCAGATACATCTCTGCAAACAATCTCAGGGTTACAATAGATCATTTATACTTCAGTGAAATGAATGACTTTGTAAGGAAACTTCACTTGTATTTTGATGGAAACATGCCTTCTACTGCCACTTAACAGGTAATTCAGAGATAATGAATTTTTGCTCTAACTTACCCCTTAGGAAAATTACTTTTTGTGTGGATGAAGCTTTCAGTTAGTTTCATATTGCTTTTTCAGCTGTTAACATCTCAGTAAAGTATTACTAATTCATTCTAGTTCTTCCTGTAGTGTATATAATGAGGTTTTTCTTAGATGTCATTAGAAGGAAACTAAACAATTAGGGTTGTTGAAATCTTTATTCTAGACAAAGATGCCACTAGATAGTATTGTATTTAAATCAGTGCATGACTGTTCACTGTCACCTAATCACATCTTACATTTTCATTCACATTTCTATTATGCAGAGCTTTCATGGATTGGCCCAATAATTGAAATCACCTTCTGACTCATTAAACATCAGTCCCTGCAATCATTATAATCCTTCAGAAATATAACATAGTCCTTCCAAAAGAAACATTTTTGGTCTCAACCTTTGTATGCAACATGGTTGCAATGCATATTTCTATACCACAAAATAAGATTGTGAGTGGTTGTTAGGGTACCTGGGGGGCACAAACAGCTTACGCCTCTGCCAGGCACACATTCAAATGATGATATTGAAACCACAGGTCACCACCTGTCCTCACCTGCATGTCTCCTAGCCCAGTGACCAAGTTACCTGGGACACTGTTATTACTAGGCAGGATTGCACAACGCTATATTTTCGTTTATTTAAGCACTAGCATTTGAAAGTACTCTTCTGTTAGGGTAATTCCAGTGGCATATTATGTAGTTAATCAATGTGTGCTGTTTTATCATGACACCTTTTTCACTTTATACAAATGGACTGGCTGAATTCTCCTTGTTAGGAAATGCCACTGCAATTACTGCATTCATTTATAAAGATGGAGAATATGATGAAGTTATAATTATTAAATAGTTCCCGTTTCACTACTGCTCTTAGATGCTGTACTGACATTAAAGACACTTCATAAACAGTAAGTTAATAATTAACAAGAAACACTGGATTTTTAAAGTTGCTATTATGATCTGGAACAATTTTATTTTCACAAGGATAATTCATTCTTCTCATATTTCAGAGTCCTTTTTATTTTAAGAAAGTCTAAGAGAGGTGGAAATGACAGGAAACAGCTGGATTTATGGCAACAGTCTTCCACAATGTGAATAAAAAAATACTATCATTAAGTGACACAATAATAAGTATGCTAACTACTCCAGTTTGGGATGCAGGTATTTGAGAATGTGGAATGAAAAGTAGGCAGTACCAAACAATTTATTTTACTGATAAGGAAACCAATTCAGAGACTTGCATTATTTCATTTAGCTCCTGCTTTGTGCCTCTAGCAGATACTGCAGCTTTTTGTGAAACAGAATAAGGTGTATGCTGATTGATACTAAAGTCGCAAGCAAGAAAACAGCCATGGATGTCCTGTGCAGGTGGTGTGGCCAGTACACCTGAAGGGGGTGATCCTCTACCTCTAAGTCACATTTTCAAAAAGCCCAGCTGACCACAGCACCCACTGGCCCTTAGCCCAGGCACCCATGGCAACGCTCAGGAAGGACGCTATGCACAGGGAACAGTGAAGCTCATAAATGGGAGTCTGGATGTGGACATAGGTTGATTTGGAAAAGAAAAAGAACGACAGACTCCAAAAAAAGCCGTTTTCACCCATGAGCACTATCTGATATCTAAATCGTAGATATGTCTATTCTCAATTATAATGAAAGGTTGAAGGCTGCATTTAATAAAGCCATAAAAGATTAATAACAAACATGACAAAGACAGTTTTGTAAAAGAGAAAACAACAGAAGAAAAAGGAAAACATTCTTTGTTTTTAAAAAAAGATTTATTTATTTCTGCATGCAGAACTGGGGCACAAGCCAGAGGTGCAGAGGTTGTGAGAGGATTCACCAGAGACAATGACGAGCAGAACAGGTAAACTGACAAAGTGCACTGCTGAGGGGAGCAGCAGAAACAGGAGAGGTATGCCATGCCATGTTGTCACCTCCGGGTCCAGGAATTGAACTCTCACTAAAGTGGCTGCGTGCAGCTTGCAGTGCTGTGTCCTAAGCCATTGTACCACCAGGGAGGGCCCTGGTAAACATTCTTAGGGACTTAGGAATCCATGTGTCCCTGAAGCAGCCATCCCTGGTGGAGGATATCTCTCAACAACCCCCAAGGTCCTTGGAGAAATACACTGAGCTTATGATGCCTGCGGCATGTCTCAGCAACCTAGGCTTCACAGCAAGTAATTCTTCTGTGAAGCAGATACAGACTACACAGCAGAAAACCAAACACATACACTTCTATGAGTTTGTGCTCCCCACTCAGGGCTGGCCCTTGATCTGGGGACCTGACTTGCAGGAAATCTATGGTTCTGTGTGCTCTGGTATACAATACATACTCCACCCACGCAACAGGAGCAAAGATTAAATGTCAGCAAGCATGAGGAATGAGACCCTGACTATTGATCCCCACTGGACCAAGAGAAGAATCATCCTGAGTCTTCCATGACCTTTACAAAAGCAAAAATAAACAAGCAGGACTATATTAAGCTAAAAGCTTGTGTACAGTGAAAAGATTATTAAAAGGAAAAAAGGCAACCTGATGATTAGCATGACAGATTTGTAGATCATACATATTATAAAAAGTTATTTTAACAACATTAAAAAAAATCAACAAAATTCATAAATGCAACAATAAACAAATAACTAGTTCCAAAAATGTTCAGACATTTTCATATAAAGACATTCTTCTCCAGAGAAAACATGCAGATGGCCAGCAGGCATGTGAAATAATGCCCATCATCTGTTATTATCAGAGAAATGCAAATCAATGCCACATGACACATCACCTCATACTTGCTAGAATGGCTATGATCAGAAAGGGAAGAAGCAAGTTTTGGCAAGGATGTAAATAAAAAGGGAGCTTCATGCATTCATGGAGGGGATGCAGGTGGCGCAGCTGTTATGGAAAGCAGTATGGATAGTCCTCATAAGGTTAAGGATAGACGGCCCTCCCTGGTGGCACAGCGGGTTAAAGCACAGCAGAAGCTAAAGCCACTTTGGCATGAGTTCAATCCCCACCCCGGAGGAGATCCACACGGCGAGGCAGACCTCTCCGACCCGCCCACTGCTCCCCTCAGCAGTGTACTTGGTCAATCTGCCTGTTCTGCTCCCCACTCTGTCTCTGGTGAATCCTCTCACCCACCACACCTCTGGCATGTACCCCAGTTCTGTATGCATAAATAAATAAAATATTTAGATTAAGGATAGAAATATCATATGATCCAGTTATCATACTTCTTCACATTTAGCCCAAAAGTACAAAAACACTCATTTAAAGAGTGAAGGCATAATCACACCCACTTTTACAGCACTATTCACCATAGCCAAGAGTTGGAAACCACCTAAGAGCCCCTCAACAGATGATGACAGATGTAGTATTAGATGTACAAAGAAATACTACTCAGCGATTTTTAAAAGATGCAATTTTGCCATTTTCAACAACATGTAAGGACTTACCTGGTCTTACACTAAATGAAAAACTCAGATGGAGAAAGGTACTGTGTGATCTCACTCACATGTGGTAAATAAACACAATACATGAACAAACAAAATAAAACTCTTAGACTCTAAAAGCTAAATAGTGGGTCACCAAAGGGAAAGGCAAGTGGGAGGCAAATAATCTGGTAAAAGGGAAAGGATCATTTGCATGGAGGTGGAGCGACCCTGGACTTTGGGAATGAACACAATGTAATATATACAGGTGTTGATTTATAAACCTAAAGCCTATATCATGTTATGAACCACTGTTATTTCAATATAAACTTACTTTAATAGAGTCTCACAGCTCCTAAGTATAAAAGTTGAAGTTGTTGTCCTAGTATGCTTGCTCTAAAACACATTTATTCCAATTCATTTATCAATTCCACTTATTTCAATGTATTCTCCTGATAGACAATGATGTCACACTTGAGGTTTCTTAAGGGGCACAAACTACTTAAAAAAAATATTTAGGAGGCTTGCAGCAACATGGACAGAGCTGGAAGGGATCATGCTTAGTGAAATAAGCCAGAAAGAAAAGGAAAAATAATAATGATCAACAACTATATACCAGAGACATTTTACGGGGGTGGAGTGGGGAATGGGATCAAAAGCAGGAGGGGGTGGGGTGAACAGGGACTATGGTGATGGCACATGGGTGATTTGGTGAAGGGAAGCCCACGGAGATTACAACTGAGATGGAAAAGGCACAAAATGATGTAAAAATAAACTATTATATCATTTAAACAATATTTAGGAGGGTGTGGAAGGTGCGTTCAACAAATTAAAGTCTCTTACATAGGTTCAAAGGTAGGTGCAAAGAGCTTCTTGAACTAGAAACAAGATTTGGAAACAGACAGCAAGCATATCTATGTTTAATAAAAACTTTCTGAAAAGGGGCTTCCTTGAGCAGGAGCGAGCGCCCTGGGAGAGTCATTCAAACTGATCTGAGGTGGTGGCAAAGCTGGATGATGAGATGACCTCCTGAATTCTGCCCCACTCTAAGGTCCATGGTCAAGTTCAGTTTGAATGATTCTTTGATGACCTACGATGAAGTCAACAGTGTTCAAGTGTTGGTGGTATTAGACTTACATGAGTTACTAGTGCCCACGTGTGCACCAATGACCTTGTCTTCATGTCCACTTCCACCGTTCATTGTCTCAGCACTTGCAGGTCAGCTTTCCACCTACTAATTTGGAGATGCTATAGGTGAATCCAGCATAAAAATATTTTCACGTTCTACACATGGGGCTTGAGCTAATTCCATGTAGCAATATTCTAACCTTCAAGGCATTATAACTTCTATATAATATTCATTCTGTGATGCCTTCAAAGAATGACTACGTAAAAAAAGATCTAATTGGAGAACTGTGAGACACAGATAAGTTAAAATGAAAAAAAAAATATTGAGAAGGCTTGAAAGCATTTTGTGACATGGAGCAACTTAATTCATCCCAAATGTTATGCTACAGTAAGTTATATGATTCTGCCAGATGCTTCTCTTTAGAAGAATTTTATTATACCAGAGAGAGCAATTTCTTTTAATGAGAATATTTTTGAATAATATTTGTTCTTGAAACCACTGCTTTCTTTGTTTCATATCTAATGAGAATAATTTCTTTTGATTCATAGGCATTTTTATTCTTCTGCTGGTTCAATCAAAATACCAATTAACTGCATGCATAATACAAGAATCAAATCCCAGCTCAGTTTCAGAATACGTGCCTGTAGAAGGTGTGTAATTTGTATCTTAGAAGATCCACAGGTGAAGGGTTATAAGTAAACCCTGTAGTTAATATCCTAACAATCTCTGGATCATTAGCGAATGTAAAATCTGAAGAGTGAAAAAAAAGAAACTCTGAGGAGTATACCTCTCAGTCATCATAACAGCTAGGCAATACTGAGCTATCAATATTAATGCAGAACATGAAATCTTGGGTCATGGTTTTACAAAAACTCAGGTGAAATCTTTAGTAATGCAAGTCATGTGTATCTAAAATGAATGGATCTGTTTAGCAAGGTGGTATAAATTTAGAAAACACCGTCTCTTAAAATTGAAAAAGGGAAACAGGAGAGCAGTTTACCTCTAAAAGTGGTAACTAAACCACCAAATATAACTGAAAAGAAAAATAAAAACTTCTCAAATAGATAGTCATGGAGGTGATGTGTGCCACACAAAAAGGCAAGGGACAAATCCTCGAGTAAGGGATAAATGCTTGAAATAGATAATCACACCAGCAGAGACACTTCACAGAGGTGAATTGCATGATTGTACAGGAAGCTTCAGAGCACTTTCCTGCTGACTGAAACAAGAGCCGAGCAATCAGCATGCCATTAGGAACATCTGATTAACCTGCCGGTTGCCTGTAACTATTCTGTAAGATGTCACCAAATGGTATAAAAAGCTGTAAAGTCGTGCTGCCTTATTGTAGAGTACTGTTTTATAAAGTGTGATATGATTGTATATGTCATCTCCATTGGAAAAACAGCAGATACCTTTATTTTAAAAAGTATCATTTTCATTAAATTACCATAATCGTACAGTCAGTTCCTAGTTCATAATAAGTGCACAAAACATATCTGGAATCAGTAGGCATGAATGATAATGTCACTGTAGCACTACTATACAGCATCAACCAATGTAAAGATTTTGCAATATTAAAACAAAATCAGTTTCAAAATTAAGAGAGAGAGAAAAATGTAAGCAAATGTATGTATACTTGTAGATAAAACATAGATGTAGGTACAATTGTAGTGCCAGTGAGTATATTGGTCCATATGTGGAATGAGTTAAAAATGTCGACTTGCAAACCTTCCATCAGCAAGTAAAAATGAAAACAATGAGAACTGAGCCTGGAAGAATTTTAGGAATCTTGTTTCACCAAAGTGAGGTCATCAGTGTTCCTAAATCCAATCCTCATAGTCACCAGGCTGAACTACAGTAGGGAACTATGTTAAACGCTTTTAGCCTTAGCCACAAGATCAGGCATTTGACAACCAGAAGCTCCTGGTGAGAAGCTTCATTCTTTATGTTGCTGAAGTTCAAGACTACTTGGTAACTACAGCCAAGTTGTGTTGGGTAAGTCATTCAAATAGTATTAGAAAAGAAGAAATTCTTGGCAGAAGTAATAAAGCAGTGAAGTAACAGTATGGTAACAAAGGATATAGCTAGACACTAGGTCATTCACCAGGTGAGAAAATATGTAAACAGATGAAAATCCTTTTGGTGACGACAGTAGACATGGAGGACAATAATTTTAGAAAGATAAAAGTCAAACTAGGGACAAGACTTGATATCCAATTGTCTGCAGGGGTTAAAGAAAGATTACAGATTTATATTTGTATTTCTACAGATAACAAATAAGTACAATTGCTTAGATATGCATTTCCTAACCTACTTCACACCCCTAAATTTTACCTAGGATTGCCCCCATTCTTTGCAACCCTCTGTATCAAAATTTGTACATTAACATTCTCCTCATCTCTCTTTTCCATTTCTCTGTAAAACTCACTTTTATCATACTTTCACCATGAATACACCATTTCAATTAGTCCTGTTATAGTTCAGGTATTCCGGTTGAAGGACTGTATCCTTTCCAGCTGTATTAGTTAACTGTTCTGGCATAATTAAATATCTTCAAAACAAAATATAGAGGCTGACAATAAAAATAATCTAGAATCTCACATTCTCTATTGACCAGGAATCAGACAACAATGTAGCAAAGGAGTTTCAGCCTAGACTCCCACATGGCTGCAGTCCAGACAGGGGTCTGCCATGGTATCTCAGAACTCCGCCAGCTCTCAAGCTCAACCACACAGTCACCTGCAGACCTCACAAAAATCTGCTTTTAGGTTCATATATGTGGGTCTCTCCACTGGGCTACCACCCAAAAATCAAGTCAACACAGATCACAAATAAACACAATGGCAGTACATGGTATAAAAACACATTGCACAATGACAGGGTAAAATTAAAAGAAAGTGTTTTTCCACTGATTCAAAAAGACAACTGCACCCTCATGTTTACTGCTGCTTTATTTACAATTGGAAAGACATGGGAACAACCCAAATGCCCAAAAGTAGATGACTAGATTAAAAAGATGTGGTACATATACACAATGGAATATTACTCAGCAACCAAAAAAGATAAACACATGCCTTTTGCAGCAACATGAATGGAGCTGGAAAAAAATCATGCTTAGTGAAATAAGCCAGAAAGAAAAGGATAGAAAAATGGATGTTTTCACTCATAGCAGGAGTATAACGGACCAGTAGAGAAAATAATAATAAAAATGAACAACTATATACCAGAGATATTTTATGGGGATAGAATGGAGATTGGGATCAAAAATGGGGGGAGGGAAGTACACTAGACTATGGTGATGGCACACAGGTGACTCGGTGATGGAAGCCCATGGGGATTACAACTGAGATGAAAAAAGATGTAAAAATAAACTATTTTTTAAAAGTGTTTTTCTTGGGAAAACCTGGAAAAATGCAAAGTACACATGTAATTCAACAGGTAGAAAAAAAAAATTAACAAATGAACTCAGAACAGACAATTCACCAAAGAGAATTTTCAGAAAATCAATAGATACATGGAAAAAAATGTTCATAGTTGCATCCAATAACAGAAATTTAGGTTAAAGGCACACTATCTCATACCCACAGGAACAACACATATTTTAAAAGTCCCAATAATAAATGGAGAAGAGCATGCAGAGACACTGGAGCTCTGTCCTACTATCGGTGCAAATGTAAACAGGTGACGCCACCGGGGAAAGCAATTCGAGTTTACCTTACAAACTAAAAAATGAAAATATGTGGTGACGTGGCAACCCCACTCTTGGGCTCTATCCAATGAGCATAAAACCAAGATACTCAATAAACTATGTTCTGCAAAGTTTATTGTTGCATTATTGACAGTAATTAGGGAAAGAAAGCAACAAAGTGGCCCACAGATAGAGAGGAAAAAGGACTGGATTAAGAAGATATGGTATATCCACAGCCTGGAATGTCATTCACCCATAGGAAATATGAAAAGTTGCCTTTTGCAGCAACGTTGAAGGAGTTTGAGAAAGTTGTGTGTAGTAAATAGCAAGTTAGTATGACCAAGACAAATATTGAGCATTTACATAATAGATGATTATAACAAAACAAAATACTGACAAACTAGAAGATGCTAATAAAGTAAGATTTCGAAGTGAAGAAGGGATGGGGAAGGAGAAAAGGTCAGAGGGATAGGGGATGTAGTGGGGAAAATCATTCAATGTTGTGGGACAAAAATATAAAAAAGTGGGGCCCTCCCTGGTTAAAGTGCAACAGTGAAGCTGGCTGCAGCCGCCTGAGCACAGTTCAATTCCCAGCCCCCACATGGCGCAGCAGACCTCTCCTGACCTGCCCACTTCTCCCCTCAGCAGTGTATCTCCTAGAACTAACCTGCTTCTGGTGGACCCTCCACCACCCCTGCACCTCTGTCGTGTACCCTAGTTCTGTATACATAAATAAAATAAACTTTCATATATATATGTGTGTGTGTAAATAAAATATTTTATGAATTAACAGAAACACAACTCAATCAAGAAATATTGTTCGTCAATTAAAAAAGAAGAGAAATTCCTCTTCATGTAGTGTCAAGAGCTAGGATCCCAAACAGAACAGAAAGAAGAAAGAAGGGAGATTAGCAAGGATGAAGATCCCAAAGTAGAAAGTAACCTTCCAATTAAGGGAGGGAAGAGAAATGCCAGGGGTCCGTACTTTTTTTTTTTTTTTTTATTCATACAGAATTGGGATACAGGCCAGAGATGTGGAGGGTGAGAGGATTCACCAGAGACAGAGTGGGGAGCAGAACAGGCAGATCCATGAAGCACACTGCTGAGGGGAGCAGCGGACGGGTCAGGAGAGGTCTGCCACGCCATGTGGTTACCTCCGGACTTCCGGGGCAGGCGGGAATTGAACTCATGCGGAAGTGGCTTTAGCTTCTCAGTGCTGTGCTTTAACCCGCTGCGCCACCAGGGAGGGCCAGGGGTCCGTACATTTTACACAAAAGTAAAATGAGCCTGGAGCACTGGGCTGAGGACCGACCCCACCAAGCTTTAGTTGCTTAGCTGATAATGACAGAGATTACTTAAGAATAATTACATTAGTCAGAAACAGTAATTAAACATAGGCACTCATTAAACATTATTCAGATATAACAATTAAACATAGTCAGATACTGTAATTAAACATAAGCCAAGTATAACAATTCAAATAGTATTATATCAGAAAGGTCGATTGGGTTGGATAATTGGCTTAAATTTTTCAACTCTGGAATCAATTATCTGAATTAGTTGGCTTTATTAATGAAATCTTGGAAACAGAGAAACTTCTTCCCAAAACACTTTCTGAAAAAATATAGAACAAACCAACTTGACAATAAGAAATTTTCTCTAAATAAGATGATCACACCATTATGTTCATATTTACTACTGGAGTTCAGCCGAACTTCAGGAACAAATTGCCTAATCTGTAGAATATCCTTTAAGAAAATGTAAGTAAAGTACAAGGTGGTTTAACCTTATCATAGTTGGGAACTAAACCAAGCTTTGCTTTCAGATCTAATCTTTTTTCACTTTGATCCTTCACTCTGGTCCATCATCAACTTTAATACCCATGACTAAAATAGATATCAAAATATTTGTAAAGGAAAACAGTTCTTGCAAACAGTGATAAGTACCGGTACCTATATTGTCCTCCAGGACATGAACCATAGTTCAGTCTTCAGTTTCTTAATATACCTAAGTAAGTATTGTGAAAACATCTAAAACAGGCAGAGCTCATATTTTCAATTCTTTTTATGCAGATGGTTCTGTTCAAATTATACTACTATATACATATTTAGTTTCTGTTCAACAGCAACTATCACATCTGCACACATACATAACTGAGTCTTACTATACTTACAGTTTATACATAATTCACGCCTTTGATTTGTGGTTGGAGCCAATTTTTCCCACACTGTATTACTTGATGTTTTACTAGCCAAGTAATTTAACATAGGTAATGTACACATGTCACTTGATGATTAGCATTTTGAAGGGGAATTCAAATTCAAATGCCCAAATTTGTGCCTAACATCTCATGTAGTTACCGAAGTCTCTAAAACCTGCTTCTAGTTCTCTCATGTAGGATTTCTCAGCCTCAGTAATTTGGGGAGAGTACACCTCTTTGCTGGGGTCTATCATGTACACTGTAGGGCACTGACTAGATTTCCAGTCCTCTGCACACTTGATACTAAAAGAATCCCTGAGTCTAACTTGTGACAACCAAAAACATCCACAGACAATGTTAAATGTTCCCTGGGACACAACAATCACCACCACCACCCTGCCCCCATCGCGATACACTGGCTTAATCCTTTTCATTAGCACCACTGTCCACCCAGTTTGACAAGAAATGGTGACAATCACTCTGGATCCCTGCCCTGCCTTTATTCCTCACACCTCTCCATTTAGAAGAAATGACCATGTACTCCATCTACTTTCCCATCGATTACAAAAGTAAGCTAATTTATTCTCTCTTTCCGACTTCATTTTCATCCACCGACTTTCTCCGGATTTCCTACCAGCACAGCTTTTCAGTTTGGCTGAACTTCAGTAGTAAAATATGAACATAATGGTGTGATCATCTTATTTAGAGCAAATTTCTTATTTTCAGGTTGGTTTGTTCGATATTTTCAGAAAGTGTTTTGGGAAGAAGTTGCTCTGAAAAATCACTGGCTTCCCCAGCAGATGCAGGCACAGGGGGGCTATTTATAGGTCATGGTTGCACAGACACACAAGTAGATGGGGCACATGGTCATTTCTTCTAAATGGAGAGGTGTGAGGAATAAAGGCAGGGCAGGGATCCAGAGTAATAGTCACCATTTCTTGTCAAACTGGGTGGATACACTATGTGTATCCACTGTAAGTAACTGTATATACACACACATTTTTTACTTTGCTTTCACTCAAATGTTGTGAGGCGGATAATGCCTTTCTCCCACTCTCTACTGAGGGAACTGTGAGACACAGACATGAAGCCATTTTCCCACAGCTCACACAGTCAGTAAGAAGTGGAACCTTAATTTGCTCCTGGGTCACTACGACAAATGCAAGTTCTTTATTGCCAGGCTGTGTTACCAGCTCTTCTTGTTTAGCTTTGTATCACTAGCATCTAGCACTATTCCTAGAATATTGCAGGTGCTCAATAAACACTGACTAGACAAGCTGTAGAGATATGACAGGAAAGGGAGATTATGATTTTGAGATTATCCAAAAATTAGTATATACAAAGAAGGAAGTGTCTTATTTTACTTTGAACAGCCACAGTTGAAAGGGTTTGAGACAGTTTAACAGAGGTTTTGAGATTTCTTTGGATCTTTACCAAACAATTCATGTATATTCATAATGTAGAGTTGCTCTGCTATACATATTTAGATTTTTATAAAATATATTTTTCTCCAAGTCCTCCCATTTATCCCTGTATAATAAGATCTTCAAGAAAGCCTCATTATCACCCAACCCAGAGTTCTATTCTAGTACATTTTTTGATACTTAAGCCATGTGAGTTTTATATACCCATTCTTAGTAGCGAATCTATGCCTCACCAATCAGCGTTACGAACTATCTAGCTAATTACGGTCTTGAGGAGCACTTTTCTCAATGAATTGCTGTTTGCCATTTAACATTAGATGCCACTCAAGATGCCAATGAGGGCTATTGTGAAAAATTACAGATACAGCTATAGTATCATATATAACAAAGAAGAAAATAGGACATAAATTCAATTGATCATTTAAGGCTCTTAATTCCTCCTCCTACAGTAATTTACAAGAAATTATTGTAATTTCTTGTAAAAGAGTACAAAAGACCACATTTCCTTTCAAACTGGTGAGTCAAAGTAGTGAGGGGTGAGAAAACTTGTGGGCTTTAAAGGGGCACATGAAAGCCTGGCAATGAATGTGAACCAGCAACCTCCAAAAAGGGATTTTCAGATAGATGAAGGTTCCCCTCAGCTATGATCGGACATAATTTGGGGTACTAGTTAATAATGTGCTGTGTGCTATGCAGAAATTTTTCCGGAAGTTGGATGCCAGGCAGTATTCTGTTGTGACAAGCTAGCAGCTGCCTCAATAATACACCTGATTATATTTTATATATATATGTGTGTGTGTGTGTGTGTGTGTGTGTGTGTGTGTGTATGTATATATACACATATATGTGTGTATATATATATATATATATAACTCCATTATATTTTTAATTTTATATTCACCTAGTCAGTGTTTTTAGAAGGTTTTTTCCTAAAGTCATACATACTACAGTATTTATATGTTACTACTTTTTAATTTGTCTTTAGTGAAATGTTCATCAACATTTTGTATTCTACTTAGTAATGAATGTAAAAACCAATAAATATTCAGTGCTCTTAGCTAAGTACATATTAAGAAACCTACCTAGTAGAAAGTATTGATTGGTTTTGTTCATCAATATTTCAATTAAAAAGATATGTATCTTCTACTATGTAATTATCAAACTTATTTTTGCCATAAATGTATATATGCAATTGAAAAATCTCCTTTAACTATATATTAGTGATGTATACATATGGTGTCACTTATCATGATTTAAACACATTTCCACATTTTTCCAAACTGCTCCAAATTGAAGGGTTTAGAATGTCCATAAATTCTAGAATGTATTTCTATGCATTGGTCTAGAAAAGGTAAATTACTTTAGATCACTATTGATCAAATGCTGTCTTTTTTTTTTTATTCAGAACCATTTTTAGGAATCATGTTCATGATTTTAAAATGAAAAGAAAATGAGTGCAGCCTTCAACATGCAATCTGAAATAAGCTAAATCTGTAAGGAAGAGCTGTCACATTCTCATTTGCACCTAATACGTGAAGAAAGCAAGTCATTCGGTCTGCCAGCCCCTGAAGAAGTATTTACCATGTACCCAAAAGCAAATGAAAATCAAGAAGATGTATCTGATGCCATCAACTGGATTTCAGTTCAACAGTAGGGAAGAAATAGGTAAAGAAATCATTGTAACACTATGTTGGAGAGACAGTTAGAGACCTACAAGTACTGGTTTGAGACTAAAATAAAGGAAGCAGTTGCTTCTCTCTATGTGAGAAAGATTGTCAAAAGCAAACCAAGTCCTAACTGGGGTTATGCCTCAATATTTAGGTAAAAGGATATAAGAAAATCAATCAAGTGTAAAGACTAGAACTAGACTTCCGGTGGAAATTTTAATATTATTTGCACAGACGTTCATTACTGAATGATGAACACCTTAAACTTCAATAATATTAGAATGCTATGTTGTATCAATAAAATATATACATAAGGCAGTACAGGTTGTGGGTTTGATTCCAGACAACCACAATAAACTGAACAGTACTATAAAAATTAAACCCTTTGATAATTTTATGTATTTGTATGTTTACTTTATATATGTAAAATATCCAAATGACTGATGTGCCTGTTGATGGTCATGAGTAATTTACCTTTCCTCAATAACATACAAAGTGATTTTTAGAGCTGAATATTATTCCACTGTATAGATTTTCCACTATTTACTTAATTACTTATTTAAGGATATTTATGTATTTTCTTTTTAATTATATATTTTCTTCCTTTTTAATTATAGGGTATTTAACACCATCATACAGTGAGCATTGACTGTATCCTTGAAGGGAGAATTTCTGGTTCTAAGTGCATAAAGATTTTCAACAACATGGACACATATGTCATGTTGCCCTGCAGAGAAATGATTTTTTACCACGGGTGGCCAGGGAACTGACTGGCCACTAAATTTCTCATCCTAGAAAGAAATATCCAAATCAAAATCTTAGGTTGCCTTCAATAAGAGTCTGATAATGGCTGTGTCAGATCAGAAAGAGAGCCATTCACCATATGAGAGGAGCAATAGTTACCTGGAAATAAGGCAGGTAGGTAGGAGGGCACACTTTGGGATTTGATATTTTTTAAATAAATATGTTCACTATCTTGATAATGATACTAACTTTACCTGTCTATATTTCTATGTCAAAATCTGGATGTTTAAAATATGTGAATTTTATCATATGCCAATTATACCTCAAGACTCTTAAAAATGTAACATGTAATATAATATGCAATTTAATCCATTGGAAAACTCTATGCTGTTTTAATTTAGGGAACTGATGAGCATGATTAGAACAGGGGTAGTGGCGGGATAAAAATGGAAACTGTTTTCCACACTGTCATGGTAAAGGATGCTCTGACAAATATGAGCAGAGAAATGCCAGAAAACTACAGCAGATTGATGGACATACCACTTACAGCAATGTTTCACTATTTAATGGTACAGGAGTAACCAAGATATATTTATTAATAGCTACTTAAGGTCAACTCTCCTAAATCAGAATCTTTGGTGCAGGAGCAAGGGACCTGTTTTCATTTCAGCTCCTACCTTCTCATGAAGCATCCAAACCAATTGCTTGTAATTCACTGTCCCATATCCACTGTCTTCTGAGAAGACAATTCCCCCCTTGGCTCCTGGAGAGTGTGCCATTTGAAAACAGAGGTTTGGAATGCCATAATGACTACATTGCCCTTATTTCATAAATCAGCCTCTTTTAAGTCTGACACCCAACTGATTGATTCTATGGAAGTTAATAAACTATATGTCAATATGCAAATAAAAAGTCTAATCTCAGACAGTTGAACATCCAATTTAATCACTCTCTAAGGCTCGCCTGCACCATTTGGATTGCAATATCTACACCACAAGTTTTACACAAATACTCTTCTAAAATATATGATTTTAGAAATCAAAATGCCCAAAATACATACCTAGTTAAACTTAGGGTCTTAGTGGCGATGTCAGAGACAGAGAAGGGGAGTCTGGTGTGGATAAACCAGTAGGATTATAGAACACTATCCGATGAACTATCACCTACGAATGTGTAAAGGTTACATGTGCAGTGATTGAGAACAAAAGGATGTGCATAACTGAAGGGGCACAATTCCTCTTTGACCATTCTACAGAAGTTTTAAAGCCAAATGCATTCTTTTGCGTATTTATATTTACCTGGTGGTATACTAAAATTCCTAACTGTTGGATAAAATTCTTTTTACAACCTTTATATATTAAGGCAGTCAGCAAACTAATAATGTACTCCCATAAAATTCTTGCCAATGTAAATCACCACTGAGAACTCAACCTGACATTTGAATTACTTGAATTTATATCAATGACTTACTGAATATTCAGCAATGTTAGAAATATACTCATTATTAATAATGACTTTGAGAGAAAGTCTTTGCTGGAGTTTCTGGATGGAAGGCACCCACTTGAATAAAAGCTTTTTTTTATTTTCAATTTCATCATGAAATTTCATAATTTCATAAAACGAGGAGAGGTTTTTTCCCCAGGGTAAAGCAAAAGACTTTGTTGAAATTTTGTGTCACAAACATTCACAGTTTTCCCCTTTTATTTCCTAGATTCTCATATAGAAAAGTCAGAGTAACTAGGAAACCACTTTCACGTCCACTTTCACTGAGTTAAAATTGTTTTACCAGCATTAATTGAAATTTGAAAACCAAGTACCTTCATTACATTCTGTATGTTCCAGATAATTTTACTTCTCTTTCCAATCTTTGTCATCATGTCTAGTATTATTTTGCTTTAGTTTTTTTTTTTCTTACATACAGGAACAAATGAAATAAGAGGAAAAAGGAAAGTTGTTTATACTAAAGTGGCAGATAGAAAGAGCAGTTCCAAAGGTTACATCCTGCATGATTGCATTTAACGTTTTTAAAAGGACAAAGTAGTAAAAATGAAAACCTGCCCAGGTGGGTGGGATCTCAAGACAGGGACAGAAGCAATCTCAGGGCGAGCAGGGGGAGGTGCCTTTTGGGCGATGGAACATTTCTGCATCTTGTTTGTGTGGTGATAAAACAAACCTAAGTAATCATTTACACTGCATCTCAGCACACACCCACACACAGCCATGTGAAAACTGAACAAAGTCCGTACTTTCATTCACACTACAGTTCCAGGGTTTTGCGTTTTCCTCAGGGTTGGTGGGTAAGTGGTGGGATGTCAACTTTTTTGGGAACTGGGCTAAGGACTAAAGGGACTATATTGTGCAACTTCCTTGAGTCTATATTTAATTCAGAATAAAATGTTTATTTATCATGTTCCTTATATGCAGTAAGGTGAGGTCAGATGAGTGATAATGTGACTATTGTGCCCAGCACAAGGCTGCCTGGCAGGGTAAGTCTTACCTGACAACAAAGCCCATCTCAGCCTTTATTTCTCCAAGTGAAATACATGGTGTCACCAAGGACTGTTAAGGCTGATTCTGGTTAATCTATTTCTTCTCATTCATTCTTCCATTTACTCATTCATTCATTCATCCATTCACTCACTCATTCATTCACTCACTCACTCATTCATTCATGCAATGAGTAAGCAGACTGAAGCGAGGAGATGTTGAGTGACTTGTCCACATTCATACATCATGGTAGTCTCAGAACAAAGGCTGTGGAATAGGGACACATGCATAGACCTGGTTTCTGAGAGAGCATATGCGAATATGCAAATAGTCAGCAGCACCACTGAGGTAAGTCATTTTTTCCCCACTGATTAAGATGTTTTAATAGGGCCTCCCTGGTGGTGCAGGGATTAAGTCTCAGTGCAAGTAAGCTGTCTGCAGGCTGCTTGAGTCCAATCCCCAGGCAAGGAGCTGAACCACATGGCCCAGCAGCCCTCTCCTGTCTTGCTCGCTGCTTCCATCAGAGTATATTTTGATGATTTACCTATTCTGCTCCCCACTCTGTCTTGGTGAACACTTCCAACTTCTGGCTTACACTCCAGTTCTCATACACATACTTTTTATTTTTTAATGAATGCTTTAGAAAAACATGGATTTATAAGGGAAAATATGAAACTATTTTAAGTTGTTTATTTATTTATACATACAGGAACTGGGGTGTACACCAAGAGGTGTGGGGTGGTAGTAAGAGGATTCACCAGAGACAGCAGGGAGCAGAGCAGGTGGACTGAATGAAATGCCCTGTTGAAGTGAGCAGCAGGCAAGACAGGAGAGGGCTGCTGTGCCATGTGTGTCAGCCCCTGGCCAGGGTTTGAACACATGCAGCTGTTGCTGGCGATAGCTTGATGGCACTGAGACTTTAATCCATGTACCACCAGGGAGAACCCCAAAAAAGAAAATATTTTATACTATGCAATTTATAAATCTGGCAATAGTAACAATAACAACAAAATTTTGTTTCTGCTGGTATGGTATTGCCTGGAAAAATTCACTAATTTGGAAAATATGTTTGGGATGATCTGACGAAGATTCACATGTGACATACTAAAACATCTTTGATGACACAAGGCTGGGCTGGGGCCTCAAAAGGGAGTTCTGCAGTCATGCTCCGAGATTCCACAACTCGGGTAATCAAGCGCTCTCTGTGACTGCTGATCAGTGAGATGCGCTCTGCATATCACCTGCTGTAGAGAGAACAACTCACCGTGGTCACAAATATCAGCCCTGATTACAGTCACAAGGCAGTCTGCAGCATAATCTAGAGTGGACACTGAGAACTGATCAATTTCAAGGCAGCCAGTGACCTCCACATAGTATCAGGAAAGATACCACATTGAGGTAATAACAACCATGACTCAGCTCTTCTCTACACCAGACATGATGTGGAAAATAAGCCTGCTGTGAATTTGCTGTGTGCAGTGGCTGCTGTGACCCAATTTTAAAGACGGATCCAGTAGCAGTTGTCTAATATCACATGTCTGTAGAGACGTCGCCCAAGTGATCTCACTCAAGGGATGCTACATGGTATGAAACTTAAGTTCCAGGATGGTGGAAACGTGGATAACTGAAGAATAGATGCTCAATAAATGTATGGAACTATACCTAAGTGTGTGTGTGTGTGTTTGTGTGTTTGTGTGTTTGTGTAGTCCTTGTATGGACTACATCTGGAAGCATATACAATGCAAATCAACTATGTTTACTTCTGAATACAAGAGGTATAGAGAATTGACTTACTACTTTGTTGACTTAGCTCATATTTTCTACATTTCCATAACAAGTCTACTATATTAATCAAATAATTAAAGTGACTTGAACCTTCAGAGTCCTTCTCTGCCACTCTTTACTCCAAGGAAAGTCAATTCTACATATCAAGAACGAGTGTTGCCTTTGCAATGGTTTAAGTTATAACAGAAAGGCAATTTCATATTTGACCTCCTTTTTTAAGCACTTAATTAAAATCTCAAACAAAAACAAAATCATCTTAATGTAACTGAAGACTACTATTTTATTTTCAATAGAAAAAAAATCACATGCCCATTCCAGTAATAAATCTTTATGCCCAACACACACCACCTGTGTTCCAATGTCTAGAATCATATCTGACACAAAATCAATTTGCAATAAATGTGGGCAAATGAATGAAAAGGCTAAAGAGAAACAGCCTGAAATCAAAGTAGTACTGTGCCCACTAAGGAACTTCCCCATGTTAGTACTACCAAGAAGTTCCTAGGAAAGAGGGCACTGGTGAGTGAATAAAAGTGGAAGGATAAAGAGAGCCTCACAAAGGGAGTCCCGAGTTAGGGAAGTTCCTTTCTACCTCAGGGCTGTCACCACGCCAGCAGAAGACAGCTCCGGCTGAGTGATGCCTCTTTGGCACCAGGTATATGTCCTGCTAGCTTTCCAGTGTTAGTTTCATGTGTCAGGTTGACTCAATCAAAGGGCATCCAGCTATAAGGTTAAACATTATGTCTGGGGCTGTGCATGAGGGTATTTCTGGAAGAGATTAGCTTCTGAATCAGTGGACTGAGTAAAGAATACCCCCACCCCTCATGTGAGTGGTCACTGCTGACGACCCCAGTGGAATCAAACACAAAAAATGGGAGAATGGGCACTCTCGTCTGAGAGACAGAGCTGGAGCACTGTCCACTTCTGCTCTCAGCCTGGAACTCACATCATCAGCTTTTGGGTTCATTTAGAACATGTGATAGGTCTCCTGGGTCTCTCACTTACAATAAGGAAACCAGGGGACTTCACAGTTTCTGTAGGTGTGACCCATATTCCTCATTTTATAGATGCAGAGATAATGAGACAAAGAAGAGAACAGGTGAAAGGTGTATGTTTACACAATGGAGTATCACTTAGCAATCAAAAAAGACAAGCTCATGTCATTTGGGGGCAACAAGAATGGAGCTGAAAGAGATTATGCTAGTCAAAATAAGTTAAAAGGAAAAAGTTAAATACCGGATGGTGTCACCTATATGTGGAAAATAGAGTCACCAAACAAAAGATCAAGAAAAAGTCAAAACTAGCATGCTGATCATAGACCTGAGACAAGCAGCAAAGTGGGTGTGGGTGAGGAGAAGAGGGGAGATCTATGGGGACTACAACCATGTAATAACAAATGTTCATTAACTAAAAAAGAAAGAGAGTGCGAGAATTCTGACTAAGCCAGTTAGGCAACATATCTGGTAAAAAGCAGATGCCAAGATAGGACTACTTGCATGGATGTCATGTCCAGGGAGAGAAAACTGGAAGCCAGCAGGAAATGCTGGGAAAGTCTCCAGCCATGAGCTGACAGGAGGGACACCGCAGAGGGAGGGCACAGTGAGCCACAGTCTAAGGAAGATGCAGCGAGGCTGTCAGGGCAGCCACGAGGCAAAGCCGGGAGTCCTGTGCATCCTCCTGTGTCTTGGAGGACCAGGCCTGACTCTGCTCTCAGTCACACTCTCGACCAGCAGGGGATAGGGTTTGGCCTGTGGCGGCAAAGCCTGGCAGCACAGCCATCCTGGCTTCCCAACCGAGCCTGGGTCAGGTTGGCTCACTGTAGTTAGAGCTGTGAGTCCGAACCCTAAGGCCATTGCACACAGAATGCAAGTCTAGCAGTTCCGCGAAGCAATATACTCTGAGATAACATCTGACTTTAAATAAACACTGAGGGCCTGCCAGTGGTGCAAGGGGTTGTCTCAGAACTATGAAAGCCTCTGCAGCACACTTTCGATCCCCGGCCAGGGAGCTGACCCACCTGGCATGACAGACCTCTCCTGTCTCGCCCACTGCTCCCCTCAGCAGTGTATTTCAGTTGATCCACATGTTCTGCTCCCCACTCTGCCTCTGGTGAATCCTCTCACCCCCCACATGTCTGGCCTGTACTGTAAATATTTAAAAATTTTAATAACAACATGAAACAATTCCAGTGAAAGAGGCAAATACAAAATGCTCTGTTCTGCTATCAATGTCAGCATGTAACCTGGAGGAGCATATTTTCTCCATGAGGCTGCCAGCGTCTTTCATGGATGTTTTATACAGAGCTTTATTTTATAGATATTCTTGATATGCTTGCCAGATGTATATTCTGCATGAGAACAAGGTAAGCACTCATATATCATCTGAAATTATGTTTGGTAAGTTTGAGATACACACATACATTTCTTGACCCGGTTTTAACATCCTCTTAATTTTAACAAATAATAAGAATTTTATGGGCAAGTTACAAAAGTTAATATAAACGATATTTTGAGAATATATGATTTGATTGCTGTTTGGAATTGCAAATGCTTCCTAATCCCTCTCCACTTTTATATCCACCCACTCTTTCTCGCTGACACCTATTTTCATGAGTTCTGTACTTTAATCTGGTTTCCTAACACGTTTCCATCATTTCCCCAAGTCCTAACCCACCTATATCGCTATGCAAGTGGACCTGAGGTCTGCATGTACTGAAACTGAGCCGGGACAGGAGGCAGAATTGGTGCCTTCCCTGCCCCAGACTTCCGAGTAGATCACAGGGCTCCCTGCGTATACTCACTGTGGCGTAGATGGAGAAATATAAACATAGCAAATTATTTATGACACTGTATCATTTACACCTTTCCAGGTAATTCTTTTATTCATAAATACCTGAGCATCTCCACTACAGAGAATCCTTGAGAAATACTTGGATGTCTGTAGCAGCCTGTGTTTGCAAATGGCAATATGTGATTTCAGCTTTATTGAGATAAATACACATTTTATGCACTTGAAAACTTTTCTTGAAAATTTTACCTGTTTATGTCATTAATTATATTTTATCTTACATTATTTAAACTAATAATGGGTTTTACATAACTATTTGATCTAAATGTAAATAACTGTATCTTCATGTCATTGTATTTAATTTACTGATGATAAGTTATATCAATAGTGGAAATGCAGCATTTATCTCAAGGTAGCTGTTACTCATAACAACCAATGAAAGGGAATGCTCTCTACATGATAAAAACAAATGTTTTCAACCAACTCCAATCAGTATTTCTTTTTATCAGATTCATCATAAAGCTTTAACTAGCTGTATGAAAGTGAGTACTTGTTGAAGATGACTAATAGCATATTATAGGGAAATACAATTTTTAAAGGAGCTTTGTTTCAAATAACCTGAGCTATCCATTTTCTCTTCCATAGTTTCTAAAGTGATAGTTTTGTAAAACCTTTCACAAAAGTACTGCTGCATTTAGTCACGCCTCTATCATCCCATATATGCATAATACCTTTGGAAGCTGAAGAATTGCCAATATTAAGAATGTATTTTTAGTAGTTTGAGGAACCTCCACACAGCTTTCCATAGTGGTTGGAGCAGTTTGCATTCCCACCAGCAGTGTAGGAAAGTTCCTTTTTCTCCACATCCTTGCCATTATTTGTTGTTGCAAGTTTGTTTGTTTTTAAGATGTACCATCCTCACTGGTGTAAGGTGGTACCTCATTGTTGTTTTGATGTGCATTTCCCTGATTACAAGTTATGTTGAACATTTTTGCATATGCCTACAAAAAATGGAGCTTCCATATGATCCATAAATTCCAGTCTGAGGAATCTACCCAAAGGACACAGAAACATTAGTTCAAAAGGACACCTGTACCCCTGTTTTTATTGCAGCACAATTTATAATAGGTAAGCTAGGGAAGCAACCCAAATTCCCAAAAACAAGATGACTGGATCAAGAAGATGTGTTATATTTACATAACAGAATATTACTCAGCAATCAAAAAGGATAAACTCTTGTCCCTCACAGAAACATGAATGGAGCTGAAAGGAGTTATGATTAGTGAAATAAGCCAGAAAGAAAATGAAAAATATCAAATGGTCTCACTTATAGGATAAATGTAGAGGAACTAAGTAAGGAATCAGGGGGAAAAGTAAAGGTAACAAAGTAAAAATCAAAATCATCAGGCAACTATAATTCAGAGACATTCTGTGAGGAAGGAAGAGGGAGAAGGATCAGGACAAGAGTGGGAAGAGCACAAGGGACCATGGTGGTAGTGCATGGGTGAATTTGTGGTGGGAATTTCATAGGGAAATCATTCATTGTACAAAAATAAAGGGTGGTGAAATAAATACATTTAAAAAAATAAAAAAGAACTTTTTTTTATGTTTCCTTGGCTGAATGAGGGTGAGACATTATCTGATACTGACATGTAACCAAGTACTTTGCATCAAAGGATCACCTAGAAGGTTGGTATTTGTTCTGAGCAATGTTTGTTGCTCAAAACACCTCAGAATACCACCAAGCTTCTTGTCAGAACTAATGCAAATGTGCCAGATTCACACAGATCAACTGAGTGAAATAGTTGGAATCTGGTCCAAAAGTCTGTACTATAACAAGCTTTCTCCCTGATGAGTTATACAATTTGCAATTTTGTAAAAATTTTAGAAGTATTGGCTTACATGACAACATGTGTATTCCACAGATACAGAAACAGAACTTTGGATCACTGACTGGACTTCATTTTTCATGTAAAAGCTTTAGCAGTAAGTCAACACTATGACAGCATAAACAGACCCTGTACCTATACTCTTACACGTTTCTAAAATCACTTTGCATCATAGATTCTCATGATGCAGTCACTGGCAAAGGGACTGCAGACTCCCACTGTCAGGAAGAGGAACAACATCTGTGTATTCCTCCTGAGCCACACTGGGAGGGCTCATTGGGATTTCAGCTATTTTTATGGATCTTAGTTCATGGAGTTAGGGTGTAAAACAGTCACCTAGGAAAGCATGATGAAAGTCAAGACCCAACTACCAAGCCTAGAGGTGAAATACATAGGGTGAAATTCAAAGCTGTGTGGGTAAAATACAGTACAGGTTTCAAAGTCAAGATCAAGAATACGCAGATCAAAGTGAAAGCTGGAAAGTGGGGTCTTGGACTAATGTCAGAGGAAAGAACTTGAGTCCCTAAAGTACCACTTGAAAGAGCTTCCTCGAGGCTCCAACTCCATTTGTTTTGATTCCTTTGTCTAAAGGCAAGGTCATATAACAAGTGATAAAGCCAGAGAAAGAAACAAACTTCTCAAATCCATTTAGTCACCTTTCAACAAATAAATAGACAAGTATAGGTATATAAAACCTGGTATTTCATTAAACTTAAATCATTTAAATTCATGATTGCCCAACACATTTTTAAAATGTTTTTCTCACTTTGGGCTAAAAGACTTTTTTAGCTCTTATTCATTAATAAATAGTGTATTTTGAATTTTGTCATGAGTTATTACTTTGCTTTTATGATGACCTTTTCAAAGGGTGTCTTTATATAACCACACCTATGAATGCTATTTTTTTAATAAATGCTATTTTAAAGTACATAGTGTGTTACTTTTCCTAAGAGAATTTCATAAATACAGATGATTTATTTGCCAATACTAAACTGAAGTTGTATAATGAAAGGCAAGTTAAAATGGCAAAAAAAGATAGCTCTGTTGCAAAAAGTACCTATGTGTACAGAGTGCATAGTAAAATGCACATGTGTAAGAGAAAAGGTATATATACTGATTAGCAAAGGATGCTACAGGTAAAAAGCTATCAAGAAAAAATTAACAGAGACAAAAGACAAATGGAAATGAAAAGCAGAGATTAGTAAAGAACACCCATGCAAGTAATAGGATGAACAATATTTTCCCAAGACTGAAAGAATGTAGAGCAGGTCATGGTGTGGAGTCTGGAGCTAGTGCACTTGTGTTCACATGTTGATTATTCACCTGTCTATGTGGCCTCTATAAAAAGGGGCAAACAATAATATGTGCTAAGTTTTTCTTTTATGTGCTAAATGATTTCACACTAAAAGGGCCTGCATACACCAAATGTTCATTTTAGGGTTAGTTAGTATTATAAAGAAACACTGTAACATCGAAAATTAATGTGAACCACATGTGCAGTTCTAGTTTATGTAGCCACAATAAAAGGTAGAAGAAATAGGTGAAATGAATTTTATTAATACAGTTTATATAGCCCATCTTATAGCTGTGTTGTCCCAAAATTCATATTTTTAATTCATTAACCCTCAATGAGAATGTGAAATTATTTGGAAACAGAGTTGCTGAAGACAAAATGGGATGAAATTAACATGAGAATATATCAGAACGGAGTTGACCCTCTAATCCATATGACTGGTGATGATTGGTGCCATTTATAAGAAGGGGAAATTGAACATAGACATGCACACAGGAGGATGCTAAGGAGAAAAATGGATTGAGGAAATGGGGGTCTACATACACTAACGAATATTACTCAGCAATCAAAAAAGATAAACTCAAGCCATTTATGGCAATGGATGGAGCTGGATGGGATTACGCTAAACTAAGTAAGTCAGAAGGAAAAAGAAAAATATCTGATTGTCTCACTCATTGGAAGAATGTAGGGAAACTGAACAGAGGGTGAGGAAAAAAGACAAAGCTAGCAGGCAAGACAAAGATCTGAAGCATCTAGCAAGGGGGGAGAGTAAAAAGAGGGGAAGGAAGAGCACAAGGGAATGTGGTGAGGGTTCATGAGTGCCAGGGTGGTGGGAGAATTATGGGGACAACAGCAAGGGGAGACATTAAACATTGCACGAAAATGAACAGTAAAGTAATAAAATAAAAATCAAAAGTTGAGAAAAGCTTGCAAAAATAAGTTTGGTTCTAATAATATACTTTTCATAAAGTGGAACTTCTTTTCAAAGAAAATGCATCTTCCATATTATAAAGGTTATAAGTTACATACTTAAAATACATCCTTGACATAGTCATCATGTTAAGAATTAAGAGAATATGGTCCTGCACATTCAAACCAAAAGAAGGTACGAAATGTGCAGAAATTATAATGAATAAAATTATAAAGCTACTGATGGAGATAAAGAAGACTTTATTTGTAACATAATGCAGAGATACCACCTTCTTGAATAGGAAGACTCTACATTGCAAAGATGTTGGTTTCCTCCCTAAACGAAATTTATAACTTCAATGCAATCCCAAAGAAGTGGAAAATATGAAATTGACATGATCATTCTAAAGTATATGTGCAAGAATAAGCCTCTGACTACCTGGCATCAATGCACTAGAAGAGGGGGAGGTGGGGAAACCTCCCTGGTGGCACAGTGGGTTAAAGCACAGCACTAAGAAGCTAAAGCCACTTCAGTATGAGCTCGATCCCCACCCCAGGAGGTGGTGGACCCACATGGTGTGGCAGACCTCTCCTGACCTGCCCGCTGCTCCCCTCAGCAATGTATTTCCTCAGTCAGCCTGTTTTGCTCCTCACTCTGTCTCTGGTGAATCCTCTCACCAACCCTGCACCTCTAGCTGTGCCCCAGTTCTGTATGCATAAATAAATAAATCTTTAAAAAAAGAAGGGGAGGGGAAAAAAAGACAGGCAATTATGTAAGTTACTGGTTATAGCCTTAGAAAAAATAAAGCTGAAATTATACCACAATGCATCCCAGATAAATATTTTCTATGTAATAAACATTATAGTAAGCATTCAGTAATATTTTGATTGACAGAAATATAACATAGAGGAAAATATCAATGGCACAAATATCTGAAGCAAGAGGTAGGTGTTTGAATATATTAAGATATATCTGTAATATAGATTATTATATTGATGTATAAAATAGTGATGTATGTGTATTTCCATCAACTAGCACAAGTCTCTAGGATGGTGGACAGACATAGTCTGGGAGTGCTATCTGGAGTGAAATACACCTAAGGTCAAAGGCTCACGCTCAATTGTGCAGTTGTATGATATCTCGGTTCTCTATTGCTGGAAGTTTTTACATTATATTAGGTTCATATGCAAAAGCAAAAAGACTTGCTTTATGGAAAATACACATACACAAATGATGGACAGAATATTGAGACAATATTAAGATAGGAATGAAGAGTTTGGGCCCTGCTCAGTGTCCTCCCACTGAGCACGTAGTGGACGTGCAAATCTGGTCAAGCCACTTCCTTGTGTCTGTATTTTCATCCGGCATTCTACCCAAGAGAGACTTAAAAAACCTCACATCAGAGAGCAGCGTCACATGCACACAAGGCCACACACTTTCTGTAACAAAGACGCACGGTACCAGGAAGGAGGACGGATAGTGAGGAAGTGCCGGCTTCTGCAGCTGTTGAGGGAAATGTTAGGGAAGGGGAGGGCAAGAGGCTGTTGTCACTGAATCGCCCTCAGCCTTTCCAGCATCCTCACAAGCTTTTACTAAATGGTGCACTCTTAACAATGTACTCTACCCCTGTGTTACCCTCCAACATTAGTTAAGCCCTATCATCATCAGGCTGCTCGCCTAAGTGGTAATACTGGTATAGAAAACTATATTAATTTCAAGGTCCAGTAGAAACACAAAAAGGCATCAGTATTTATCAAGTGAAATAAAGGAGGGAGAGAAAAATTATTACTCTTAAAAGTGCAAAGAGGGTGCCATAAACAACAAAGTGTACTTGGTTGGAAGAGTGAGCTAAATTGGGTGATTTGTTTTAAAAGCAATCTCTAGATTTATAGGACTTTGGTAATGGTTTATTTTTGTTCTAATTCAACTACAAGTATAAACTCAGCTCATGTCAAGGTTATAGAAGAAAAGAGAAAGTTGTTCTACCACGAATCAGCTATGTGACCTAAGTTAATATCTAATCTTCTCTAGGTCTTACTTTTTTTCAATCAATTAAAAAAAATAATAAAAAGACTGAGTTGGAATAAGGTAATTTAAAAATTCACTTAACTGAGTCTCTATGTTTCTTTCTATTTCTCAAAAACCCAATTTTTTTTTATACCTATGAAACATTGTATGGCTAATTTAGAGAAAGATCAGAGTTGAATAAGATGTTTACTTTAAAGTTATTAACCAAATAATCCACATCATGGGAAATAGCATGACTCTCAAAGGTAAGTTCTGTGCAAGCCAATAAATGATATCTTCATTCCTTACCCAGTTTGACCACAACTGAGAAATCAGGCAGATAGAGACAAGTGCTTGTTTTTATTATTAACAAAAGTAACACTGACAAATAGAGTTGAAGTATTTGGCTGCATACACTTGCTAAGTGTCTCTGCCTAATTCAGTGCATAATTCCAACCAGTCTTGGACACAGCTAGTAGTCTTGGACACCCTGGTAACTCTTAGTCCATGGAGGCACAGAGCAGAATGTATGCTCTCTCTGCAGGAGCTCACACCCCAAAGATAAGGAAAGAGGAAGGATCTGAGCTCAACTTATCTTGAAAACCACTCATCAGATAAGACACTCCCTCCTGAGAGGAAGAAGTAAGGCAAAGAATGGAGAGAGATTCAACTTACTACTCTAGCAGGTCTCCCTCCACAGGGACGGGGGAGAAATACACCCACATTCAAAGCAGTCTACCTCTGAATTGTGCAATGGTATGTCCAAGGCCATGGGAAAAGCAGTCTCATCCCTTCAAAGCCCCCAGATTCCTTCATTAATTTAGCCACAAAGCATTAGGCAAACATGTTCCCCAGTTCATGGGATATTGCCCCAAGCTGATAACTGTGTATCTTTGATCTTGAGCCTACAGGCATTGCTGGAAAATAGCCTCTTCAGATCCTTGAACAGAAGAGGCAAATGGTAACTAAGTCTGTTACCAGGAAGCTTAGTGAGACAAAGCCTTCAGTCAGGATCTTTGAATGACCTGTACTATAACAGGCGTCCATGTTCCAGGAGTTATGACATTTCTTTTCACTACCTATTTTCTTGCAATCTAAACTCTGCCTCTGATGCTCCCTTTCTCCTGTTTTCTACTCCTTTCGAGGAGAAAATTCTGCTTTATTGTCATTAAATTATTTTCTGTCATCTTTGTTCATTTTTGTACAATATTTGATTCTAAGTTTTAAAGCATTTCCATCGCCTTGAGTTTGGCCTCTCATTCTCTAACTCAGGTAAGGCTTGCATGTCTGAGGGCCTTCTCTCTACTCTCCTATCCTTTGTGTCCTGAACTGATTTATTTTCTAACATAACCCTCTTGTTTTCATTTTGGTAGCATAATGAGACTAACTCAAGAAGGACTGAGGTTTCCTTAAACCAATGGATTAGGCAAAGAACACATGTCTCCTAGTCCTTTTTGAGGGACAGTCATCAAAGAAACTAATTGACCCCTTTCTTCCCTTTTCTCATTTCTCCCCTAGGGAAAATGTGTGAATTTTCTGACTGATAAATTCTGGAGCAGTTACTGAGATGGGTAGCTCAGTTCTTTTTCCTTGCACCAGTTTTGGGAAGCCAGCCTACCCATGAAATTATGCTCTATTATAATGTGATTTTGGCAACGTGCTATATAGACCACTTGACTAAAAAACCCATATTTTCTAAATCCATTTATGTTATTAATAATATGACATTTTCATATGAATAACTATATTTACATATTTATATTTGTATGCATATATATTTATATACACACACATACCACATATAGATTTATCTGTCTCGAAATTGCTTCCAAACGTGAGTTGAGAGTGGAGAGATAAACAAGGTTAACATTATTTATTGAGCTTCTCACCCTTGATTCTGTTCTCCAGTCACCTACAAATAGCAAACAAGAGTATACCATTATTTAAGGCCTAAGTATTCCATAAAGTTTTATCTGAAAAATAATCCTTCAGCGGCTGCCTTTTACTGTTATTATAAAATCTTAATAAAAGCTACTGTTCCAAAGTGGTAAAGCAGGTAGAGTTTCTACAATATTTGAAAGAAACCAAGGTGGTCCTAAAAAATGAATATGAACATATTCCCTAATCTTTGAACTAAGTGTGTTGTTATGTTTGCTTTTAATACATATACGCGTCCAAGGAGTCATGATTTGATTGCTGAAGTTTGAACCAGATCAGTGTCTCTCTTCAGAGAGACTCTCTTCATCTCTAGCAGATGAGAAAATTCACTGCCTGGTGATACAGGGGGATGCTGGGAAAGGTCCCATTCAGACAGGTGCACCAGGTAGTTCCAGCTCATAGCACAAGATTTTCCTTCATCCACAAGCCAGTCAGCTTGTGAATTAATGTTTCAATGAATATGCCATTTGTCATCTTTACACCAGGAAGTATGGTTCAAAGCTTCCAGTGACTATTATATATTCATGGGGGCAAGGGTGAGAACAGAAAGGAAAGGAAGCACAATGAACTATGGTGGTAGGGTCTGGGGGATTTGGTGGTGGTTGTACCACTGTGGTGATGCCTGGTGGGGCTATCCAACTCTTACGACAATTGAAGAATAGATAAAAAGAATAAATCATTTTTTTAAAGTAATGACAGCAAGTCCATGTTCTCATGGGCATTTCCTTTTATGTTTTAACTGGCAATTAAGACCTCTTGATATTTCTCACAACAAGGAAGGCACTCTGTGGGGAGGAAGGGAGTGGGAAGTTCAGAAGCATGAGTCTGGGTTTCCATTCTCTGGAAACTTGCCCCCTGAAAGTCTCCAAATCCTTCTCTGGAAACAAAAGAGGGTCTGCAGAAATGAGCCCTGTGGTATTCCTAGCTGTGACCGATTTTAGTGCTACACAGCAGTGATGTATTTACACAGACACCACATGATGGTGTTTTCTGAGCTCCTAACTGTGGCAGAAGTCAGGGTAGCCATTTTACATAGCTAATTTTTCTGAGTGCCACAATAACTCTTCAAAGGCTATATTATCTCCATTCTAGATGTCAGAAGAACACATCAGCACATAACCAAACCTTGTGCAACTCAGAGTGTATCACAACTTTGCTGCTCAAACTATGTCAGGTAGACCATCTGTTCATTAGAAATGCAGACTCTGCCCTCCACCCCAAAGCACTCAATCAGAACCTACCTTTGAACAACACCCTCCGGGGAATGAGTTGACACTCACAATGCTGATACGCTTTCGAATAAACATAGATGGACTTAGCTACTTTTTTTGTTGTTGTTACCCTCTGAAAAAGGAAATGAGACCTGTATAGCCCACAATGTTCAAAGCAGCATTCTTTACAACAGTGAGGATTTGGAAGCAGTCTGACATCAAACAATGGACACCTAGATAAAGAAGATAAGGTGTGCTCATCGCACAGAGTTTTATATAGCTCTACAATAGGATGAAATGCATTTTCAACAAGTTGGAGGGAACTATATTTAGCAGCTTAAAAGTTATAATAAATAGGGCCCCCACGGGTGGTTAAAGCACAGTACTATAAAGCTAACTACAGCCACTGCAGCATGAGCTCGATCCCAGACAGAGAGGTGACCCATACAGCACAGCAGACCTCTCCTATCTTGTCCGCTGCTGCCCTCAGCAGTGCACTTTGTCAATCTGCCTGCATTGCTCCCCACTCATCTCTGGTGAATCTTCTCACCATCCCTGCACCTCTGGCTTATACGCTAGTTCTGTATACATAAATAAAGAAATCTTTAAAAAAAAATCAAATAAATAGTAGAGCTGAAACCCAGTATGGTCTGACTGCAGAATCCATGATGAACCCCATATTACGGGCATTATATATATGTATATATATACTCTATTTTAATTCAAATGATGCAAGTTAGAGAGGCGACTGATAACAGATAGACAGCAGAGTTAGATATGAGACAAATAAATAGATGTGGTAGGTAGCTAGAGTTCATGGTAGCCACATGATATTACAACTTGTTACAAAGAAAAAACATGAAGCATGACTTCCTAAATACTCTACACTGCCCTTTACTTGAGATTAATTAAAACTGCAGTTAAGACCATTTTTTGTTTTTCTTATTAATAAAAGAGTAATATTATTAGTTATTGCAAACTGTTGTTATGGCCTAATAGGAAAAATTAAAGCCACTGCTAGGGCCAAGCAATTAAAAAGGCTAGAATCATTTTAATAATTTATAGTATAATCAGATTATGTTATTGCAAAAAGCAAAATGCTGAAACATCACTGAAAGAGTGGTGAGGTAATATTAATGCACAGGAATCACCAAAATAAATATTTACTTATCTCACTAGGAGAAAATTACCCTTTTAATATGATCTCTTGTAGATTATAGAAAAAGATAAAAATTGAATTATTTCACTTAGATTTACTAAGATACTGTACATTGTGACTTTAAATAAAGTTCAGATAATTTTGACTGTTGAGTACAAGTAGTTTCATTTATAACAGAAATAGAATTTCTGTAGTACCAGCAAACATCTACTTGCAATAATTACATAGAATTATATAACATATTGATGTTGAAGAAGACTGTTTGGAGGAACATAATATTTTATTACACCTTTACATCATCTCTTCCAGAAGGCTACATGGCATCTATTCCTACATGAAAATTACATCCTTAGTATTTTATGAAATCACCTTTTACAAAATTTTAATGATTTCAAATAGACTGACTTTATTTCATATTTTAGGTACCTGTTTCAAGCTTCAACCCAATTGTATATCTCCTTAATGGGATTCTTCTTTCAGGCCAAGGACATGAATAAAATAATCTTTTTTATCATTATTCAAACATCTCCTGAGATTCAAATTTTGTACCCTTGATGAATTTCTTCCTAAATGTATCTGGAGAATGACAAGTAAAATCTCAAGTCTAACAGAAAAGATTAAAGAAAATCCTTCCACATAGATTTTTAAAAAGCTGCTCAGTCACAATGTTTGAAAACAACACTTCAGAATGTCATTTCAGTGGAGCTGAGCACCAGACTTCCTGGACAGAGCAGAAGGCAAAACTCCAGAGGGATGGAGGGTGGGGAGACCTGAATGCCAGAGAGCATTTGAGAAGTGACTCAACACTACCCTTGAGTACTTGATCCTCATCATCACAATAAACCCTCTGGGTAAGACTGGGCCGGACTAGCCTGCTGTGTAACTGAGACTCAGAAAACTTCAGTAACATGTATAGATCCATCCTATGACCAGAAAATGACTCAGGCAGGACCAAGTCAGGTCTTCTGTGTTTCTGCTTTATATATGTGCAATGGAACTTATATGCCAAATTTGCATATGATATTGATATTGTAACAAATGTCACCTCACACTACTAACCTTGAAATACAAGATTTGAAATGATTCTTTCCCACAAAGACAAGTTTTGTTTTGTTTTTGTGCAGTAAAGGAAAATAGACATTAATAGCATGATCTTTTCTTAGGAAAATAGTTATTGCTTCTTAGACAAACAGTTGTTATTTCATAGCAAAATACATCTGATTATCACCACTTCAAAAATACATCATAAGAAATGGAAAGACTGTTAGTCCCAGTTTTTTGTCAGGGTAAGATATCTGACTGATTCAAGTACTTATTTGTTCAGTTTGTAGATTTTAAATCACATCTACAGATGGTAAATATCAGATCATTTTACTTCTTTCAGCTGCCCGTTAAACTCTCTACCTCCTCGATCCATTACTCTATGACCAACTGTAACACATTTTTATTCTCAAAAATATCTTCTAGGTTTTCCTTTGACTTCATTTATAATAGGTTTGCCCTAAGAGTTTTGTTTTATAGTAAAATATGTCTTTTTTCAATTTCTCCCAAGTTTCATATCCTGGATCATCAAGTCAGTCCAATTCCAAAACTGTATGCACTTTGACTGCCCGAGTATTTTTTGGGATTTTATTGGTTATTTCATGTCGCATATACTGTGTTCTTGGCTTTTTAATGTCTTCCGTTTGAGGAGTTTGTAATATCTTCAGATTTGTAACTTTTCTTATTACTATATACGTATTCAGTTCTCTTTAACTTAACAGGGCTTATTGAATTTCTGAGTACTCGGAGAAAAGTTGACTTACTTTATCCTTTTATTTCACCTTTATTATAGGACTGAAGGCTAGCATTTCCCTTACCTACTTTAGCTTTAGCTATTGCCTTACTTCTAATTAAAAAAAAAGTTTCAAGTTTCACTTTGAGATTATTGACTGAAGCTGTTGCTTAGTGTTTTAGCTAAGCCCTTTGATTTTAAAAAGTATTCACTTATATAATAATTTCAAAATGAATAACTTATAGTTCTTGTTTAATGTAATTTGAGTGAAATTAATTTAGTGGTGTGGTCCTCAATTTCTAATAATTAAGGTTGAAATATCCTTACTTTAAAATAATTTTATTTTAATCTATACAAAATATAACAAACTATATAATTTCTACTCTTTTAGTAGTTTTCCTCATTGCTGAATATACTATTTATTATAAATATTACAGAACTATAAAACAATATTTCTCTTGGAAAGCATACATTCCTATACATAGTTCCATACATTTATTGCTATCATACAAGTCCTCTTAATTCTCAATTATTTGGTCTACAAGAGCTGACACCAAAATAGGTACATGAATATCTGCACTAGAATTCATTTTTATCAAGTTCTTGAAGTTTTAATAGTGCTTTTATGTGTATTTTTTGGTATACTTAAATTTACAACAACTACATTTTCACTGAAAAGTAAGCATTTTTAGTACATAAGGTCTATATGTTGGTGAATACTTCTGAACATCTGTGTGATAATAATATCACCACTTTTATGCTTTTCATAAATGCAACAATGGGTAAACATTTTGTAATCTCCGCTTTTTTGCAGGAAACCAAATTCAGTATGTTCACATTTAGTGTGAATCAACAAAGTTGACTCTTCAGTTGCTTCACTTTATATTTCTTTTAGAACTTCTTTTCTGTCACAGTCTTTTGCTGATTGGTCTAACTGAAAATCATTCATGCTCTCTTGCTTGCTTGCTTTTTCCTTATTGATTTGGAAATTCCACTCCACCTCTTCATCCTGTTAGTTTATTTTCTCTGTGCAACCACTTATACTGAAATATCTCTCAATTATAAAAAAGTATGGTCCTTCTAATCCATTAGGACAATATATTCTCCTGCTACTTCCGATATTCCATTCCATAAAATAAAACATTTATAACCCTCTTACTTCCCATTCTCTCTCCCCCATATAAAATACGTGGAGTATCTTCTTGCTGTTACCAACTGATACATAAATGAATCAAAGATGGCTCCAGCGAACAGGCCCTATGTTATTTAGCTCTGCACAAGGCTGTGCTGTTTGCTAAATGCCTGCCAAGGCACAAGCTCAATTTTTACACAGTAAATTGCTTAAATGTAGCCCAGATATGCAAATTTTAGCCATTTCAGCATGTCAATTGTACAAACTCCATGCAACTGCATCCAACATCTGTTACTCACAGATAAGACACACCTCAGGGGCTCTAAGAACCCCAACCACTGCTTCCCTTTGGATGTCCCTGGCCCAGAGACTCTGTCATATTTCTGAGTGACATAACCTAGACATATAATTTCCCTCCCTCCCAGAAATCCCCTACCAACTTTCCCTTCCTGGAGATGCCCTGTACTATTGTCTCTAGAAGGTCTCAGGATATAGGGAACATCCTCTTGCTGGTAAAGCTGTCAACTGCCAGTCAAATAAACCTTGCTGTAAACTACTTCTATTTCATAGTCATATCCTTTTCTTAATCATCTCCCAAACCCTGAGCTTACTCAATTTTGAGATCCTATAATTATAGCAAAATACCCCCACATTTTTGCTTATACAATATAGTGAATTTAATGCTAAATTATTACTAACTTTCCTTTGATTGATAGATAAGCAGACAGATCAATTGACTGATTCACAGACAGATGACAGATAGATAGGTGGAGAAATCGACAGCAGACAGAGACATGGGTGCAGGGCAGGAAAATACAGCAGATTTTTTAATACATCTTTTTTTTAAAGAGAACAGAAAAAATGTATGTAGTCTAGAAAAACTATGCTTTACATTTGTTTGTTTTCATTGATCCCCTTTGTACAATGGCCATGGCCTGGTGAATGAAGCAGGATGGCATGAGCAGGAATATCTGGACTGTTGCCTCTTGTGGGGAACAGAAGACCTCACCCAAGTGTGTGGCGATGCAGGGTAGAAATATCCTTGGCTGGAGCACCACTGTTGTATCCAACTTTTAGACCCAGATGCAATACTGGCTTAGAGGAGATTCTCCAGGAAGCTCCAACAATAAAGTTGTATCATTACAAATTTTTAGGCATATACTGTCTTTTCTTTGACAACTCAGCAGAACGACTTTGAGATGCAATATAGCAAAAATCTCAAAGCAAACTAAAAATTTTCAGAACAGCAGTCATGTTCCATAGTCACACCTATGTGAGATCAATTTCAGACTCCACACCAATTTCATCTGATTTATCTACAAATAATGCAAAATGCTAAGTGACAAACAGACTCCTAAGAAACAGATCTGGAAGACAAAGTAATGTCTCCAGGACCTACCAGTTAGCATGGTCACAGACATCATAGCAATAAAGGAGCATATTTTCAGAAGGCAGAGGGATAGTGAAAAAGACCATCCTACTGCTTGGAAGATGTTGATGTGGATAAACAAATGTGAGAACTCACTGAAGAGAAAGAAGGGATCCATATAATAGTGGTAAATGAGGACCACTGACAATCTTCAAAGGTATCCGAGAAGAAAGTATTTTGCCGTTGTTTGCCATTTTATCAAAAGTGCCTCCCAATTCTAGAACTAACACCCACACTATCATTTCCAATCAAAGACACAAGAGAAGCCTCGAGGCTTACATTCATGCCATAATTAGGTTATCCTGGTTCATGCCTATCTGTAGGGTAACTTGTCATTTATTTACAACTGGAAAAATCATGCTAAAACATCACATTTAATTTAATCCTCAGCTTTTGATTAAACATGGGACTACATTACATGGTGATTTTAGAAATAAAAAGATCCTAATGTCATTAAGGAATGAGTTGATCAAGAAGGTAGATATAAAGGCATAGGAAAACATAAAGCAGTTGTTTGGTGCCTAATTGACTCAGGCACTGAAACAGTAGGTTTTATACCTGTAAACTTGGGTACAAACTCTCCCACGATATAATCAAGGTTAAGAGAAATTAGTCACTTGAGGATGGGTGGTCAATATGAAGACCACATACAAGTAAATGCAATGTAAACAGAAACTAAATTTTGTGAACATAACGCTATAAGTCACACACAAAAAGATATGCACACAGAGAAAACAATGTGTATGTGTGAATGCACACAGTGTGCATAAAGCAGTTTGGAAAAGGAAACTTTCAGTGACTGGTGAAAAGCTCCAAACCTCAAAACCCCCAGAGATGAATCAGAGGTACTTCCCTCCTTCTATAAAGATCAGCACAATGCTCTTACTGTGTAATTTCTGCGTTTGACATCCTCAGGACCAAAGTTTTCTGCAGTCAAATCATGTCCTGCCTCCCAGAGACCTGAGTCCTTTGTTGCGAAATAAAGTGACACTTGCCTAAGAGCTGTGGAACCAATTAAAATCCTTCCCAGAGTTGGAATGAAAATAAAAAGCCTCTTATAGGTGGCAGACCAAGGCAAATTCTAATCCGAATTCGAATGCAATCGGGAGGAGGCTGTCAAGTGCCTACTCTAATGTTAGCAGCTGAAGTCAACAGCGGCCTGGCGAACCTTCCCTGGGGATACAGTCCATTCTCTGCACTGGTTCCTCAGACTTGGTGGCCCATGATCACAGCACTGGACTAATAAATGGAATAAGGCCATGAGCCTGTTTTCAGAAGCATTAAGATCCGTTCATTTGAAAATGTACCTGATACAGTAAAAGTATTAACATTCCTCAAATGAAATTTTTGAAGTAATTCGTAGTTGGCTGTGATCTTTCAAAATGTGGCAGCTCATATTTCATTTCCCCCATATTAAGGTTGGGGGACCAAAAACCATTTTATTTCAGAAGTCCACTCTAATAGCGACTCAATCTTTAAAACAACAGCTAACATTCTGCTAGGAAAAGAATGCTAAATTCCCTCTCTAATTTTCCATATTGATTATAATAAGAGTCTTTTTTTTTTTTTCATTTATTTGCTGTCACTCTGCCAGTTTCTTTATTATGTGCTTCATACAAATTATGCTGATATCATATAATGCACAGTCCTGAAAGTAATGTCAGAGTTTCTCCCCATTTGAGAATAAGAAAACTGATGTTCAGGAACTTTACCAACTTGCCCACTGACACACACTACACAGATGGAGCTGGGCTTGGGTCTCCAGAAGCAACAGGTTCCCATAAGAAACTAGAACAACGAAACTCAATAATATTGTGAGCAGGTGAAAAGTAAATGATGAAAATATGGGGGAAAGGTCTGCAGATGGTCCAAGCAGCTTTCTCTCAGACACATCTGGGTAGCAGACACCCACAGTAACTCCACAGTGCCAGAGAGCAATGTCTGGGGACTGTCTGAGCAGAACATGAACACTGCCGCAAAATGCATCACAGGACCCTGGCTCAGACAAGGAGGTTCTCAGATACAGCCAGACGAGCTGTTAGAGAAAGGCCATGCAATTTAGGCCTGGACTTGGAAGGAAGCGCTGAACTTCTATTACTGAACTTCCAGAACATCTGAAGGATCCTCTACTCACTCAGATATCAATGTCCAAGAATACTGATGGCCCTCACCTTGCATTTCCATGTCTTTCCTGTAGAATCAGTGGATCTCACTGATTTGTAAGTTGGTTGCACTATTTTCTAACTCCTTCAAACACACACACTACTTTTGATTTGCCCAGCTAACACCTGTGTCTGATGTCTCTGTTATCTGAACTTCTAGAACAAGGGTCAAGAATAGCCTAATTTTTTGACACCCTGTGAGCTAAGCATGGTTTTTTACATTATCAATGGTTGGAGAATAAAAATGAGTAATACTTTCTGATACATGAAATTTAAACTTCAGGATATAAATGCACTTTTACTGAAATCTAGCCATATTCATTTGTTTATATAGTATCTCCAGATGCCTTCTCACTGTAAGGGCAAAACTGAGCAGATGCAACCAAGACTAAATGGCCTATCAAAGCCGATAATACTTGCTATCCTGCCATTTACATGACCCAGAAAGAAACAGTCAAATAAACTGCCTAAGGAAGGAAAGGAGGGAGGGCCCATGGGGGGGGGGGGGAATAGAAGAAGAGATATAGTCAACAAAGCAATCACGCATATAATTAAATCAAAGACGCAGTCCTTTATCACAAGTTATTTAGGAAATATCTTAGCGTCAAATTGGAGCCTTTTGCCACTGATTTCACTGCTTCCTTAACTCCACTTATTTTCAACAACTATAGACTCCTAATACTGCTTGACCACACCATGGTACATATTTTTCATGTAGCCTTTTTGTTCCTTACTGTATTTCCCCTCAAAGGAATTTCATTTCATTGTCTGATGGAATGTTATTCATACTTACAAGTCCAAATCTAACATCTTCTAGACATGATCTTCCCCAGCCTATTCAGACTAAATTGTTTTCTAGTGTACTGAGTCAGTAATTGCAACATAGTGTAATTTGGCTTATTTTACTTCTTAACAAAACTGTGAGCATTTCAAAAGCAAGTGATGACATTTAATTCATAAAGATGTCCAACCCTATCATATGATACGCACTCAATACTTATTTGATAAGTAAATAAATAATTGGCCAGTACTACAAAGAATTGACACTAAAAGATCTAATCACTGGTCTGAATTGACTGCGTGATGGCTTTTTCATAAAATTCCTGGTGAAATTAAATTATGGTAGCACATTAAAGGGAAAACTAGAAATTCTCCCTCCCTCAAAAAATTGTTTTGTGCAAAACAGCAGCTTCGGAAATAGATTTCCAGGGTGAAAACTGCAAGAAGATTAGTTGTTATCTCCTGAAAATATTCAAATATGATAGTTAAAAAAGCAGTATTCAATATCAGAAACAGAGAAATTACCTAAATGTGCCAAAATTAAACCAATCATAATACTTAATGTTCTAAATTTATATAACATTTCATAAAATGCCACTTAAAAGGGAAAAAAAGATAATTACTAGCAATTAAATCTAAGAGCTGTTATTTTCATTGCTATTAGATTAGCAATTGACAAAATTATACAGCTTAAATGCTTAAAAAATGACACCAAAATCAGAAAAATGGGCAGAGATAATTAAATTCAACAGGGAAAATTACAAGTTATAAAATCCCTTAATGAATATGAACTGATAAAACAGTCAAGTATATACAGTGAAACAGAAATCGAATTCTATTTCTGAATGGGATATTCTGCATTTAATAACGCTGTCGTTAATCCCAGATTTCCTGAGACTTTTCCATCTTTTATTAAGCCCAGAGAAATGCACCAAGAAGTAACCTATGTCTCTCCACTTAAATGGTTCTGTTTCCAAAGTCATTTTAAAAGGCTTGATAAATTTAGTTTTAGGAAAAGTATCTTAAATAACACATGAGAGTTATATGGTCAATGTGAAACACTAAAAGAGACTAGATTTATGATTGCCAGAAGGGGTTAGTGACACAGGGAACCAGACAGAGAAAGTATACTTGCTGTATAAGATTAATAAATATTAAGAACATAATTTACACCATGATGACTATAGTGAACAACGCTATGTGGTATATTTGAAAGTTGCTAGGATGTAGCCCCAAAGAGTTTTCATCAAAAAGAAAACATATTTTGTGCAACATCACTCGTAATAAGGGAGATGCAAATTAAAACTACAATGAGATACTACCGCATACCAGTGAGAATGGCACATCTTAAAACAACTAGCAACAACAAATGTTGGCGAGCATGTGGAGAAAAAGAAACTCTCCTGCACTGCTGGTGGGAATGCAAACTGGTACAACCATGATGGAAAACTGTTTGGAGGTTCCTCAAACTGCTAAACATGGAGCTTCCATAGGACCCAGCAATCCCACTTCTCGGTACCTAAACACTGATTCAAAAAGACACCTGCACCTCTATGTTTAGTGCTGCTTTATTTATAATAGGAAAGACATGGAAACAGCCCAAATGCCCAAAAGTGGATGACTGGATTAAAAAGATGTGGTACATATACAATGTAATGGAATACAACTCAGAAATCAAAAAAGATAAACTCATGCCTTTTGTATGGCTGGATGGAATGGATCATGCTTATTGAAATAAGCCAGAAAGAAAAGGAAAAAAAACAGATGGTTTCACTCATGGCAGGAGCATAAAGGACCGGGGGGACGGTGGACTAATAATGAATAACTATATACCAGAAACATTTTTATATATTTTTATTTTTCAAATCTTTCTTCATTTTGTGCATTTTTCCATCTCAGTTGTAAATCCTATGGGCTTCTCACCACCTACAGAGACATTTTTATGGGGGTTGAGTGGAGAATGGGATCAAAAATAGGGGTGGGGGAGGTGCATGGGACTATGGTGATGTCACAGGGGTGAACTGATGATGGGAATTCCACGGGGATTACAACTGAGATGGAAAAAGGCACAGAATCATCTAAAAATAAACTATTATAAAATTTAAAAAGAAAACTTTTTTCTCTTTTTAACATTTATATGAGTTGATGAATATTAATTTGTTTAACCTAACTTTTTGTAATCATTTCACAATGTATGTAAGTCAAATCACTATTGTATATACTATAAACATATACAGTGCTACATGTTAATTATATCTCAATAAAACAGGGGGTAATTCTAGCTCTTTAAAATTAAACTAATCTGGTATAAGTTTTTATTATCAAGACTCACAGCTCTTAACTCTTAATGAATTAAGATAAGCAATTAACAGCCACATGAAGTAAATGGTTTCTCCAGAGCGGAATCGATTCTCTATTGAGGAAATATAACACCTCTTACTACAAGATTCGTTCATTATCAAAAGAGTAGTTACAAGTTCTTTAACATTTTTTTGTTTTTACCAGTACAATTCAATGTAACCACTGTATTAATTTTAGTAATGAATCTGATTCTCACATTAACCTCTTCTCTGAAAGTATTTTCCCCACTCATCTGGAAAGCCCACCAACTAGAGAGATCTGAAAATATCTCAGAATTGTAAAGAAAAGGATAGCAGAGGTGATGGAAAGATTAGCAATGGATACATTAGAATGAATGAGTCATTGATTTTTTTTTTCCTCACAACATAATTAAAGAAATGAGAAACACTGAGTAGAGGGGGAAGCCAATGAACTGAGAAACTTCAGCACTAACTTTGGAGGTCGAGTCCTTCAGAAAGAACTGTGCAATGATGAGCCTGTTGGTGCAGAGGATTGAGCACAGCACTGTGAAGCTATAGGCAACCACTGCAGTGCAGGTTTGATCCCGGACCAGGGAGGTGACCCACATGGCTCAGCAGACCTCTCCTACCTCGCCCACTGCTCCCCTCAACAGTGTGTTTCAGTGGTGCTCTCTGTTCTGGTCCCAACCCTGTCTCTGGTGCTCTGGGTATCCTCTCATCACCACACCCATATCTCATACCTACATCCTGCCTATTGTATTCTTGTATGCATAAGTAAATAAATCTGTAACAAGAAAGAGAGAGAGAGAGAGAGAGAGAGAGAGAGAGAGAGAGAGAGAAAGGAAGGAAGGAAGGAAGGAAGAAAGAAAGGAAGGAAGGAAGGAAGAAAGGACTGTGCATGGAAATGAGGATATCCTATGAATGGCCCCCTCATACTAACATCCTACCCTCTGCAAATTTGCAGTAATTGTCAATTCAACCCAACACAAGGCCCATATTTGCACTGCAGAAATCCTGTAATTGTGGCATTTGCCTTTTCTCCCATGCTGAGTATCGGTGATGTTGAAAGTGAGGAAAGGCTTAACTGATACAATGAAAGGTAAGGGCTCTGACTGTCCTACTGCACTCCAGTGTGACATTGCGTAGCTTCTCTTGATGGCAGGCTTATAATTTACATACACATTAATATCTGAAGAGTACTTAGAAGAATCTTGCATTAGGGAGAGCTACATACAGTTAATCTGTTATTCCTATTATCACAGTCACCTGTGAAAACCTTACCACTCTGAGAAGAGTTCGGAGTCACAAGCAAACAAGACTGTCGTTTATCTGTAAAGTATTTCCCACCTTTTTATGGCCTACCAAGTTTCCAAAGTTGGGCTTGGGGAGTTGGGAGAATACAACTAAGAATGAAAACTAAAGACAAAAATGACTAAATAAAAACGACTAAATTCTGTCAATGCATAAACAAGGTTATTATTTAAACAAGCATTGGCTAGAGCTCAGAATCTAAATGTGGAAAAGGCTATCACTGCAGGTTCCTGCTTCAGTCAGTGCAAGGATGTCCAGGAGGCAGACCCAGCAGGGAGCAGTGCAGGAACCCAGAGCAAATACCAGAGTAGTGAACAGTTAGCAGATAACCTATGCGAGGTATAAGTAATATCATATTCCGTGATGGTTGAGACTATGAGTCCATTTCTAACAGACATGCTGATAGAGAGGGAATCTCATCAATGCTGTCACTTCCAAGATCTCATTTTAGAAAACGGAAGTAAGGCCACCAAACCTTTATAAAATTTACTCTTCAACTTGATCAGTCTTAGATGACCCAACGTTTAAGTCATTTCATTAAGTTACAAATGAAAAACCCCCTCCACTGGCAAGAACATTTTCAATAGGACAACTCCTCCCCTGCCTTTCTGGGTTAAAAGGAAGATAGAAGTATCTGAGGTGTCATTATATAATTTAGAAATCAGGGACATGGATCAAAGTTCTTGAGGACTCAGAACTGATGAGCAACCACACTGTGGATTTAGGCAACTGGAATAATGCATTTGTCCATGAACTTAAACTGAAATATAAACCAGGAGCTTAGTCCTAGGGCTGATAAAGACCTTGACAGAAGTCTCAGATGAAATAAGAGCCAGCACTGGTCTGATGTCATGATGAACAAATGGTCAAAGGTTTTTTGTTTTTGTTTGTTTGTTTTTTTTAAATTTCTTTAACGGGAGAAAAGACTAGATGTGAAATTGAAGGTTAGGCTGAGTGTCTAGGTAAGGAATTGAACCCACTAGAGTTGTGAAAGAGACTTTAGAGATTTAAACAGGTCATACATTTTATCTTTATCAGTTGGAATTGCAACCACTGGCAAAGAATGTCTGCTGCCATATAGCCAGATAACCTTGCCCATACAGCTGTCAAAAGAAATTCATAAAACAAAGGTGTTTCAGCAGAGCTTTGCAAAGGAGTTGTATATTCCTTTGCTAGTTTTCGTTTGTTGACTCTTCTAACATGCATAACTTTAAAAATCTTTAGACTATCATTTACAAGCCCAGTGTCATCTGCCCTCATTAAGGAAGCAATTTAGTTAACTAATGTCATTGTATTACTGAACATTCTAACTAATCTGAGAAATTTTTCATAACCACTCAGTGGGATCCAGACTCCCCAGTAATTTCTAACAGACATACTGATGGAAGAGGGGAAACAAATCTTATCAACACTGCCATTTCCCAAATCTCATTTTCTGGAAACTGGAATTAAGATGCCCTCTCAAATCCATTGTTTCACAGTCTCTTTGTTCCAAATGTAAAATTCTGCACAAGAAGATTTTGGCACATTAACCCCTCTCTACCTTTTGGACTATTGGACAAAAAAAGATATAAGTAACTAAAGTACCATTATTTTTTTAATTTAGAAATTTAGCATCAGCCATATTTAACCCAGATTTTGAATGCTACTACTAATAAATTTTGTTTTTAGCTCACCGAATAATAAATTCCCTGAAGAATTCAATGAAATCAACAGAATAGCAAAGCTATACCTGGAGCAGAATGATTTGGAAAATGAACTAGGAGATGAGAAATTCAGACACAGAACACATACCCACTAATGAATTCCTGATGGAATGTTGACATGACCATAAAAGTACTGTCATTTTTAAAGATAATGCCTTTTCCTAAACAGCCTACCCCTATTTGCCACTACTCACAATGAAAGTTTTAAGGATAAAATGAACCTGACAGTTAAAGAATGTGATTAAAATAAATTCAGGAAGAAAGTAGAAGAAACAAAGCAAAAGATATGTCGAGATCCCCCAAAGACAAAACCTTATACTGTGGTTTTCCAGAAGGACAGCAACTGATAAAATTTATTTTCATGAGCTATAAAATATAACTTCAGACTCTGCAATTAGATGTGTGAAAAAAATTTTATAATCAACTTGTGATGTCTTTCCACTGCCTTGACACAACTGAAATGTATCCACAGTTATAGGGGCTGAATAAAAATGTTAACTCTTGACAATTATGTTAAGCAATGTCTTTTACAATAAATACATGCTCACTTGACAATTATTATCATCAACTAATAGCATATGGCATATAATACTTATTAAATGACTGGCAGAATAAATACCCTAATAAAATTGCCAAAAGATTCGTGATGAAATTAAAGGAGTTTCACCTTATAATTAATATTCAATAAGTGACTACTACTTAATGTTATTGTTAATAAGAAACAAGAGGAAACATTGTTACAAGATTGCTTAGAAGAAAATGAGTAATTACAAGTTCCAGAGAATGTATATTAGCTCATTTCAAATTTCTGGTTTCTGAATTCAATGTTCAGATGAGAGAGTATGATCAAAGAGCACATGAAATTGATTAAGATATATTTAGTTTATTCAACTACAATTAACATGTGACAGGGATTGACATATTTATTTATAACACTGTATGTCAGGGGCTACTTATAATGATGACATTGGATAGACATATGATGTTTTTGCCTGTTTAATCCCTTCACTAGGAAATCTTCATGGAGGAAAACTGCTTTCCCAAGGCCATTACCTCATCTCCTCTCCACAAGAACAGACATTTGATGCAGGGTTGGCCACTCCACAGAACAACATTTGGTTCCAGTTTTCAGTAAGTCCTTCACAGTGATTTAAAATATTGCTACATTTCAATATGACACCTAATTAACATAGTGGTTATTTTCTGCCAAGTGGTTTGACTGGGTAAATATAGGAGGCTGCCATCTCTCCCAACCTATTCAGTCTATGACATAAAGTCAAACCAGCATGGGGGTAGGAGATGGTGAGAGTTATGAGAGAAGAAAGAAGAGAAATAGGGGAGAAGTGGAGGACAAAACACAGAAAGATAATAAATAACATATTCTGAAGAAACCAAGTCTGTGTTCTTCCTACACCTTAGATACCTGCCCCTTTGCTTTCAATTCCAGTGTACTAATCTAAATTAATTCCCTCTCAGGTCAATGTCCAATGCTGTCCCTTCAATGCTAAACTTATCTGAGTTGACTTCTCTCATTTGCAACTGAAAAAAAAAAAAAAACACAAACATTAGTGATTGTTGTACTTACTAATCTCTGCTTTACTACATCTTCATCTTTAGTGTTCTGACCTTCAATAACTGTAGAACCAAATGCCATATAAAATTTCCTCCTCTGAAATAGCCTAGTTTCTGTTATCCAGACTGGACTCTTATTGATGCAGCACCTGAAACTAGGACCTGAGAAAGATACATTTGAGAATCATCAGCCTAACGATAGTAAATGCAGCTGCTGAGAAATGTGACATTCCTAGAGAAGATCGTGGAGAATAAGATTCAGGAGGAGAGAATTTTATAACAGCAGAATTACCGTGGGGTTGATGGGGCACAGGTTTATTTTAATCTTGAATTCAAGTTGACTTTGGCCTGAACAATCTCCAAAACAGTAGGGAGAAATCTCATGAATGATCATTTGTCCATGGCCACCATCTGTGCTAAGACCTTCAATGGCACCAGCAGAGAAAAGGAGACGCTAAAGTTGATGACATGGAGGGAAACCTGGTTGTAAGGTTGACCACACACCATGCCCATCCCTTCCTATGTCTGATTGGTGCTCTGTAAAAAATACTAAACATTAACACAACCATAAGCTATTTTGAATGCATGTGACATGATGCATGAAAAGAACCAGACTCATGTAAGTGATCAGCATGAAGCAGCTGATTCAGAACATGGAAAAGAAAAGCAACAGACTTCCCAAGCTACTCCTAAGTTTTCCCAGGTACACAACTATAAGATTTCATTTGCTGCTAAGTTAGTTTCTAATTAAGAAAATATTAGGTGAGTTTTGAAGAAATATAACCCAAAATTCTTGCAAGCAAATGAAGTTTGTTGCCAAATCAAATCCTTTCCACTGCTGCCTCTCTTATTTTTGGCTATTTCACGGTTCTATCCTGTTTTTTCACTGTTTCAGTTTATTCCAAGATGCTGTCAGAAAGAAGCTAATTGATCATGTTACTATCCTCTGCTGCTTCTAGCTCTCAACACTTCAGCCACAGCAACCTAATACGATACAGTATTTTGGATCTCATCAGATACAGAATTACATGGCCAGCTAATTTCAGACATCATAACTGCATCATAGAAGTGGCGTCTCTTCAGCAAAATATTTACTTCACTTAATATGCCTGAAAGATTGATCTTCCTTCCTTGAAGAGGACCCACAAGTGATTAAGGATTGTCAGTCAAATCTAAATTCTGTATCTGAATAGCAGACACCTGCAAAGTTGTCACATTGAATTTAACTTTTTATTAATAGACTGATTAAATCATTCTAAATCAAATCTTTTCTTGAACAAAAACTGTAAATCAACAAATTTAACTGCCTGCTTTCATATCTGTGATCAAAGAGGAAAGCACATATACAGACTGATGTTCAGTCATTAACACCAAATGCCGCTGAAACCAGCTCAGCTCAACCCCATTTGGAAAGTTCTAAATCTTATTAAGCTAAACTAAATATGATTCAAATGAACAAATATTGGTTTTCTTCACCCACATCTGTCCTGTTTTAACATTTCTCTCTAGTCTCATCACTCTAATTTCCTTGAACAGCCTGCTTGATAGAAGCTGCTTGGGATGGAGTTCTGAAATTAAGTCGAGACCCCATATAACATGTCCCACTGCTACAGTCGCGGTCATGCAAGACCTAGAGAAGACAAATAAGCATGTCAGTGAGCACTCTGGTCCTATATGCAAGAAACTCTAAATGCAAAATGCCAAGGACCACATTATAGACTAAAGGCTTATCAAGTGTGGTAAAGATTTAAAATAGTGGAGAGCATTTTGTCCTAAGAAAATGAGATCAACCTTCCTTTCACCTGTTCATCGTGACAGAAATGGTTTTCTTCTTGTTCCCTATTCTAACACTTATAGTACATAAATGATTGTTGAATAATCAATGAATTTCCTGGAAGTTATCACACATTACCACCTTATTCTCATCTATCCTGCACAAGTCATTTGAGAAACAGTTTTATAAAGACATAATTTTCTGGGGAAAAAAATCATTTTAGAAGGTATATAAAAGAATTCAGTTTTTTAAATAATGTTGAATTTGCCCACATAGCATTACTATATAACCCTCTGATTTGGGAATAGTGTTTATTAAACTAAAAATGACCTTCTTAAAAAGAACCTTGGAAAAATCACCACAACACTCAGAAAAACTTTTCCAAAGCGGTATTACATATTATTTCAACTGCACGATCTGCCTCTCTCCACTTCTTGCATTTGGGATTAAATGAAAGGTCCAGCCCTCAGTTTGCTGCACATACTTCAGGATGTAGATGATAAGGAGTGTGAAATAGACCTTTCTCTGTGTTGTTGTCTTTGGGGGATCTCCTTCACTGTATGTAACAGTGGTGATGAATATTAAAACTCTTCTTTTAACTGAGGCTCTATCTTGGAAAATTCAGGAAATGAAACTCTTGTCTATGCAATTATTTTGCCTTCTACAGAACACTTTTGCTTAAATTTAAATATGTAACAGAAATAAAGGGTGTTTACTTCATTTATTCCAGTCCAAAGACTGTTCCGTGAGCTATTGTAATCTGTGTACTGCCTGACTCTTGCTGGGTCAGAGGTGGTGAACGGGTCTAAATTACATGTAAATTACATGGCTACTTTTTATTCTGAGAGATAAAGTGCATGTGGGCATGGGGTCGCTTTCTCCAGTATGTGTAAAATCATTGTTGGCAAGGAGGCAAGGATGAAGTATTCAATTTGTTTAAGGAAAAGAATTATTTGATCACACTCTAAAATCTGATGAGAATGTTCGGATTTAAAATTCTGGCTTCAGGGCCCTCCCTGGTGGCGAAACTGGTTAGAACACAGCACCGCAAGCTAGCGGCAGCTGCTTCAGTGCGAGTTTGATCCCCGGGACCCAGAGGTGACCCACATGGTGCAACAAACCTCTCCTCACCCACCTGCTGCTCCCCTCAGCAGTATACTTCATCGATCGGCCTGTTCTGCTCCCACACTGTCTCTGGTGAATCATCTCCCCACCCCAGCACCTCTGACCTGTACCCCAGTTCTGAATGCATAAATAAATAAAGCTTTAAAAAAATAAACAACAGTAATAATAAGGCAGTTGGTTCTCAAATTTAAAAAAAAAAAAGTATTAAGGCTTCAAGGGGCATCCCTGGCATAGAGAGGGATAATGCTGGTGATAGCTATCAAGCTATCACCAGCAAATGCATCATGAGTTTAACCCCCAACCAGGGAGTTACTCACATGGCTCCAGCACAGACCTCTCCTGACCTGCCAGCAGCTACCCTCAGCAGTGTATTTCAGTAGATCTGCCCGTTCTGCTCCCCATTTTGTCTCTAGTAAATCTTCTCAGCCCCCGCACCTCTGGCCTACATCTCAGTTCTTGTAAGCAGAAATAAGTAAAAATAAATCTTCCACAGAAATGTATGGCCTCGGGCCCTCCCTGGTGGCGCAGCGGGTTAAAGCGCAGCACTGAGAATCTAGGGCCGCTTCCGCATGAGTTCGATTCCCGCCTGCCCTGGAGGTGACCACATGGTGTGGCAGACCTCTCCTGGCCTGCCCGCTGCTCCCCTCAGCAGTGTACTTCATCGATCTTCCTGTTCTGCTCCCCACTCTGTCCCTGGTGAATCCTCTCACCCTCCGCATCTCTGGCCTGTACCCCAGTTCTGTATGAATAAATAAATAAATCTTTAAAAAAAAATGTATGGCCTCAGCAAGCACCCACTGGAGCACACTCGGAGTGAGCATACACTAGAACTTCCAGATAGGCGTATAGTCTTCAGTTCTATGCACTTAGCATAATGGTTGACATGGTAAAAGAGAACTCTTCATTTACTGTTGGGTATGTTAAATATTTCCCTAGGTTAACTGATTAAAAATAAAGAGTAAATGTCTTCTAAGTGATTATCACCTCTGCATCCATGAAAATCCGTTACTCCAGGCAGTATTTGTAACAGTGTATTTTTTTCTGGTAGGGGTTTATATTTGGATGTATTTTTTTCCCTTACATTATTGTTGTTCCTTTAGAAATCTACCCAAAGAATAAAAAATAACACTAATTCAAAAAGAAACCTTCACTCATTTGTGTACTCGAGTACTACAGTGTAGTTGTTAATAAAATTCAGGAAGTTTGGTCATTAAATCTAATAGATATATAAATTTAACATTATACAGATAAGCAATGGGGAGAAATATTAGAGGGTCAAGAAAGTAAGAGAGAAATGACAGATCATTACAGTAAATTATATGGAAGCTAAAAATATGGCATTAGGGTTTACGAAGTTTCAGAAACTTTTCTTGACTCACTTTGTATACAACGTATCTCAAGGAAAACAATGAGTTTGTCACAACAAATCTGTCCTACATAAACCACAAAGCAATTGTGGTGTCTCCCAACCCGACCTCCTGCATCCATGGCCTTGTCTAACTCCCCTCCTCCTACACAACTTACTTCTAACCAGAGGATCATCACAAAAGTTAACTACAAATCTCATCATCACCAAAAGAGGATTCTGGGACCAGAGGTAGATTAAATCAGCCAGGTTTGGTATAAAACCAGACATGTGGGCCATGAGAGCTCTCTTGGTTCTCTTGGCTCTTGCATCTCTTGGCCTTTTGGCTGTTGGCTTTTAACTGGTTGTCAGCCTAAGATGGTCTTTCCAGAGAAACCAGCTCTATTTGCTAGTTTTGTTACAGGGAACCCCACTTTGAAATGGGTTGCCTATGTTAGGTCCTCACCCGTGAGCTTAAAGCAACTTATAATAATACTCAACTGCAGTCACACACAAAAAGGTTAATAAAGGGTTTATTTTCTAAAGGGAAATTAAGAAATGAATATCTCAGATAGAAAGAGGGAGATAAATTGGTAAGTGAGTCCTACCAGTTCTGCTGAGCTGGAACTCCAAGAGCACGCTGACAGCCAGTGAAAAGCCAACGGCTAAAAGATGCAAAAGACAAGAGAACCAAGACAGCCCCCATGGCCCACATGTCTGGTTTTATACCAAATCTGGCTGCTTTAATCCACCCTCTGGTCCCAGAATCCTCCTTTGGTGATGAGATTTGTAGTTTCCAGTGTCTTGATGTCTTTGGTCCGGAGTACGGTAGAGTCCACAAAACCTGTGTGGAGTTCCTTGAGGGAATCCTCCTTTCCCCAAACAATTTGATGAGTGCATATTGGGATTAGTGGAAGGAGCCAGAAAAAAAACAAAAACAAAAACAAAAAACATCTTTAGGGAAAGCAGGACTCATCCAGGGCAGAGGATAGCTTCCAGCGGACAACCTCAAGGCAGATGTGGTCCTCAGTCCCACAACCAGAAGGACTCGAATTCTATCCTCTGAGTGCGGCTAGAAAGAGATCTTTCCATATGAGAATGTGGCCCAGACTACCCCTGGAGCTGAGGAGATCCTGCACTCAGGACCAACTTAGGTTCTGTCTGAACTCCTGCCCCTTAAAAATTTTAAGATGATAAGTATATTTTTAAGCTGTTCACTTGGGAGTAATTTGTTACATAGAATAGGGAAATATTACAATATCTATGGCTTGGGGCAATATTCAGTGTTGCTATCTATATTTATCAACTATCATATGCAAAGAAAAATGAAATGCACATAATGGTTTCATTGCAATCAGTAAGATGAAAAGTTTTAGTGCCAATAGCTTTTTAAATAAAAGTACCACATTATGAAGCTCTCTGAAGTCATTGCAGCACAAGTTCAATCCCCAGCCAGGGAGCTGAGCCACATGGCCTGGCAGACCTCTCCTGACCTGCCCTCTGCTCCCCTCAGCAATGTATTTTGTCAATCTGCCTGTTCTGCTCCCCACTGTCTCTGGTGAATCCTCTCACCGACCACACTTCTTACCCCAGTTCTGTAAGCATAAAAAAAATAAATCTTTTAAAAAAGAAGAAGAGGGCCCTCCCTGGTGG
>NW_004567111.1:10660459-10664202 GCF_000260355.1 Condylura cristata
AAAAAAAAAAAAAGAAGAAGAAGAAAACCCTTTTCCAAAGGATTCTTCACATTAAAGGAATCTTCATTCAGCAGTCTAGCATTTATTTAATTGTCAAAAAACACAAAATATATCCATATTCCGGTATAACTACTAGGCATTCATAACTGCTACATTGTTTTTGCTTCACTATAAAAATATTATTTTATTGGATGCCCAACTTCTTTGCAAAAAATATACCATTCTAACCTTCACAACGAAATTAAAAATTATATATGTAACCCACTTGTGTTAATAATTAGATTGTACTGACCTTTACATCATTCTGACATTAACAATCTTCAAAGATTTACCCTCAGCCATAGTGTCCCTGCAATTCCCCTGTGAGCTCTGAGTACGCATGATGGGTCTGGGCCCACATCTGCCACCAGCTGTGGACTCCACCCTGACATTCAACTTGGACTACTATCAAGAGCCAAAGATGAGTTCTTCTGACCCCTTAGCTATTGCTCCAATCTCACTCAGCAAGCTGGCTGAATGTTTGGTAGGGCTGAGGCAACTCTTCTCTCTCATGAAACCCATAATCAAGCTGCTTCAATCTTAGGTATTGGAACATTTATGGGGAAAAGCCCTTTAAAAATTCACAAGTAGTCTTTCTTCCCTGCAGGTGGTCAGGAGGAGAAACATTCAAACAAGAATGATCTCACTCTTCCCCCAAGAAAGATCAACCTCTGGCTCTCAGGACAGGTGGTCAAGTCAAGCTCCTTTGTCACATTTTGTTTCCCCTTGTAATGAATTCTCAGAAGTCTTTCTGTACTATTCATTCACTGCTGCACTCATGTCCAAATATTTCTAGACTATACTGTTGTGGTTACTTTTCAGAGAGAAAATCATTATTCCCCAGGGAAATTTGTTAATGTGGTTGAGGGGGGTAGAATGAACCCCTTACTCCAGGGAGATCACAATATCCTGCTACAGACAGAACAATCTATTCATCAATATGTTTTTTATTATCATAATTCAAATAAGAAATAAGGAAAAATATTATTTCTTTTAATGATTATAAGGAGTCATTCTTACACTATGCCTTATAAGTGATGACCCTAGAAAAATTAAGAATTAAATTAAAAATATCCAATCTTGGGCAATATAGCCAATTCTATACAAATCTATCTAAAAGATTCAGGAAAGAGTGTTTTGGAAAAGGAAAATAACTTCATCAACCTTGCTAGATTGTCAGTCTTTTTGTGATCTGTATACTAATCACGATACAAATGCTATAAACACTAAAAAGCTATGAATTTTTAGATCATGCTTTTTAAAATTGGTATTAATTTTGCTGCACGATTTCTGGTGCATTGGATAATGACAAAAATAGAGAAGCAATCATGTTATAAATAAAGATCTGGGTGAACAATGAACTCTCACTAAAATATTTATTTGAAGTTAATTAAATTCCATTATTACATTCATCATTACAAATAATCTCCTGCATTCTAATCATTGGTTAATTGTTTATTATCTCACAAAAATGAATAAAAGAAATTCAACACATTCAGAAGATAGCTACATTTGATTTCAGAAGGGTAATGGTTTATTTTATCTCAAATAATTACTGAAATAAATTAGCTAAATATAATACATCCTTGCAAAGAGACTCCAGTATTTCTGGATCAGGAGTTTAAAGAGTACTGGACACACAAATACTTCATTGAATGAATAAAGAAAAGATCCCACTATTCATGAGTATTATGAATAAATGTATTTTCTGCATGTAAATCATGCAGAAAAAGGTAAAGGATACTGAAAGGCAAGATTATACAGTATTTCTCTTAACTACCACCATTTAGATTTTCATTTGGGCAGTGAATAGGAATTGGTTGAAAAGACTTACATACTTCTTACTTAACCACTCTCATTAAGGAGCTTCAGTTTCTATCTCTTCCATCCTTTGATCCCCAACTTCATGTCCTTCGGCATAAAACATTTTAAACATCTATTCCAATATCTGGTGAGGAAAACATCGGTACAGGGTTGTGTCATACATCATTAAGTAGTATTTTCTTTGTATAATTAAAGAATCAAAAAATCACATATTTTTGTTACCTGCTAACATTTAGCACAGGAACAAGTTTCTATAAATAGTAGTTGGTTGGTTGCTTTGAAACAATAATCAGATATTCATTTGAGTTCAAAAAACTTTTAACAAATTTGGGAGGGATGTTTAGGATGAAAACCCTATTAACTACAAAATAGTCTTGTCATGTTCATGTATGTGTGTGATTTCTAAAAGATATAACATAAGAACTGGAAATTTCCAAATAAAGCTTAATTCAACACTTATTAATATGTGAATATCTTAATTGATGTAGGTTAAAACAAAGATAGATACAACCCCTTCTTTTATGATTTTATTAGACATCTCCCAATGAGCTGACTGACATTAATAATAGGAAAAGAAACCACAGTCTTCAAAAAAATCTTCCAATGATGAGATTAAAATCAGATAATAATCAATGTTCTACTGCTATAATAGAAGACAAACATATAAATTTAAGTCTAAAATTATGCCCAAGCCTCCATGTGGCCTGGGGGTTAAGTCTTGGCACAATCATTGCTATGGCCTGAGTTCGATCCCCAACCAGGGAGTGAACCACATGGCGCAGCAGACCTCTCTGCCTCACCCACTGCTCCCCTCAGCAGTATTTTTCAGTGGATCCACCTATTCTGCTTCCCACTCTGGCTCTGACGAATCCTCTCACCCTCATACCTGTACCCCAGTTCTTCTATGCAAAAATAAACTCGTTTAAAAAAAACAAAATTATGCCTAAATCCACTACATTATATTCATTAATTGAACATGGTTTGCCAAAGATGACAAATAATTGCTAAATAAATAACTGCCTATGTTTTGGCAAATCAATTAGTTATATTTAGTTAGTTATATAAGTTTAACAGATAACAGTCATTTGGCTTTTACCCTGCATTTTGCTCAGTTTTCCCTTGTAGCTTTCTAGAACATTTCCATGAATTTCTGAGATACTTTTAGTTTTAACAAACTATGTCACCATTTAACTTCTATTTTACATAAATAATATGTATGTACACATATGCCTATATACTACATATAGTTACAGTCAACTTTAATATATTTTATACAGCTCATCTAATTTATGTACACATATGCCTATATGAACACATAATCACTACTCATCTACATTTCACCCCAAAATAGAGAACTATATAATTGTGAATTCATGAGATGGATTTTCTTTTGTAGCTTAGGTAATGAATCCCATTAGTTTTAAAAGTGAGTGGTTCTGATAATGACTGATAATATTTTTAGTTTTTTTACTTATAATTATATTATTAAATTTCAGATGTGCACATTATTATCTTTGTTTAATAATTTCCGGAGGAACTGGACTCATGTGAATTAATTATGTAAACATCTATTTTAATAATGATGCTTACTTAAGGCTAGTTTATGTCCAAATGCTCAACGATAATCATTATGCTAATCAATTATCAGGGTTGGTTTATAATAAAATACTGAAACCTTTTTAATAAAGGTTCAGACTTTAGCATACTCAATATACAAATGTTATAAGTTTTTATATTCTTCTTATGTATACAAAAACACTGAATGTGCAAAAAGTTATGAGAAAGACTCATATTTACAGAATGAGTAAACATGTTCCATTGCCAAATAATATACCTGCAAGGAGAATAACTATATAGAATTTTACTCTACTTTTTTTTTT
>NW_004567111.1:10665321-10696349 GCF_000260355.1 Condylura cristata
TTATACTCTCCTTTTATACCATCTTTTCAAAATCTTTCTCTTCTTCATTATGGGAGGACTAGCAAACATGAACTAATTCGTGTTCTGCCCCACACAAAACACAAATTAATAGGAAACATTCTATGTTTCCAAGCAAGGGTGAACTCCATAAATTGGCAACTCAGGGGCATAAAGAGGCCCCGCAGTCAATACATGCCCCACTGCAAGCCTCACTTCTGCCATGTGAGGCTTCTGCCGTGAAAGAGAAAAGGAAAAGCATCTTTCCTCACACACCTAACAAAATTAAATTTTCGCTGTGACCCCGTAGGTGGCTGCAATCTTGGTCCGTTTGGTTTGATACAGGCTTTCACTTCATGGTGCTATTTGTGGGGATGAGGGGCTGATTCCATAGTTACATAAATAATATTGGGCAAAACCCATGAGCCGAGACACTAACACAAAACCAAACAGGTCCTCAGTGAGGCTGGGATACTGGTAGGCTCGGCATTAACGAGCTGAAAGGGAATATAAAGTAGTATCTCCCACAAGCAATCAGTTCAAAACATGATTTGTAGCAGCATCAGACCCAAAATGGTGAGCACCAGGAAGCAATGAAGAAGCTTGAAGAAATCCTTAAATGTGCAAAAGAAAATATCACTAACTTCTGGGTTGATGAGGCTAATTTATTGATTTGGCATGGACTTACTTTTTCTGACAATCCTCCATGATAAGGCACCTTCAGAACTGAGATCAACTTTCCAGCAGAGGATCCACTCAAATCTGTGAGGATCACATTTAGAGTAAAGATCTATCACCAAAACATGGATGAAAAGGGGCAAGCCCATCTGCCAGTAATCAGTGCCAAAAGCTGAAAGCCAGTAGCCAAAATAGACCAAATCATCCAGTACCTTACCGACTGGTACCGTATCTCTTCAGGCTGGTCTAGCTGAGGAATACTCTCAGGACCTTAAAATATGTTGTAGGAATGCTTGAGAATTTACAAAGAAGGACGTGGAAAGGCAACTTGTGGACTAAACTCTTCCATGATTGATTCGAGCAAGTGTGAGCAGAGACCCCAAGCAGTACATTCAAACACCCCACAATGCAGGTCTGTGGAAAATTTTCTAGTGGTAAAGAGACAGGTTCATTAGGAAAACATAACAATCATTAATGTTTATACATTCAGTAAAAGAATTCAAAGACAAAACAAATAATTAAAGATAGTGCTGACAAGAAAAATCTACCATTGAAAGCAGAGGTTTGTTGTTAGTTTTTTGTGTGGGGGGGTGACATACAAAAAGACAATATTTATTTTATTCAAGCTTTTTTATAAGAAGTTAAACAAAATAATCCTTAGAGACATTATTACCAAAAATGTTATTGACATGTTCCAAGAATCCCTTCAGCGCCCAGAAGAAGAAAAAGTTATCTGAATACAGAGAAATAGCCACCTTACAGAGGGTTTACTTAAGTATGTGGGGTGGAGGGACAAATCTATGTAGGTTAGATATAAAATAGTAAATAAACACACTAGTTTCCTACTGGTAAACAGGAGACTCACGGGTGTAATAAAGTATATCAAAGGCTTCCCAAGACCTGTGGATCACTTCTCAGCAATTATAAAATAGCCACAGATACCCTCATAATTCACTGCCCCCTTTTGTCTCAACAATTTTACTGCTAAAAGCAGAAGATGAAAACAAGATAAAATTTCTCCATCCCCTGGCTGTGTGACTATCAGCCTGGATGGTTCTTTGGGAAATGGAATACCAAAGCCCCCAACTCCTACCCCCACTCCACCTCCACCCCCATACACACATTGCAATCTAAATAGCTTAACAGTAGAAATGGCTTTGGGTAGGGCATTTAGGTGTTTTGTTTCTCTTGAAAGCAGAGGTTTTAATACTCTGCCCTCACTGACTGAAAAAGCAAGTGGACAGAAGCCCAGCCCTAAGCATCAGTGTTGGATCTGGCAGCCCGGAAGCCACTGAATCAACTGCAGCTGAGGGAAACAAGAAAGGGAGGGTCGAGGGTACCCCTGAAGTATATAGTGTTGTAAACCAACATCAGCTCAATGAAAATTAAGCAGAAAATCCAAAAGTGGTTTATATCCCCAAAAAGGAAACTGGAAAGGGCAGTAACCAGGTAGAAACCCCACGTTAAGGGAGCTTGTTTTTTCCTGTAAAGAGAAGCTAAAAATAGGTTGTACAAAAATCACAATGTGGGTGAAAGGTTTTGGTCTGTGTTTTGAACATAAAACAAGCAACAGCAAATGTATATGCTTAGAGGGAAGTTCAGAGAGGAAAAAATTATGTACCATACAGAAGAGAAAGGGGATAATTACAAGAGACAACTTTGAAAAGAGGAGGGAGAAGTCAACAAGACAATAAAAACTTTATGTATTTGAAACTTGAAAACACAGGTCTGATTGGCTCAAAAGTTTAAACCAAATCATAATATGAGGTAGAAAATATTTCAAACTAGTATTGAAGGTTACAAATGCGTGCTGAAACAGTAAAAGTGATATTAAAGGATATGTATAAACTTTCCATGTTATAATTTTAAAAATTAAAAAGATAATTGTTAATGAAGAAAAATTCCACTTTGTAAATAGGAAAAAGAAAAAGCTGTCCAGTGTGCTTCTGGACTATGGGTGCACCAGACGATGTAAGATATTATACAGCCAAATTCCTGAACCAACTTGACAGCTAGGTTGATGATTCCAATGACAGATCAATGCTTAGAGGCCAACCCCGGCAAAGCTCAGGAGACACATACTACATAAGTACATCTCCACAGACACTGACAGTCTGTCACAGCCTTTTTCAATGAAAGATGAAAAGAAACAGACAAGATCAACGGAACAATAAACTCCTTACATAGATATCACCAAACCATACATTGCACAACTCGAAAATGCATTACATGAAGGTATGGAAAGTCTCTCAAGACATCTTTAACCACACACAACTGACACACATCCAGACACTGAATCCTAGACACCATGACAGCCCTTAAAAACTCTTTACTCCGGGCCCTCCCTGGTGGCGCAGCGGGTTAAAGCACAGCACTAAGAAGCAAAAGCCACTTGCGCATGAGTTCGATCCCCGCCTGCCCCGGAGGTGACCACATGGCGTGGCAGACCTCTCCTGACCCGCCCGCTGCTCCCCTCAGCAGTGTACTTCGTCGATCTGCCTGTTCTGCTCCCCACTCTGTCTCTGGTGAAGCCTCTCGCCGTCCCTGAACCTCTGACCTGTACCCCACTTCTGTATGTGCAAATAAATAAATCTTTAAAAAAAAAATACTACTCCTATAAGATGACATAACATGATTTTTAATCCTTAACTTCTGCTATAAAATATAATCTACATGGGAACTTCAAAAGAAAACTAATTCATAAGAAAAGCAATGAAGAAAGATTGCAGTGTAGGATAGATAAAATTGTCTTTCATTCAAAGCACTGGAGAGTTAATTGTATAATAAATGGTTATGAGACTTAAACAAAAGTATATACAAAAACAAAGCTGTTATTCTTGTCTAGCAGTTAACATTCTTTTATTTATAAATAGCATTGTTGCGGTCACTATATACACCCTTCAGAGGTTCCCAGCCCCTAGGATGTTACTTTGACACATCCAAAACCAAAGTATCCATACCTCATCCAACCAGCTAGCCTTGCTCCCCCCTGGGCTTAATTTAACCAGCTAGCCATGCTCCCCCTGGGCTTATTTGAGTAGTTTCTGTGTGTGTCTGCAGAATCTGTTGTAACTTCTCATTCATTTCCTACTTTTTTCGTTTGGGTTTTCCCTCTTCTTTATGAGTTTGGCTGATGTCCATTCTGTTCATCTTTTCAGGACCTCCCCATTCGTGATAAACCCATGTTGTTATAGTTAGCCAGCACCCACAGTTTGCCAAGGGCTCACTGTTTTGGCTCTTGGTGTTACATAATGCATTCTACAAATCTGGAAAAAATGTATGCTGACATGTATCTATCTTTATTGTTGCTTTATTTTTATTTATTCATCCATACAAGAACTGGGGTGTAAGCCAGAGGTGCTGGGGGTGAGAGGATTCACCAGAGACAGAGTGGGGAGCAGAAAAGGCAAATCTACAGAAATACACTACTAAGGGGAGCAGCAGGCAAGACAGGAAAGATCTGCCTTGCCATGTGGTTTGGCTCCCTGGCCCAGATTCAAACTCAAGCTGCAGTGGCTGCCAGTAGCTTAATGGTGCTGAGATTTGTCCCCTTGTGCCACCACGGAGGCCCTGTATCCACCACTGTAGTATCAGACAGAGTATTTTCTTTTTTTTTTTTTAATTTATTTATTTATGCATACAGAACTGGGGTACAGGCCAGAGTTCCAGGGGCAGTGAGAGTATTCACCAGAGACAGAATGTGAAGAGAACAGACAGATCGACAAAATACACTGCTGAGGGGAGCAGCTGGTGGGTCAGGAGAGGTGTGCTGTGCCATGTGGATCACCTCGGGGACTGATGATCTAACTCACCCTGAAGTGGCTGTGGCCAGCTTGCAGTGCTGCATTTTAACACGTTGCACCATCAGGGAGGGCCAGACAGAGTATTTTCATTGCCACAAAACTCCTTTGTGTTCTGCCCCTTCATCTCTCCCTCACCCATCACTGGTATTTCTACAGTCTCCACAGATACACCTTTCTGGAATGTCATAAAATTGGAATTATACCATAGGTTGGCTCTTCAGTTTGGTATCTTTCATTTAATAATATGTAAACCTGAGTTTCCATCATGTTTTTCTATAACTTCATGGAACAGTTCTTGTTATCCCTGAATATTATCCCATTTCTGGATGTAGTACAGTCTCTTCATCCACTCACCTACTGAAAGACACCTCAGTTGTTGCCAAATTATGTCAATTATGAATAAAGCTCCTATAACCATCCATGTGCAGGTTTTGGGGTTGTAAACTAAGTCAATAAGTGAAAGGGTAATCCCCTCCCTCATCTCAACTAAGGGACTTAAGCTAACAAGCCAAGGCACCACAAGAGCAGCCTTGCAAAGAAGCTGTGTCAACAACAAAAAGTTGTCTCTGAGCAATTCATTCGTCTCAAAGAAAGACACTTTAAGGTTATGGCATTGCAAAATTTCTAATTCCCAGAACATACAGGTCCATATGGGGTAAATTCTAACAACATTCCTTGTTGTTCTCAATTCACAGAAAACTTAAAACATATAACATCAACTGGATACCCATCTGGACCGTCTATGTAAAAACCTTTGAAAATATTAGTGTTTCCCTTGTGAACTATATGAAGTTCTCACTGTGAGGCTCAAAATTCCCATAGAGCTATCTGGCAGCTGTTCCTAGGTTCGTGTTCTCAGTTTGGATTCTTCAATAAATTTACTTAATTTTTGCATGCCTCAATTTATTAAGCCAGCATTGTAGGCATATTCACCTCTTTTGAAAAAATACCAAGGAGTATAATTGCTAAATCTTCTAGTGAAAGAATGTTTAGTTTTGCAAGAAACTGGCAAACTGCCTTCCAAAGTGGCTGTACCGTTGTCCATTCCTGTCAGCAATGGTTGAGGGTTTCTGTTGCTCCAGAGCAAGTCATTATTTTTTCCAGATTTTGCTATTCTAATAGGTATACAGCGGCAGCCTGTTGTTTTCATCTGCATTTTCTGGTGACATAGGATGAGGCCTCTTCTCATACACGTATTTGATATCCACATCTCTTCTTTGGAAGGCGTTTGTTAAGGATTACCACTTTTTTTTTCTTGGATTGCTTGTTTTTTTCATTATAGAGTCTTAAGAATTCTTTGTATATTTTGAGCAACAGACCTTTACCAGGTGTGTCTTTTGCAAATATTTTATCCAAACCTGTGGACTGTTTTTTATTCTTTTGAACATGCCTTTAACAAGGCAGACATTTTTTTTTATTTTAATGAAGTCCAACTTACTGATTATTTCCTAAAGGAATTTACTTTTGCTTCTTGTGCACCTCGCTGCCACTTCAATGCTAAATACTGTCCATCTCCAGGGTTTCACCTGTACCTTTCCTCTCTTCTTACCTTTTTTTTGCTCTTTTAAATTTTCAAGTCAGAATTTTTATTAATTGTGGTGTTCTCACCCTTTTTTTTTCCTGTGTGTGGCATTGAGAGGAGGGAAAAAATAAACTATTCAGGGTTTTTACCGCTCATCCTTCTAACCCCTCATTTACAAGGGAATGCTCATTTTCTACACTTATATGGAGAATGAGGCTCAGAGTATTAGAGAAAGTCTCCCAAGGCCACGCAGCCAACCTTACACAGTGGAGCCCAGAGACTTGTTCTAAACTAGTACACGCTTCAGAATAAGCTGATATTCCTATACCAGAGAGGTGTGTGTGCCCAGAGTGAGGAAGTTAATCCTAAAGGACATATGTAAATTTGACGCTGAAGAATATTTGCCACTATGGTATGTACAATATGTCTGACTAGCATTAGCCAATCTCTGCATATACAAAACATCTAGAGTTGAAATGATGCTTCCCCAAGCTTCAGTAAAAGACGACATCAATGTTGTTTTTAATATCTGCTAGTCGATTAAGCCTTACAAAAACACTCAATTTGTGTAAGGTACCCTAGTGGATTTGTAGTGGTTTCAATGTGAAAGCAGCATGAGAACTGATTCTTCAACTGATCTTTATAATTTCTTACTGTGAGGCTCCATTAGGAGTACTGAACCAGAAATCTCATTATTCTAATAGCAATATAGCAAGGACAATACACAGTACAGGGGCAATTTTATAAACAATGATCTTCCAAAAATGTTGAACTTTACTCAAAGAAGCTTAAATTTTTAATCACATAACTCTATTCAAGGAGGATATCGTGAATACATTCTGCATTCCTTTATATGGGAGAAAATAAAAAATGGTAGTTTCTGCTATCAGAAATGAATCATCTCACCAGCAAAATAATATCCACCAGAAAGCTAGTAATAATAAATTAATCATATTTTAAAAAAAAATAACTGACATGGGGGCCCTCCCTGGCAGCGCAGCAGGTTAAAGCACAGCATCAAGAAGCTAAAGTCACTTCAGCCTGAGTTCAATCCCTGCCCTGGAGCTGACCCACATGGCGCAGCAGACCTCTCCTGACCTGCCCGCTGCTTCCCTTGCAGTGTGCTTGGTTAGCTGGCCTGTTCTGCCCCCACCTGTCGCTGGTGAATTCTCTTCACACCTGCATCTCTGGCCTGTACCCCAGTTCTGTGTAAGTAAATAAATAAATCTTTAAAAAAAATAACTGACATGACTGTTACAAGAAGCAAGTATACATCAGAATAATTTGTAAAATGTGTCACAAAAGAGAAAAATGTGAAAGAATCCACACACAAAAAAGTGCCAAATGTTTGTCTAAATTTAGGATGAGAACAGTAACATAGTATGGGAGGGTGATTTCAAGGTTAAATAAAAAGGACAGTTTTTAGCCCAACTATTTTGATATAATGCTTTCTCTTCTAAAATAATGTGTCTTATGCAATTATACAGTACAAATGACTTATTTTTATTATTTTACTATTATCATTTTATGCATAAGTATACACTTGAAAGCCCCATAATTACAACATATTCAGATACTAAGAAATTACTGTTTAAAAAAGATATTTTTAAACCCTTAATCTAGTTGTATTTAAATTTTTGTTTAATAACCCCAGAGTTAGGTATATTCATAAATAATTTATTTCACCTTCAAATAAGATTCAAGTGCCCAAATGGCCAACCTCTATTATTAACACATTAATACACCATCCTGAACAATTGAGAAAGAAGTTTAAATAAGTTGTTTAATAAAACAATGGGTTACCAGTAAACAGACACTAGTGTAGCAGCTTTAAAAACAAATTTCTTGAGCAATTTCTACTGAAACATATTAGAACTGTTTTTGACCTCTTTATGAGTTCAGCATGTTACTATCAGAGACACTAATTTGACTTTGTTGATATGAGAGTTTCTTCCTACATCTGTAATATGCCTCGCCGGTTCTCCTAAATTCATTTTAAACATATATCTAAATTCAATTCCTTTCTTCTTTGTAAGGTTATATACCTACCAAGTATTTCCATTTAAAAATCCCATACTAATCAAAAGCCATACTGTCTAAACAAAAGTGGGCTCTATTATAAGCCAGGACTTAGATTGTCCATAATATTTAAAGCAGAAGTATGTGATTAAGTTTGAAGGAGAAGCAGGGCAAGCAGATGACCTTGGGTTAGATTGAAAATTCATATGTTAGAGATAAATAGAGCTTCAAATTTTACCTTGTTTTCCCTCTGTCATGTAATTTGATGTAAATTTTTAATTAAAACACTTAAGTGAAATAACTTGAGAAAGTGCATACAGAACTAAACACAGAACTCAGCACACACTCATGCAAAGTTCAGCAGCATCTCAGAAGCCTTCTTCATGCCCTTTGTATTCTCCTCCCCAAACAGAACTACCTCAATCACTCAAACAGCATACATTAGTTATTGCATATTTTTATCTTCCTCCATATAGTTCTCTTTGTTTTGTTTGGACTGGCCCAAGTTTACAAAGGGAGCTGCAGGGAGTTTCTACTTATTGCAGTAGTGTTTCAATGCATGAGTAAACTACAGTGTATTAATTCTTTTTAATATTGATAGATGAGTTACCTCTTTTCTGACTCCAATGATATTGCTATATATATTCTAAATCTCTCATGGTTTTCAAGAATATGCAGTTTGTTGAGTATGTATTCAATATGCATATGTTCAGTATTAGCAAATCATTTCAGAAATGATTTTTACATTTTCATTACAGAAATGATAATTTACATTATCACCAGACGAATATGAGAGTTGACCATCTTTGACAACATTTGACATTGTTAGTCTTTTGAAATTTGAGCCTGGGTTTGCATTTCTCTGCTGCTGATTGAGAAGACCACCTTTCACATGTTCATGGGCCGTCTGAATATTCAGGTTTGTAGATCGCATGCTCCAACTTCTTGTCTGCTTCTTAATCAAAGGGTTGCAAATATATTCTCCCCCCTGTGACTCACCTTCCAGTCTCTACTGGTGTCTTTATTAACAGAGTTATGACTTTAAATGTAGTCAAATTTGCAGTTTCCTCTTACATGGGTAATGACTTATATGTGCTGCTTAGTAAAGTATCCCTCACTATAATGTTATGATTTAATCACCAAGGTTTTATCTTTTATATTTGAATTAAAATTATATAGAAATCATTTTTTTATGCATGAATGGGATGGGAGTCCAGTTTCACTTTCCCCCTTGGATTGCCCAACTTTTATAGAAACAGACAAATTTAACATAAGGCAAGTTTTCAAATGTTTGTGGATGTGTTTCTATGCTTTACACACCGTATCACTGGGAATTAATATACTTAATATTGCAGTTTTTTTGTTTTTTTTTAAAGATTTATTTATTTGTGCATACAGAACTGGGGTACAGGCCAGAGGCTCAGGGATGGTGAGAGGCTTCACCAGAGACAGAGTGGGGAGCAGAACAGGCAGATCGACGAAGTATACTGCTGAGGGGAGCAGCGGGCGGGTCAGGAGAGGTCTGCCACGCCATGTGGTCACCTCCGGGGCAGGCGGGAATCGAACTCATGCGGAAGTGGCTTTTTAGATTCTCAGTGTTGTGCTTTAACCCGCTGCAGTTTTATAAAAAGCCTCAAACTAAGAAAGTCTAAGTCTTCACACCTCCTCTTTCAAGAGTGTCCCATCATCCTGTTCTAACTTGGTCCTCTTCATTTACATATAAATCTCACAAAAAGCATTCCAATTTACAATAAAACTAAAAAAATATTTGCTGGGCTTGAATGTATACAACAGTGTTTTCCTCAATAGTTCACTCTCAGGTATAGAATTTTATCATCCCTAAATACCTGGTATTGTGGTTGCTACTATGAATTTGCCTCTCTTTTGAGTTTCATTGTATTGTTAGTATGTTTCGTTTTCAGTTTCTATTATTCATAAATTATATCTCATTACTGATATTTGAAATGATGCCAGAATTTCTCAGTTCTTATTCCTTGGCATCACTAATACCTCCTTTTTACTTCTACTTTTGAGATTCCCTACTAGAGCTGTTGATTACCTTATTTGTCTTTAATATATCTCTACATTTCATCTATTCTCATCCCTTTGATTCTCTAAATATTTAGTTTTGACTTTTATTCCAGTTTATTAATCTTTACTTCAGCTTCATCTAATTTACTGTTAAACCTCAGTCCTCAGGCAAGTTAGGGTTAATTAGGCAGCTTCAGGGAGAGTGCAGGCAGGAACTATATGAGAGTTAAAAAAGCTTCTGAGATAAGGACAGAGAAATTCAGGAGGGCTAAATGAGGGCAATAAATTTTAAGGCTAATAAGGAGAGTAAAGTTTAAGAGACATTGGACAGGGGCAGTGAACGAAAGACTAGGATAGAGCTGTAAAGCTGGACACAGCTGCCCAGGGAAACAGCCACAGAGAACCAATCACACAGAGGATGAGGAGATTTGAGAATAGAGGAAAAGGTTTAAATATACCCTAGACACAGGCCCACTGGGCTCCCTCACCCCTCTCTGGCCTGGTTCCACCAGCCTGGGAGTCCCACTTTATTTCTGCTCCTTTTCTCCTTAATAAACTTTTTCTTTCCTAAACAAATTTTGCCTCTTTTTCCTTGCTTGCCTGAATGTCAGTGAAGTTCCGGGAATGGCTTCATGAGACACCAACCGGCAGTGGTCTTCATGGCCAGAACTCAGCAGTGAGGCTGCCGCCCCGTAACTGTTCCTGTCTGGGAGATGAGGCCTGAACACCTGACATTTCTGCATCAAATCCATCCATCAATTGCTTAATTTCCATTGTTATATACTTCTTTTTCTAGAATTTTTCATGTGTTTCCTTCTCACACTTTCCTTTTGACTGAAAAATGTAAATCTTGCCTTCTCTTTCCCTAAAAACATCATTTTTCATAACTTATGTTGGATAACTCCACGATCTGAAACCTCTTTGACTCAGTCTCTTGCTTGTTTGCTCTTCTTTTCTTTAAAAAAAATTATTTATTTGTGCATACAGAACTGGGGTCCAGGCCATAGGCACAGGGGAGGTGAGAGGATTCACCAGAGACAGTGGGGAGCAGAACAGGCAGATCAACGAAGTACACTGCTGAGGGGAGCAACAGGTGGGTCTGGAGAGGTCTGCCGTGCCATGTGGGATCACTTCCAGTGCTGGCAGGGATCAACTCATGCTGAAGTGGCTTTAGCTTCTCAGTGCTTTGCTTTCACCTGCTGCACCACCAGGGAGGGCCTGTTTGGTTTTCTAACCGAAAAGCCCCTATCACTTGAAATAATAAGGAGTTGAGAGTTCCCCTTCTCATGAGAGCGCTAACGTCTACTGAAGCGTGTTCTTGTGAGACAGACTTGGTGAGTCCACGCCTCTGCCTCAGCAAGGGTCCCTTGGCTTTTGGAAACTGTTAAAATCTCTGCAAGATGATTTTCTCTGCAAGTCCTTCTCACTTGCCTCTTCCTGAACTTGAAAACACAAGGAGGAAACCTCCAAGAGTTTACTTTCTCTGTTTCATTTTTCTCTTACACTTGGCACTTTAACTCATATTTACTAATAGGCTCTCTTATACCTTCAAGCAAAGGTTTGTGTGATATTTTTAGATTTCCTAATACTTCTCAGTAACAAATTGGTCTAATTTACCTAGTCCTTCATTCTTGTTAACAATGGTGCCTGTGTGTGTGTGTAAAATTTTAAATTTTCTTCAATCAACTTAATTATCAGAAAATGTCACATTGATTTTAAATATCAAAATTCTTCATTCATAATTGAATTACTTCAGAGCATAATTGCCTCACAAATTGAGCTGGATTGAAATTAAAAGCATGTTAAGTACAAGCGAATGGATGCTGCAAATAAATATGTGATGATAAAATATGCCAGTAATTAGATATCTTCTCAGACATTAGTTGTGATGCAAGCAAGAGCTGAGGCTGGAGAAGACGAGCGAGCCCGTCCCCGTCAATATACATGACCGAGCGACGACAGGAAAACAAGACCAAGACCTCAGCAGAAAAGAAGATGAGAGTCAGTTCTCACACAAAGTCAAATTCAAAGCACAGAACACAAACAACTAGAATCCACATCACAACTCCATGTGCACAAAGCTGGTAAGGAGGAGGCCAAGGCATGCGACGGTATTTCCACTCCACATTTCCTGTAAAAGTCCATGTGCTCGAGGGCCCTCCCTGCTGGTGCAACAGGTTAAGGCGTGCACTACAAAGCTGGCCACGGCCGCTTCAGCACTGAGTTCAATCCCCGCCAGGGAGCTGACCCACATGGCACGGCAGACCTCTGCTGTCTCCCTGCTGCTCCCCTCAGCAATGTACTTCATCACTTGGCCTGTTCTGCTCCCCACCCTGTCTCTGGTGAAGCCTCTTACCACCCCTGCACCTCTGGCTTGCACCCCAGTTCTGTATGTATAAATAATTTTTTTTTAAAAAAATGCCTATGTATTCCAGACATCCCAGAGTACAGTAAACACTGCATGCATTACACAATAAAAACTGAACAAACATAAATAATAAAGAACTCAAGCAGAGTAACAACTTTCTCAGCATCTGACTCCAAAAATAACAATTGTGTGCAAGGCAGGGTGCAGCAAGGGGGGAGGGTGGGTATGTACAATGACAGAGGGAAAACAGAATTCAGAAAAAGTGAGGCTCATACCTGTGACTACATCTCAAAGGAGAAAGCGAAAGAAAACGTTTGATGCCGACATTAAGGTGGGAAAATTCCCTTTTTAAAAAAACAACCATTTCATATATATTGTGGAACTAAATGCTCTTTAATTTACTTGGCTATATATATTCCAATGAAAATTTCTAAAATGCAAACCTCAAGTATTAACATGAATTATACTAAAATGCATGAAGTGTTATGTCTCATATAAGATTATATTCACCAATGGCCCTCCCTGGTGGTGCAACGGGTTAAAGTACAGCACTATTAAGCTCCCCGCAGCCTTTGCAGCACGAGTTCACGCCCCTGCCAGGGAGCTGACCCACATGGTGTGGCAGACCTCTCCTGACCTGCCGGCTGCTCCCCTCAGCAGTGTGCTTCATCAATCTGCTTTTCCTGCTTCCCACTCTTTCTCTGGTGAATCCTCTCACCATCCTTGCACTTCTGACCTGTATCCAGTTCTGTATGCATAAAGAAATAAATTTAAAAAAATAAAAAAGTAATTGCAAAGCAGGATAGTGGGATATGGGACTTTAGTTTTTGTTTTCAAAATAAGACATTCAAATTCAAATTAGTTACTTATTAATGTTAGAAAATCTTTTCAAGGTAAATGTCAAGCATTAGCATTGGATATAGAGAAGTGTAAGACCACAGAATGTACAATTTTCTCTAAAAATAAATCAAAGGAAAAAAGAAAGTAACATCAACCCTAGAATACAGAACTCGAAATAGAGTCTCATTCATATAAATCACTTGGAGGAATAGAGCAAAATTGAATCCTACTTCTTTCCTAGGAAGTAGGACCAGGGAAATTAGCAACATCTACCAAAAGAGGGTTCTGATGTGATAGAGTCCTGCATTCTGGATTGACACATAAACAATACATTATTAAACTACTGCTACATTAAAAAAAAATCATCCAACACTTACCAGTTCAAAACAACAAGCACTATCTCACAACAGTTGAGGAGTAGGAAACTAGGTGTTGCTCAGCTAAGTTGCTCTGCTCAGGGCCTCATGGAAGTGGGGTCACGGCTTGGTTGGGCTGCTGGCATTCAAGGATCTAAAGGGACCAGACTGCCGGTTCCCAGCAGGCCCTGTCCCAGCTGGGGGGGTGGAGGGGGGGAGGGCTGTGCTCCTGGGAGCTGCAGCCAAAGGCTTTCGTCTCTTGCTACATGGAGCTTTCCATAGGCCTGCTTGAGTCTCCTCACAGCAAGGCAGCTGGCTTACCCCAAAGTAAGTAAGCTGTCCAAGATGAGGGAGAGGAAGGCAGGCAGATAATCATGTCTGCCTTTTTCTATTGACTAGAATCAAATCACTAAGTTTAACTCACATTCAAGAGGAGACGAATTAAAAGGGTATCAAAAAGTTTGTGAACAGATTTTTTTTTTTTAAGATTTATTCATTTATACACACAAGAACTAGGTCACGGACCTGAGGTGAGGGGGATGAGAGGATTCACCAGAGACAGAGTAGGGAGCGGAACAGGCAGATGGACTGAAATACACTGCTGAGGGAGCAGCCGGGAGAGAGCAGAGGTCTGCTGCAACATGTGGGTCACGATCCTGGCAGGGGATCCAACTAGTGCTGCAGAGAGCTTCATAATGCTGAGCTCTAACCCAAAACGCCACCAGGGAGGGCCCTGTGGGCAGATTTTATATCATCACAAATAACCCCTACTACACTAGTATGAAGCTAAGCAATGGCAGCAGTTTGTGACCAAGACACTGAGTGGCCGCTTTTGTGCTACATTTTTGTTTTCTTTTTAGTACTTGCAGGGGACGTTCTTCCAGAAAGAACCCCTACCAGTGTGTTTTCTTTCTGACCAAGTTTCCTAAAAATAACAGAAAATGTTCCCAGTGAAGGGGCTAGAAGGGCATGTCACCTAAGGCGTGTGGCCTAGCACATGGAGGAAGACAAGGAACGATCCATGGCGAGTCCACTACAGTGCGATGCATGAACCACAGTCACGCAGCAACAGAATGTGTTAGCTGCTCACCAAAAACAAAGCCGCTGCCTCAGAGGTTTTCTGCAAGGGGCCTTCTTTCCCTCAGCATAGACACTGCAGTGTCTCGGCCAGCAGGTGGCAGTAACAGGAGACTCCTGCTTCCTCTGTCTGGGATACTCCGACTGGGCCAAGTCCCTCTGTACAGTTTCTGAGGTGGGGCCCTTCCAAGCACTGACACAGCTCCCGGCAGGCGCCACGCCTGCCCTCCTGGAGACCTGCTCGTCTTCCTGTGCTGCTCGTCCTGTACTGGCCACCTTTGTAAACTGACAACTTTCCTCAAACACTCCAACCCTAAGCGCTGCTCCCTGCTGTGAATCTGACTGAGGCATGAGCATTTTCTTTATGAATTTTAAGTTTTCATTCTCTGTATTTCTTTTACTTTTCCCTAGTGGGCCTTTGATTTTGCCTATGGTGTGTTTGATGGATAAATCAGACATTTACATTTACCTCTTCATTGCTATCTGAACATGATCAGTTTTTTTATAAGGACTCCATTTAGAATAAATTATCTGATTATTAACATATAAAATATTCTTAGGTAATACCACTTCAACTATTTATCCTTTTAGAACTCTTTTTGATACTGAAAGTAATGTAGCAACTAAAAAGCATGACAACCATAGTGAATATAATGTAGTTTTTCAAATATATAGCCACTTATAAGCATACGCTTAAAGAAAATAACCCATTACTCAAAATATTAGTAATGGGAAAAGCCGCTACTTTCTCATTCTGTGGATGCCAAATTGACCTCATACATTTTCTGCTTCATCAAAACTAAAAAACTAGGCACCAAAAAAAAAAAAAAAAAAAAAAAACAGCTATAGCCTGTGAAATTAAGCATCACATGGCTAGTCAACAGAGCTTTTCTGCCAGTGGGTATAGTTCTAACATGCATATAAGACGTCAGGGTCTCCTTAGGAAAAAAGAGATCCTAACATAGCTGAAGGGTAAGCATTTCCTTGTATAGGTCTGTTATTCTCAACATTCCTATTTTCCAGTTGCAAATAGCTCTTTTAAAAAATGCCTGTCAATGGCCCCTATACTTAAATGGGCAGTACTAAGACCCCCTCAGAGTGTCAATTAACAGTAAGTTCTGTATTCATGGAACAAATCTAGCTCATGTGGATTTATATTTCATTTATTTCAATAAATGTGATTATAGCTAGAAACTTAACTGTTTTATACTATAATTTAAGAGGCTTTCATCTAAGAATGAAAGAAAATGAAATGTTTTTTAAACTTTTGGTGTTTGAATATTCACAAGCAGCTTCATGTAGTAAAACAGAAGGTTTCAGTTGGACAGAATTAGGATAGTCATAGAAAGTAAACTTTCAGACGTGATGGTCCAAAATGCTTTCAATGACCATAACTATCCATTGCAATACCTATGGCTGCTATTCTAAGTCTCTCTTCTGCATGGTTCTGCATGGATTAAGGACTACCAACTGTTTTTGTTTGTTTGTTTGTTTGTTTGTTTTGGTCTAGTTTTTGAGTAATCTCTCGCAAAACAAATCCCACAGGCTCACACCTAGAGATCTGATTCCAGAAACCTAGCATTCTGCCTCTTTAAACTGTACCTGGGAAACTAATGTCCAGATAGATTTGCAAATATCACTGTAACTAGGCAGCAGTGGTAGTTGATGTGGCAGAATCCAAATCCTAATGTAATGTTATACTGGGGAAAACACTAAACTTTCCTGATTCCTAATACATGTGTACTGGGGGAGTCCTTTCAGTACACAATAACTGAGAGACCAAAATAAAGTCAGTATTTTGCACACAGTAGGCACACACATATCACAGTCATCTTGCAATATTCTTGGTCTGATTTCTAATCATCGATTGACTTTTCATTCTTTTTATCAAAAGAGACATTTCTAGGTATTTATTTATTTATTTATTTATTCATTCATTTATTTTTTAATTTTAGTGTTGACCTAATAATGGTTTCCAGGTGCAGAAGGATATCTTCTTGAGATGTAGGTCACCTCACAATCACTATCACTAAAGCGCCCAGAGTCCTCCACCATCGTCCACTGGTATTAGACCACTGCTGGCTCCATTGTTAAAGTTTCGGATGGCACACCATAATGTGTCACTGACTGACACTTTCCACTGCTTGAGGTACCTGGCTTGAGTCCACTTCTAGCGATCGGCTGTTAGGTGTTAGCACTAAGTAATATGTTACAGGAAATGAAATGAAAGTGAAGAGTGTTCAGACACTTAAAGGAATCCATATAAATCCATGTATTTCCAATAATGTATCTTTGAGTTAGTTAACTTCAAATGAATCCCAGAATGCAAAATAACAAATTAGAATTTAACTGACTACATTCGAAAATTTAGGCTTTGAAATTTTATTTATGATACTACAGTAGCCAGTTTTAAATTTGTAAGCTTAAAAAAGAATAAGGTAAATATTTACTCTTGAAGAAAGTGTTTTAATTTTTGAGACAACCTCATCACTTTCCTGCCCTTATTTATTTTATAGAGATTATAAGTCAGGGGGTGGGATATAATGACAAAGTGGAGAAACATACAGCTATCAAGGCATGCACACACTCATACATATGATAAAAATTTTGAAGAAGGACAAGTTTTTATTCCAACACTCACTCATTAAAATCCATTTTAAATTCATCTCACCACATTTATCTATCTAGAAGATTTTCTGTAACCAATTCTTATTCCCACCTTTACTAGTGTTCAAGAATATAAATTGATTTTAATAGACTTATATAATACATAATTAGGAAATTAACTTGATACTACTACTAGAAAAAAATCAAGATGCAGTTTTATATTTCCTAATACTTGAGAAGACAGAGCGTTAACTGGGTATTGAACATACATCTACATTTTGAGTCCTTGCCATTTCATACTGCGATGGCTCTTTAAATCAGATGTTGAGTGAAAACAGTGCAGCTCTCCAAAGATAGGCACTTTATTACCTTTCAGCATGCATGATACCAGAAATGCTGGAAAAAAATCTTAAAGGTCATCATCTTCTCTGAACCACCTAAAAATCTACACAAGAAATTTTTTGTATTTGACAATTTTCTTGTATACCTGTGCGCTTAAGCATTTTAAGTAGATTAAACATCACCCAAGCAAATGTGCTTGATTTCCAAGTGAACCAACACAAAAGAACCCCCCTATGAAATGACCTCAGTGTTCTCAATGAACTCTTGACAGTTATGCCCCAAAAATCAGGAACCAAGCATCCCACACTGACAAGCGATAAATACTTGGCCCAGCTTTTCATAGTTAATTTGATTCGCCTGCACCCCTCTTCTGTGTGTGCATAATCAGCAATTATGGGAAATAGAAGTAATTGGGGCCATTGCTCCTCAAGTTTCCTTAGTCCTACCAGAAAGTTCTACGTCAAGTTGTGTTGACTGTTGCATTAATTTTTCCCAACACACCTCCATGACCACATTTTCAGCAACGATTGTACTGAAAACAAGTAATAGGGCATGAATGCAGATAGCTTGACAAATGGAGCAAAGAAAACAAGTGGATCCCAAGAACTGGAATGAGGTGGGTATTTGAACCTGGTGCGGCACTGACTTTGGAAGTAAAGTTTCTGTTCTTTTGGTCTAAGTATTCAAAACTCATAGTGAGAAGTTTTCTTAGAAAGAATGGTCCTTTACACTACATCATATGATGAAATGTTTTTTTATAATTGTTCTTTTGTATGTTGGTTATAAACAACCATACTTAGCAAACTAAAAAGCTGACCATAGAAGAAAAAGAACGCTGCGCATGACCAGTTAGTAAACAGACCCCCCTGCTCCTTCCCTTTACTCAGTTTATGGGGGAAAACAAATAGTCCCTAAAAATCCATTTTTTCTCTATTTGGAAATTTCAAGGAATTAATAAAAAAGTAAAATCAAAATGTTTCTACTCAAGTGTAGAACACATGTATTCATATATGTACATTACTCATTAGATAAAAGTAACACATGTATTCATATATGTACATTACTCATTAGATAAAAGTTGACATTGACTTTGGGTATCAAATTATAACTCACTAGCCATAAGGACTACTAATGCTTTGTAAAACATTTGCTTATAAGAAGTGCCATGATCAGGTCCCTCCCTGGTGGCTGAGTGGGTTAAAGTGCAGCACTACGAAGTTAGCTGCAGCCACTGCAGCATGAGTTCGATTCCCCGCCAGGGAGCTGACCTACATGGTGTGGCAGACCTCTTCTGACCCACCCACTGCTTCCTTTGGCAGTGTATTTCAGTAGCTCTGCCACTCTGTCTCTGGTGAATCCTTTCAACCCCACCCCCACACCTCTGGCCTGCACCCTAGTTATTGCATATATAAATCTTGTTTTTTTTTTTAAAGTGCCTTGATCAGAAGCAGTAAAAATAAAGCTAAGTACACAGAAAAATTAGGAGATTTCACACAGAGTAGACAAGAGAGACAAGATAGAGAGGAATCAATTAGGAAAACCGAAGCGACTGAGGCTATTTATTTTTTATAGGTTTTATGTATCATAGAAACTAGTTACAGCGTTATTACTTTCCTAATTAAGGCTTCAACTGTCTAAGAAACCTGACACTCTCTACATGCCAGGGATACCCGGAGTCCTCAGTGCTGAGTCCCTCTAAGGCTCATCAGACCACATGCAGGGTGGAAGCAAAACATTTCATAACTGTGATTTATGAGCTTGGAAATCACAGACCCTGGATCTAAGCTTTCAGAAGTTACAAAATCATACATATAGGAATTTCAGACACTTCAAACATAGAGGATATTGAGCTCAAATGTGAGCTCCAGCCTTGAGAAACTGAAACGAGTATGGGGAACTGCCCCATACCCTGTATTATCAAATTCTGAGTGGAAATTATCACAAGACCTGTGTGAGACAGGTAAGTGAAATTAACAATGCGATCACAGGTCTTCCATTAAAAAAAAAGGTGTAAATTGTAAACATTTCTGATAATGATAGAAATGCTCATTTTAAAAAAAGGATGTATGAAAATTTTTAACATCCATAACTATCCTCAAAATAAGTAATCACTGTTAGCTTTATGATGTTTATCAAGGTGAATGCAGACAAAAAAATACAAATTTTGCTGATGAAATTTTATTGTAATTCAGACAGATTTTCAAATATGTAGTTTAGTAGACCAATATCGCTTTTGAGCATTTTTGTCTTCACTATTTTTCTTAGTAGGGACTTAGTTGCTGTGAAGTTAGAATGATTCATTTAAATGCTTATTTTATTTTTCATTATTTTGCTATACTTTAAATTTTACAATTTCTAGATTCTTGACATGAATTTCCTTTGGGGTCACATTATATCCAAAAGGACAAGATTATTGAGGTGAGAGGAGTAATAAATGATAGATATTTAAACTGTTCATGACTTTCCAAAGTGCTACAATACATAGTTACTGGGTAGAGACTGTGTTATCAAAATTTTAGGAATAAGGGATAATGTCATATATCTTCAATATGTCCTTACTGACAATAATGAAAATAATGTTTAGAAATAATGATCTAGTAATTATCCTAGGGCATAAATGAGATGTAAAAAAAAAAATCTAGCATTTCATTAATGTTTCATTTGATAGTCTAATATAATTTACTAAACCAAATATTTCTCCTCATTAATTTCAAATAACACATTTATATACTAAAGTTTTATCTATTGTTGTTCTCTTGCCCAAGTTTCTTTATATTATGCCTCAGTTCTCACTCACAATAATTTTTTTTTAAAGATTTATTTATTTGTGCATACAGAACTGGGGTACAGGCCAGAGGCTCAGGGGTGGTGAGAGGCCTCACCAGAGACAGAGTGGGGAGCAGAGCAGGTAGATCGACGAAGTACACTGCTGAGGGGAGCAGTGGGCGGGTCAGGAGAGGTCTGCCACGCCATGTGGTCACCTCCGGGGCAGGCGGGAATTGAACTCATGCGGAAGCGGCTTTAGATTCTCAGTGCTGTGCTTCAACCCACTGCGCCACCAGGGAGGGCCCACAATAATTTTTAATGTAATTTTCAGTGTTAATACTTAACATTATTTACATTAAACAAGACATAAAACACTGCATATTGTCTACATGCTCTGTAAAACTGATTTTTAAGATAAGCACCTGTGGACTTTCCATTTTGCAACAACCTTTTACAAACCAACACAATATTAAAAGCGAGGTATTTTAAAAACTCTGAGAAAGTACCCAGCTTTCTGCTGCAGCAAAATGCAAAAGCTGTATTCCATTGTTCAATAAAAGCTCTGCTTTTTCTCCAGTATTATGACTCAAGATTTTACTTATATACGTATAGAGGGACTCAGCTGCACCCAGTAAGGATGGCAAAGTTCTAATGTATCTTATCCCCTATAAAATATATCGTCATCTGATATATTTGGAGACTTCATAAGACACGACAAGCACGTGAGGCAGTGCAGGAAAGAGTAATTCCGCGTTACATCAACAATTTGAATTCTGAAAATCACCTGGGAATAGTTACCTGAGGAGCCACTGAAAGACAGTCTCCTGTATTAAAATCAGCTGAAGCTCTGTTGAGGCACTGCCTGAGTTCATTCACTGCCTAAGTCTGTTCAACTTCTCAAACTCTAATGAGCACAGAAGTCCCTTGGGAGAATTTGTTAAAACACAAATTCTGATTCAGTAGCTCTGAAGATGTCCAAGATTCTACATCTGTAGTAATCCCTGGGTCCAGGCAAAGCTACTACACAGGATAAGAAGTAATGAGTTAGATGGCATCTAACACCCCATTTTTGAGTCTATAGAATTTCGTATGGTAGCTTCCCCCCAAATATGTAACTGGTATATGTGACTATTTGAAGAAAAGTAAAAGTTTCTTTGCAGATATAACTAAAATAAAGCTACTGACATGAAGTCATCCTGGTCTACTGTGTGGGATGTCAATGCATTCACCAACACTGTCCTGAGAGGGGATAGAGGAATGGCTTGACAATTTGAGAGGGCACAACCATGCCGTAATATTACTACCCGCATCTATGTGGTGAGTCTATGGGTGTTCACTGCAAAACCCAATTTTATGCTTGAATTTTCCATACCACATTATTAGAGGGAAAGTTATTTTAAAAAAATAAATAAACAATATGCTTAAAGTTTAAGTACAAACTCACACCAGGATTAATAAACTTTTTTTTTCTTTTAAGATATACACAAAAGGGCCCTCCCTGGTGGCGCAGTGGGTTAAAGCACAGCACTGAGAATCTAAAGCCGCTTCTGCATGAGTTCGATTCCCGCCTGCCCCGGAGGTGACCACATGGTGTGGCAGACCTCTCCTGACCCGCCCACTGCTCCTCTCAGCAGTGTACTTCATCGATCTGCCTGTTCTGTTCCCCAGTCTGTCTCTGGTGAAGCCTCTCACCGCCCCTGAGCCTCTGGCCTGTACTCCAGTTCTGTATGCACAAATAAATAAATCTTAAAAAAAAAAAAAAGATATACACAAAATACAGTACTTGTCTTATCTACATAGGATATTTTTTCTTTTCTCTATATTTTCCACACAATTAAAGAAGCTATACTTATTCTATGTCTGTGTCTGTCACATGCTAGCAAAAGATGAAATGAGGACTAAGACAAGATATGTCCAGAGAAGGTAGACTCTGATTTAACCTGACCAGAATTTGAATTCACATCTATAACTCTCTAGGAAAGAGAACACTGGGGTTTTCGTGTTTCCTTAGTTAAAGTATAGTAATAGTTGCCATTAATTGAGCACATGTTTTAAATACAATGTTCTACCAGCTAGTTGAATTAATCCTCACATCTCTGTGAGTTTGATTTATACAATTCCCATGCTTAGTGGTAATTTCTCATTTTAGTTGAGAAAACTATAAACAGAAAGTTTAAGTAAAATTCCTAAGGACACACAGCTAGTTACCACCAATTAAGAAATGGAAACTCAAGGAGATCTGGAGTTAAACTTTCAATTTCAACCATCACCACACAATTCCTCTATTTACTGGTAACTAAAATTATATGGTTAATCATGGTATACATTTACAAAAAAAAAAATCTACCACTCACATATCAATCAAATAAATCATTCATACTTTTAAAAGAGAGCTCTGGTATAGCTTTATCAGTTCCTTTGTTTTGTTTTGATATATTCAACAGATGAGTGAAATTGTCCAGTATTTCCTTGTCCTTTTGACTTATTTCACTTAGCACAATTCCCTCTATCCACATCATCACAAATGGTAAGAGTTCATCTCTTTTTAATAGCTGAGTAGTATTCCTCTGTGTACATATATCACAAGGGGAAGTTCAGTATCACTGACCCTGATGATGTCAGAATAGAAATGATAACTACCAATAATTTTTAGAAAAAAGTAACATTGGAGGACATAGCAAAAAGTTTGCTGGTGGAATTTCTTGGAAAGGTTTTTACCCTTTCATGAAAGAACTACTTAAGGGAAAAAAACACATGTCCTGCCTCACATGTGGTTTTAAGAACATGAAATGCCAATAGCAGAAGCAGCCATAGTATGATCATGCTGGGCCAGCAATAGGAGGCAGAAAACCCACAAGTTCAGGAATGTAGAGGAAAAAGCTGAGAAGCAATGGGTTCTTTGATAATTCTGGCACTGCTTAATACTAGACTTGCAAAAATGAAATAATGTATCCTTTTCATTTATGCCACTTTGAATTAGCTTTGAATTAGCTAGTTAGTGACTCTATTGCCACTTGGACCCCAAAGCATCCTCAAAGATAAAGGCAAGAATTCAAAGCTTTCTTTAATAGCTATACATCCTTTAAGAAATAAAAAGATCAACATGTAAAAGTCAAAACCATGCCCTGGAAAAAATTAATGCTCTGTTCATTTGATTTCATTTAGTTTAAAAAGTATAAATATTTGATTTTTATTTATATGATAGTATAAGCTGAAGGTGACATTGGGAAGACTAGTAAGTCACTTAAAGGCAAGACAAAAATCAATATTATACCCACAATTTTCAGAATTCAAAAGCCCATACTTGATACCTGGAAAGAAATTCAAATATATCATTTATCTCCATTTACACCCATATCTCAGGGATACCTATAAGCAAACTTGCTATTCCATTAAGATGGCAGAGATTAAAAAACAGTTTGCAGGTGATTTATTCTGCCACATGCTATTCTGAGTTACATGCTCATGAGATTGCTCTGCAAATATGTTAAAATTCATTCTTGTCTGCCAATTACTTTCTTAGATTGCTAAATCTTATCTACATTACTCATAGCTGTCTATATCCCAGGAATATTCATTGAAATGGAAGAACCATAAGCCTCCTAAAGAATACAGTACTAACATTTCCTACAGCATTTAGGAGTTTGTGCCCAGTGTAACCAGACGCTCTCCAGGACTCTAAAGAACAAAATAGGTAACACCTGTTACTTCTTCATGACATCCCGGTGAGACCTGACCCACCAGTTAAAGTGTTCTGGCACTGATCATATTTGACACTAGTTAACACAAATAATTAGCACAATATAGCATGGTTTAAAGATGGAATCATCTCCAGAGAATACAAGTCACCACTAAGATGATGATAAACAGGTCATGATGGGGGAAGGAGCAGTGAGAAGAATCCACTCAAAGATACAAAACACAAGATGCCATTGTGTTTTAGGACCAATCTTCATGTTGGCAAGGAATAAGGCTGAACAAGGCATTGGGTGTTGCCATTTAAATGCTTTTAACCCAGTGGAATTTTTCCAGATTTCTTAAAGAAGTATCAAAAACAAGGCAATTCTGTCTGGCATGGTGTGGAGAATTTGAGGACCACCCTTGTTTCCAGCTCAGTTACAGAGATATTAACCGTGGGTCACAATGAATGGTGCCATCTATGAAACTCTTGTGAAACCCAGAGGGAGGGAAGGAAGACAGCCGGCAATGCTGAAGGATGTGGTCAGAGAAAGGAGGAGTTTCCTGAGGGTGGGAAGACATAGGTCACAGCTGGTGTGGCCAACGCAAATGAAGATTACAGAGCGTGGTAATTCCAAGATAATATGTCCATATATATCAGTGTGTGAGTGTGTTGCATGCATGTGTGTGTGTGTGTGTGTGTGTGTGTGTGTATAGATACAGTCCTCATTAGGTCAATTTCCTATAAATATTTATATGTCATGACTGAAGAAATGTGTACAGTAATTAAATCATTCCATTTGTAAATTAGACTATTGCTTAAACTACTGTGAAGGTGTTAATAGTTTTACTTAATTAAATATGCAACCTTAATTACAGATATAATCACTAAAAGGAGTCTGAGATAGAGAATATATGTCAGCATCAGAATACTTCGAGGAATCTAAAACCATTTTTGTGTTCTAAAGTGCATTAGCATCTGACACAAAACATCTCTGAAATTGCTGCTGCAAAGACTGGTACAATGGAATCTGAGATATGGTTTTCCTGTATCTATCTGGACACAAGCTAGTGGGCAGCCTGTATTTGTAGCTATAGTCACATTCATGTAAATGAATCTGTATATTCAGTGACTAAAAGACGGATCTGAAGTTTTTTAAATAGAGCACTTACAATGAAAGATGGCATTATAACTTGCCAGATCATGTAATTTCCAAATTGTTGCTAGCAATTTTTAGCACAGAGTAAAATTAGAAACAGGAATTGATGAAACTTCACGGCAGATGTATTATGAGCTACTAGTGTCTTGGGTCAATGAACAAAAACCGCAGCAAATTCATTACAGTAAATGATAATTTTTAAATTGATAACAGTACAGAAAATTACTTTCAAAGAATAATCTTATTTTTCTTCTTTGTTGCATAATAATGTATTATTATTTTGTAATAATGCAATTTTCTAGCATGTAGCCTTCATTGTTAAATTAAAGATGGGTTAGAGATAAGTGAATCCAGGAAAGAGAATTCACAAACATCGCTAGTTCTATCCACAGGAGTGTTTTTTGTTGCTGGGTTGTTTCCAGGACTAACTAAAATCGCTTACCTTTCAGTCATCTTACTCACGTAAGCATTAGTAAGACATGTAAGAACAAAGAGTCTACCATAAGGCATCATAACTAAATGAATTTTTGCTTGATACAAAATTCATCACATATTTGGGTCTGGTTTCTCTCTTTTGTCTTGATTACCTGTAGTGTAAATACTCATACTTATTTGCTATCCTTTTTATCTTTTGATAACGTATTACATTTTAGGGGTCAATTGTTGATATCTCAGGTTAATGCAGTAAATACATATTGAGTCATTAAGTGTAAGACAATTTTGAAGCTTCCGGAATTCATACAAAAAGAGAGCATTAAATAATCTGGACTTTCTAGAAAGTGCATTCAGATTAGTGACTTCACCCTAATTTGTTGGCACCTTCTGCACACTTCAGCCTGCCACCTTTAGCTCCACTCTTAACCTACGTTCCCAACGGTCTGAAGATACTTAATAACAAACTTCTGCTCATTTTTTGTCTGTAAGTTACTCACTCCTGGGTCACTGCATGCACCTGTCATCCTGGAACATTCCAAGATTTCCCTTGTGATGAGTCTAGAAATAGCCAGGACATACTGTGGTGATTTTTTTTTTAACATTTATTTATTTACGCATACAGAACTGAGGTACAGGCCAAGTAAGAGGATTCACTGGAGACAAAGTGGGGAGCAGAACAGGTAGATGGACTGAAATATGCTGCTGAGGAGAACACAGACGGGACAGAAGAGGTGTGCCGTGCCATGTGGGTCAGCTCCCTGGCCAGGGATCAAACTTGTGAAGGGACTGCAGGTAGCTTTATAATGCTGCACTTTAACTCACTGCACCACCAGGGAGGGCCCCTACTGTGGTATTTGTGAAGAATCTGAGCTTTCACTTTCAAAGCATCTACCATAGCTGAGGTTATTCCAAAATTTTCAGGCAAAGATAGGCAGCTCCCTTGCACACAGGAGAACAGTACAGGGAGTGCTAAGGAAGATTCAGGATGATTTGGGGGTTTAATAGAACTTCATGTGTGTCTAACCACAGATCCTCATTCCATGTCCAAGATGCTATTATTTCCCAATTAATGCCCCAATTTTCAAATGAGGAACATGGGAAGTCTATAAATTAACTGTAAAGTGGTAAGGGGCCCAGTACGTTAGGGTGGAGGATAACAGGTGTCTCTGTGGTGTGAAGAGGTGTGAATCTATACCTCTCAATCATGTAGTGTTGTAAAATATCACTTCAATAAGAAAATACCAAAAATAAATATATAAATAAATAAAAATTTGGGCCCTCCCTACAGGTGCAAAGAGTTGAAGAATAGCACTGCGAAGTTAGCTGCAGCCTCTTTTGGTGAGTTTAATCCCCACCAGGTTGCTGGTCCACATAGTGCATCAGACCCCTCCGGTCCCGTGCACCGCTCCCCTCAGCAGTGTATTTCAGTCTATCTGCCTGTTCTGCTCCCCACTCTGTCTCTGGTGAATCCTCTCAAAACCCCTGAGTGTCTGGCCTGTACACAGTTCTGATGCATAAATAAATAAATATTTTTTAAAGGAGTTCAAAATAAAGAATTAGCAAGAGATCCATTTAAGAGGTAAACAATTTCTAAAGGAAACGAGCAGCCACTAATGGATGGTGGTGGATCACATGCAGGATTAGATCCAGAGAGTTCCCCACTCTCCAGGACTGCAGCAGCACTCACTCCAAGACAACATCAGGGAAGATGAAAACAGCTGTAGAGGTGCTAGATCTCAGCTCACTGAAACAGAACCGCCTTTAGAGGGGCCAGCAGAACTCACAGGGGCCTCGAAAGCTCTGGTCATCTCTGGGCAATTGTCTGCAGGGCTGCCGGAGAAAGCCCACAGGAATTTGCTGGCAATGGCGTTGTCACTGAAACTCGCTGGAGATAAGTTAGCCCTGCAAACTAACCCAGAACACTGTCCTGGAAAGAGGAGAGCAGCCCCTTGGCACTTCCTACTATCAATGCCAAACACAAAGGCAGCAGAATAAGGAGAAATGGCCCAGGAGCTCAAGCCTGGCAGGATGAGAGCTGGATTTAGAACTGAGTACCGTAAGTTGGTGACTGGTACAAGTACATTTTACTCACTGTGCATGTTTCAAGTAGGGAAAACTGAAAACAATATAATTCCCTCTGTTAACAGTCCTGAGACCGGTATAATTTCCTATTACAGTTCACTACCTAAAAATAACTTAGCTGTGTGCTCCAGGAATGAGAAGAAGCACCAAGCACACAAGCCACTTACCAAGTCACAGCTTGCTCACCAAGACTTGTTTTGATGGTCTCCCCTCTCAGCACCCACCATTCCCAAGGTTATGGATATTAAGTGAAAAGATCTGTCAATTCCATTCATTTTCCTATTCTGAAAGATCCACCTTAAAATCGCTCAGTGGGGTGTCTAAACCTTAAATAGCCGCTCCCTTGGTTTACCTCTTCCAGCATCTAGTGAGCCTCCATGGAAACCATGTTCTCCACTCTACTTAGGCTCCTAGCTCTGCTCACCCTAAACCAGCAGTTCTGTAGTCACTGGGGGGAGCTGAGCGTCAATAACAGACTCCATAAAGGAGTCAGAGAAGTTTTAGAACTTGTGCTTGGGGGTAATTAAAAGGCAGTTCAGCTGAAGATAGAAACGCCTCTTTGCATGTTATACTTGTCTTCTAAGAACATCTTTGTTTGCAGTGCACTTATTCCTGGCCTGATTACTTATTCCCATGTTCTTGTTCAAGGAACTGAAGAATGAAGTTGAAGTTGTTCTTATTCAAGCAAATGAATAATCTGTTTAAGTGAGAATATTCTTGTGATCCTGGTACAAATAGTCCTTTTTCCAAAACTAAACACAATTTAGTTTGGAGTTTGGAAATTTCTGCATCTCTGTTTCAACCTTACAGCTATACGGTTTCTCAGGGCGCCAGGAGCAGACCAGAAGTAGGCAGGGCTGGATTACAGATGCACTTCTCAGAGTAATGGATGAAAGGATGAGTGCGTAAAAATGCAGAGAAATAAGAACATGAAGAAGCTCTTCAACATCATTAACCATAAGGGAAAGCAAAGTAAAACCACAATGAGATATCAGAGCACACCTATCAGAACAAGTGAAAAGCAGCAATGCCAAAATGCTGACAAGAATTCAGGGAAACAGAATCACACCCACACTGATGGTGGCATCTGAAATGGCACAAAAACCAACTGGCAGTTTGTGGTGCAATTACCTGAAGATGTAATTCCTGAACATTTATTTCAGAGTAATGAAAATTATGGGTGGGTTGCTTGGTTTTGTTTTTTTTTTCAATATTTATGCATGCATGCATGCGAGATCTGGGGTACAGACTGGAGATGCAGGGATGGGAGTGGTTGAGAGGATTCACCAGAGAAAGAGTGGGGAGCAGAACAGGCACTGCTGAGGTGAGCAGCAGTTGAGACAAGAGAGGTCTGCTACACCATGTGGGTCACTTCCCTGGCCTGGGATTGAACTCTTCTGCAGTGGCTGCTGATAGCTTCATAACGCTGTGCTTTAATCCTCTGTGCCACAGGGCCACTAAGTAGGGCCCTGAAAACTATGTTTACCCAAAAATCTGAACATAGATGTTATTCCTAACAGGAAAAAAAAAAACAAAACTAGAAATAACCTAAATGTTCTTTTTTTTTTTTTAAAGATTTATTTATTTGTGCATACAGAACTGGGGAACAGGCCAGAGGCTCAGGGGTGGTGAGGGACAGAGTGGGGAGCAGAACAGGCAGATCAACGAAGTACACTGCTGAGGGGAGCAGCGGGCGGGTCAGGAGAGGTCTGCCACGCCATGTGGTCACCTCCAGGGCAGGCGGGAATCGAACTCATGCGGAAGCGGCTTTAGATTCTCAGTGCTGTGCTTTAACCTGCTGCGCCACCAGGGAGGGCCAACCTAAATGTTCTTTAAGCCTAAATATCTACACCTCTGGGAGAAGTGTAGAATTCTATTCAGCAATAACAATAAACAGCTATTGACGCATGCAAAAAGTGATTAAATCTCAAGGAAATCAGGCCAACTCCAAAGGTTAAGTACTGCACTCATAAAGCATTCTTGACTCCACTTAGACCGCATTTCTGAAGTGACAAAGTCAAAGAGAACAGACTAGTGGTGGCCAGGGGTCAAGAAGAGCAAATGGAAGTGGAGATGTCCACAGAAAGGCATCCTGAGGGGTCCTAGTGCAACACACTCTGCTGGACCTGGTTTTACAGGTGTAACATTGGCTGTGAGATTCCACTAGTTTTACACAATGCCACTGCTAGAGGAACTGGTGGCAGAGGCTTCAACTTCTTGGTATTTCTTACCATGAATCTACAAAGATAACTAAATCTTGCAAAGATAACTAAAGACAAGGGAAGTGCCAGAGAAAAGGAAGACGGAGTCTGTTCCCTGGTGATCTTTTTCTCAGACTTGAATTAGAGCCTGGGTAGGCGACAGCTTTGTGGGGAGTTAGAAAGCCAGTGAAGACAATTGTTCAGGCTTCTGGTGGTGTTGTCTCTCGCTGCATCACGGATATTTCAATAATGAACTACATTCTGAGGATGTTTGGGTTTGGATGTCAGTTGTTTTAATCTCGACACCTGTACAGGATATCTAAAAGCTAACTGTTCTGCTTCTCCATGGCAGGGTTCAACAAGCTGGAGCTACCAAAGTCCCAGAATTTGGGAGACGAAAGCAACAGACCTTCTTTCCTGACCAAAAAACAGTGGGATTTGTTCTGAACTATAGGATTTGTTTTAACTAACTGCAGAAATATGGATTCAGTTGTCCTATCTAAAGAACAACATTCAAACTTTAAATAATTCACCAAGAAACACTTTCCTATATAAATCTCCTAACTTTGTCCCTTCAGCAAAGTAGTTTGTAAATTTATTGTGTGTGTGTGTGTGTTTGTGCATGTGTGTTCATGCACATGCTTCTTTCCCTGAAGGTAAATGACCCAGCTCAAAAATAAAAAGCATGTCTTAATCTATGCTGAGTTTTAAGATGAAAGCAATGAAGTCCAGCTTTAGTGTAGACTGATCCAGCTCCATGAAAAACATTGTGGAGGTGTCTCAAAATTTTAAAAGGTCTACCACATGATCCAGCAATCCCTCTCCTAGGTATCTAAAAGAGAATGCAGAAGCAGTAATAAAGGTCCTCGCTTGTGGCGCAACGGGTTAAGGTGTAGCACAGCAAGCCAGCTGCAGCTGCTTCAGTGTGAGTTGGATCCCCACCTCCCACCCCCCCCACCCCAGGTGATCACATGGCTCAGCAGACCTCTCCTGTCTTGCTTGCTGCTCCCCTCAGCAGTGTACTTCATGGATCTGCCTGTTCTGCTCCCCACTCTGTCTCTGGTGA
>NW_004567111.1:10696449-10711602 GCF_000260355.1 Condylura cristata
CAGAAATATAGAAGAACAACTGCATCCCTATGTTCATTGCTGCACTAGTTACAATAGCCAACTCACAGAAACAAACTAGTGTCCAACAACAGGTGGGGGGATAAAGAAGATGTAGTATACACTTACACATCCAAACACTACTCCATTATAAATACATATTTTTAAAAAGACGAAATCCTGCCATCTGTGGCAACATGGAAGAAACTGGAAGGGTTATGCGAGGTGAAATAAGTCAGAGCAGAAATGCAATTTCTGGACAGTTTCACTCATTGGTGCACCAGGCAGACATAAAGCACAGGGACAAACTAAACAAACCCTTGGAATCTGACTGCAGAACTGGGACAGAGAGACATAGAGGTTGGGTTTGGGGGTAGAAGGTGGAGGACTGTGGGTACTTCGGCGGTTGATGTGGTGTGTTAACCAACATCTGAAAAGTGAGGGTGTGAAACCTAGAGCCTCAAAAGCATAAAGTATTGTAAAGCAACATTGCCTCAGTTCAAAAAGATGCCACAGCTTTAACCTGATTCTTTACCAGAAAAAGTACTGCTCATTTACAAGACAAAAAAAGTACTGAGTGTACTGATAATCATGACAATAAGAAATGAAGTGCATTAAATTTGACTTCAGAGGGAAATTCATTGAATATTTAGGAAATCCCAACTTCCAAGCATCATTTAAATCTGAAGATTCAGAACAAAAATCTCTATTACACTGAAGGATAATTTCACTGTAATTTATTATTTTATTCATTTATAATTTCTTTGGCTATATTAAACAATATTTTCACTCTTTTTAAAAATCAAACTTGTCCCAGTTGTAGAGTTATTAAGAGTTTTATATTCCTTCTGCAGTTGCCATTAGTTGATTTTTATGCGAACACATAATTATAGTTAATGTGTATCATTAGAAACACATAATTTTTACTTCATGAAAGAATGTGTCAAAATATTTATTTCACTTTGAATTTTCTAAAGTGATAGGAAAGCATTATATTAAATGATGCCATAAAATTAGTGGAAGGCTTCAAAATTATCTATCAAATTCATAGACAAACGATCAAAAAGCTTTCTGAAGCTTTTGACAGCAACTGAATCCATATACAGATTAAAATGGTGACAGATGATTCATTTTTATTCTTTTTTTATTCCTTTTTATTCATAAGTACAAGTGGCAAAGGGTTTAATTTCATATCCATTTACTAAGTAATATTAAAAAAAAAAAAAAAGAAAGTCCAAGGCATAGAAACGTCATACGTTGTTTTGCCTTTTGAAGAGTTGACGTGCTAAACCTTGGTATAACCACCTTTGTTTCCCACTTTTACCTTCCAAAAGCCAAGGTACACTTTTCTTCCTTCTCTTAATAGAAAGAGCCAGCTAATGGCAGCTGAACTGAACTAATAAAGTTTAATTTTCATCATAATCTCATAAAATTAAAGATGAAAGAAAAAGTATCAGCCACTTCAAAGTCACTTCCCTAAACCGGTCAGAATAACTCATTCTTCTATATTTACCATCCAAATCATTTATGCCAACTCTTCTCAATACACAAAGGATTCCATATTTTACCAACTCTGAGAGTGTGGCATCCATCACTATTCTGTGTTCTATTTAGAAAGGGAAAAGTCTGCTAATTAAACTACACTATATCATCAAATTTAATTAAATATACACCAATTTTAAGATGCAACCTGATTTCAAAGATGAAGTCAGACAATATTTTAAAGAAAAATGTGTGCATTAGAACTGAGGAAATACAACATTCCTTTCATATTAGGTAGAAATACAAAAGGCTGCTTATCCACACAGCTGTGCCATAAACTCCATTTTTCAGATTCCATTCAAGTTAGGGAAAATTATTAGAATCGGGGACATGGGACAGAGTCCACCTATATCACTGAGTATATCTGGAGACTTTACTCATCTCTTACGTAATACTGATCATTAAAAATAATAGCAGCAGCAGTCTTCTGCCAACCTGTGCCTATGCAGGTGCTTCTTTCCACCTGCTCTCCCCCTGCTGGGCAGCAGCCTCCTGCCTGCACCACGCCAGGACTTCTCTGCACTGCCCCCCCCAGGTCCCCATGGAGGCTGCTCTCCTAAGACCACCTGCCTACAACCATGCAGGCCTCTCTCTCTACAAACCTGTCCCTTTATATATAATTAGGCAATAAATATATAATGATGGCAATAATAATTTTCAGCTCTTTGTAGCTCTTCCTGCCTGCTTGCACCTATGTAAGTGTCTTTTCCTCTCCTGTCTCTTCCTAATAAACTTACTCTTTAAATAAAAGTAAATAAGTAATAGCAATAGTAGCTATCATTTTCATGATTGTCATAGAATAATTCCATATATAAGAAACACTTTAACCATAATTTTTCATGAGCAATGTTTCTCATTTTTACCTCTGGCTAAATATATTTTTATCAAATCAACCAAAATTTTAAAAATTTACTTTTTCATGTCTTTGCAAAATGAGCAGAAAATAAGTATAGTTCTTATTTCACCATAATCTATAAATCTAGAAACCTCAGGGTTGCTGTTACCTTAATTTATATATTTTTTCTTTCATCTCTCTTCCAACATTAACATATTTGTGATTCAATTGTCATGTTGATTCCTAACACACCATGGGATTAAACTATCCTACACATTTGCCTATTGTCTTTTAATTATACACCGTCCAACTTTTGTCATTCTAGTTTAGAGATAATATGTGAAATTTTGCCTGGTCCTATCTGCTCTATTCTGGAAGATATTAAACAGAGATTGGCACAGTGTCTCTCTCACTTTTTATAATTCCTATAAATATATAGTGAATAATTAGACAATAAATATATTACAATGACAATAATAATTTTCAGATCTGAGCAATTAGCTATTTTATTTTGTATTCCTAATGTTTGTATTCGCTACTCACTGACCTACAGAACTTTAGAGCCCAAAGGCACTTAACCACCAACCCAATTATTTTAAAAATGATTCTCACCCACCTATAATTATTGCTTCCTGATGACTTGTCATGTTTCAAGCATTATATGAAATGTTTGGCTTTAGGTACTTCACTCAGTTCGTACAATGATCCAGGCTGAAATTACTAGCCAAATTTCACAAAAGAAAAAATCAGATCTCAGAGCAGCTAAGAAGTTGGTCCAATTTATGGAGTGATGACAGAATTGCACAGTGATTCCGCAGGCCAGTCACTGCAGCTTGTGTTCTTTCCTCAAAAATGTCTGTCAACACGAGCATTGATAGTGAATGATTAAATGCATCCTACACTATTGTACCAATACTTCTATATTTATTTTTCCCTTTCTTTTCCTAATCCTTTTCAGTTTCAGTTTCTTCTAAATTAAAGGTGATTATTACTTTGTCTTATAAAATTCTTATAAGTGTCTGCCATCAGTTGAAACTACTTCTAAATTCAACCCAAAAGTCACATGTTCAAATCCTGCAAATCCATTTATCTAACCAGGTTTCCAGATTATCTGATGAGACCTGGGAGTATCTCTCTAACTTTCAGTTAGTTAAGTTCTGCCTATTTGACTTATATTATGACTCAATAATGGGCTGATGTATTGGTCCACCAAGTATACTATACAAGAAAACATCTCACTGAATTAAAGGAAGCTAAAAAGATGAAATACAAGATCAAATTAAAATTAAATTCTTCAGCCATGTGGTATAACTGTATGTTGCTTCTCTCCACTTTTGATGTGCAGCATCCTATGATGCAAAAGCAGTTAGCATTTGGGGTGCGCTGGCAGGACTCAACGGGGTTTCTGTGCTGTTTCTCTCCTCCTCTTCCTCTAAGCTCTCCTAGACAACCTTATAGATCCCAGCAGTTTCCGATTCAAATTTTATGCATAGCCTATTACTCTCCTTTCCAAGACACCATCCTAAGTCTCAAACCAACATGAGCATCTGCAGAACAACCCTAACTGTGAATGACACAGGAAGGAAGAAGTAGAGCTCACTTTTTCAATACCGAGCTCTATCTCGGCTCTTCAGAACTACCTCCTTCAAGGTTTTTCTCGTGTGAAAATTCACTCCAGCTGCTCAAGGCAGAAACTTAGAATTTATTCTTCTACCTGCTTTTCGCTTATACCACTCATCAAAAACTTGGCAGTCTACCTCCCGATTACCACTGGAATTTGTCATCCTTTTTGTCTTCACTCTCATCCAAGCCAAGAGCACGGGCTGCCAGGACTGCTGAAACAGCCTGCAGCAATTTGGTTTGCCTCAATCCACTCTTTCCACTCCAGTTCCCTCTTCATTCTAAGCAGGGTGATCTTTTTAAATGCAAAATGGATCACTTAATTAAAACTTTTCAATCGTGTTCAACCACAGCTTTGTCCAAGCCTAAAATCCTTAAAATGGCTTACAAGGTCCTTCATCTGCCACTTGCCCTCTTTGTTCTGTTTCGCTTTGCTGGTCTTTTTTTTTTTTTTTTCCCAGTTGATCAGACAAACTACCTGACTTTACTTGTTTAGTGTAAAGACAACAAAAGTATTTCCATACTACAAACATCTTGGTAAAGACAGTAAAGAACTACATCTTTAAATGTGGCTGCCCTATTTGCAAAAATAGGCTAGTGTCAAAAAGAAAACTTTTACAAGAAATAATTAAAGGGCACATGACAAAAGGCAACTTTTTTTTTTTTAATTTTTCACTCCTAACCAAGTTATGGATTCTAAAATTACTAAGTTTCTAATCAGTTGGGAGTGCCTGGTGCTTTATTACCAATAACAACATTTTTTAGCATTGTACCTAAAGTTAATTTGGACCTAGCTTTCTATTACGAAGTACTACCTAAGTATTTTGGTTTCTGACTTTCAGTTAGACAAACCTGACACAGCCATTTTAAAATTTCAGTTTGATTGCTTTATGTGATGGATAACTTAAATTATACCATTTATGTACATAGTACTTTCAAAAGTAAATACATAGCAAATATTTCCTCCTACTATTAATCTCTAGCTAGAAAGACACAATACCTCCTACTACTAATCTCTAACTAGAACGACTCAATACCTGAATTAATTTTCATTTTACTGAGATCATGGCACTAGCCCAAATGGTCTACAGGGAAGTGTTTGCATTATTCACTGAAAAATGTTCTCATTGCCACTGCTACTTTAAAATGTCCTTTCAGATCATATAAAGGTACTAAAATTTAAAGGGAGTCAGGGATACTAATCCTGAGTAATATGATCCAAATACGAACAATCAAATTAATATCAAAGCATAAGAATACAAGAATTTCTGTTTTAAAAGAAATTAAAGTACCCTGATGGAAGTTTGTGTAAAGAATTAGTGACAAAGAATAGAGACAAGGAAGGATATTGCTACCATCTGTAACAACATAAATGGAACTGGAAGGTACCAGGCTAAGTGAAATTAATCAGAAGAAAGACAAACACCATATTATTTTACTTGTTTGTAGTATGTAAAGAAAACAAACAGATTAACTAGTAAAACCAAAAAATAAACTTTTAGACTATAAGACCAACAAGAAGGAAGAGTTGGAGGGAAGGAAGTAGTTAAATCCGATGAAAGACTCAACTGTTTGCTAAAGGATAAAATTAGCTTTTTACTGATGAACTTAATGTAGTATATACACAAGTTGACTTCTAATGATGCAATCCTGAATATATATAATGCTGTAATGCAATGTTATTTTCATCAAAAAAAGAATGGAACAGAAGTTGAAGGTAGTCTTAGAGGTTAGGGTTAGGGTTATATGTAGGGTTTAGCATTTAGGGTTAGGATTAAGGTTAAAAAAAAAAGACAAAAAAAAATAGAAGTTGAAGGCAGCCATGCCACGCGCTTGCAGGCAATCCCCCCACCCCCCTCCCACCTCCCCAAGGTCTCACTCTGTGTTGTATCACCCGCGACACTCGGCTGTGCCAGGGACCTGGTGCAAAAATAACATATCAGGAAAAAGACATGACAATGTGATTTTTGACATTCTACTAACATAGCCCGCCATTTTACCAATTATGTAATGCCTACTCTAATTTCAGAAACACAAATTATAGCAGCAGAGACTTTTAAAAGGCAAGAGATTTGCCTCACAGTTTCTTTGAATAAATAGTTCACAATGTTCTTAAAGTGAGTTTCTTTTTGTGATTTCCCATTTGCTTTGTTTTATATTAGGTAGGAAGGGCCCACATTATTTTGTTTCAGTACAATTGAGAGGAACGGTTACTGTATCCCAATGCATTTCATTTTAATACATAAAGGTGACAAAGAGAGCATTAAAAGAGAATAAACCCAATCTCATACAAGAATATAGATTGAAATTTTTTTTTGGCATCATCAAAAAGAATGAGTCACCATGAATAAAACTCATTCTAGTAAAATAAGTTTGGTTTAATAAGTAACTTAATATTAAGATGTTCTATTAGAGGGCAAAGGAAAACAATGTCTGATAAGATATTGTACATTCTCGTGATAAATCCTTAGTAAACTATGATAAAGTAAACTAAAGAAAATTCATCTCAAACATACTGTATTTACTAAAAATAGCAAAACCCTGAATTTGCTTGTTGAAATAAGAAAGTTATCTGCTATTTCATATTTTTAATATAGATTCTACTCAATATATTAACACAAACAACATAAGAAACCTCAGTTTGGGGAGAGGAACACTACCATTATCTCCAATTAATTTATTTTTAAGGGATTTTTTTAAAGGTTTATTTACTTATGCATACAGAACTGGGGTACAGGACACAGGGGCAGTGAGAGGATTCATCAGAGACAGAGTGGGGAGCAAAACAGTCCGAATGACAAATTACACTACTGAGGAGAGCAGTGCGCAGGTCAGGAGAGGTCTGCCGGGCCATGTGGATCACCTCTGGGGCTGGGGAGGGAATTCAGGCTGAAGTGGCTTTTGCTTCTTAGTGATGTGCTTTAACCTGCTGCACCACCAGAGAGGGCCTAATTTTAATATGTGGCTTCACCAAACCTAAACAATTCAACTACTCTACTATTAATATATCAAATTAGCAACCGATCTGTGAGATTCATTTTCCTATGTAATTTAACTATACTATCCCAATGTTTATGCAGAAGGACAAGTAACTGAAAACTCACCTTAAAAAGGCAGGAAATAAGTGCAGTAATATTTTCTCAAAATATGTGAAAATGTACTATAAAACAACATGGTGCTAGAATATAAGTGATTAAGAATGTAACCGTCTTCTCTGATGTAGAAACTGGGGTACCTAAGAAGGTAGTTTATAATAAACAAATCCATGCACAAGGAAATAATTATTTAAGAATATAAAGGGAAAATAACCAGGAAAAACTATTGGTCAAAAATTAACTAAGCATTAATATTCATACCACCTAAGCATTAAATAATAAAAATCAACCATACACAAAAAAGAATAAAGTAGGTAAGTTACATAAATATATAAATGTTGACAGAATTAGAAGTCTGAGCAAAAATACTGTATAGTATTAAGGATGAAAATGTATAGCAAAATTAAAACAATAAATTCAAATTTATTAATAAGCAACTCAAATTTTAGCAATATATAAAATTTTCATGATTTGAATTAGCAGATATTAGCAATACTCAATACTGATTTGATTATAAGCATTCACACACAAAAATTAAATTTCTCATTATGTATGAATAATCTTTAAAAAGTCATCTCAGTTAATAAATCTTTATAACGTGGACCAAGATTATGTATGAGTGCAAATGAATATATGTGTACATACAATTTTTAAATATTTTAACTAAAGTTAATTCACAATAATAAAATTCATCATATTAAATCCTATTATAATCGGAATCTTTATCCATCCACCAGTGATTATAAATTACTACAATTATAAATTCTGACTCAAAGGAGGGTTTTGATTTTTTTTTTTAAAGATTTACTTATTTGTACAAACAGAACTGGGGTACAGGTCACAGGTGCAGGGCCATTAAGAGGCTTCACCTGAGGCAGAGTGAGGACCACAACAGGCATATCTACAAAGTACACTGCTGAGGGGAGCAGCGGGCAGGTCAGGAGAGGTCTGCTGCGCTATGTGGGTCACCTCCAGGACAGTGATCGAACTCATGTGGAAGTGGCTTTAGCTTCTTAGTGCTGTGCTTTAAGCCACCAGGGAGGACCCAGGTTTTGATTTTTAACCCATAATGTATAGTGTTGTCAATGTTCTGATGATATTTTCAAATTTCTACTTGTCTGTATAGCTAAATCAGACATGAGGGTGAATATCAGGAACATGTACTCTCCTGACATATACATATATAAATGCATGTTATAATTATGTAGTTACATGTCTAGCTGTCTTGTTCATCCCTGTTTGCAGAGTCTCCAATAAACAGAACAGGCACACATAAGCAGCTGTTCAAAAATGACAAACAAAAATAAAATTTTCCCAAATGTACAATATTTTTGCTCAGAGATCTAGTGCCATCAAATTTTATCTGTAACAGCTTTATTGATGACACACCATGTAATTCAAATACTTAAGTCATACAATTTAATGATTTTTAGTATAAGCACAGAAATGTGTCACCATTACGACAATCAATTTAGAACATTTCCATCACCCCAAAAAGTAACTCTGCCTCCGCTCATTAGCAATCACTCTCCTCTTCCCTCCAACCCCACTAGGCCTATTCAATGATTGAAGAGATTGTTCTGTCACAGTAAATGTGCCCGTTCTGTAAAACTCACCTAAACGGAATGATAAAATATGTGGCTTTAAAGGAAAGAGCTCCATAGGATTCTAGGGCCCGAGCTGGCTACTCTATGGCAGGCTTTGCAAGGTGGAAGAGCATTTGTGAGTGGGTTGATTTTACTTAGCTAGGGACCCAACAGGAAAAGCTGTGAAAGGGGTCTTCGGGGGCAAGTTCTTAGCTTTGATGAGTAAACTATTTGGCTGTTTCAGTCTTTTTTCCAGAAGCACATACAGCCAAGTTGTTTTTGCTCAGTTCCAAGACTGTTTAACAAGAGACAGAAAAGTATCTTGGCTTCAGTCCTACAGTTTCACCATCGTTTTCAGCAAGAAATATAATACATGTTTAACTCTTTGTTGCCTGACTATTAGTGCCTGCAGGTGGGATGTCTTCTTTCTGAATTTGAAACAAATGATCACAATAATTGCATTTTGCTTTTGGAATTATAGGATATTTCAACCACTTGCCAGCTGCCTATTTCAATTGTGTTTTGAGCTTTCTTTTTAGCTTTATTCCTGCTATGTTTTTATCTTAATTTATTGCTACTCATATTTTACTGCCATTTGACACATCTTAAATAATTGGATATTTCTTATTCATTGTATCCTTTATTAATATTAATATGATCATCATTATTACAAAGTGCACCTCCTCATTTCTTAGGTCTCTTATTTTGCTTTTATCTTTGCAGCTGTTCTCTGCCATCTTTGAGGTACACCCTTGCCAGCTCTCTATTGCTCGTTTAGGTCAGCAGACCCCGTACTTGGTTCTGGAGTAAGAAGACAACCCTGGAGCGGTCAGTGGTATTCTGCTCATTATGTGAGCCACAGGACTGGGTCAATCAACAATAATGTAGTATTTTTTTAAATTATTAATGTCAAATTAATTAATAAACAATCTAACAGGAATATTACATTCTCATTAATCTTATTTGTAGATATAAGCAAAACTGTATTAAATCACTTTCTTGGCCAGTAAAATGAAAATATAATTGAATATTATCTTGATCTTCCTAGTAGAACAGATAATAGCTGGACCTGCTCTAAGTAAAGTCTTAACGAACTGAAAATACATGGAGAGATATATGTGCGCACACACACACACACACACAAACATATATATATATGTTCCAGGGTGCAAAATGGAGGGTGAATTAATCACATCTGAGAGGTCAGAAATGACTCTTGAGGAAAGGAGAATGTTCAAACTGAGTCCTAAATCATAGTAACCAATTCCAGAGAGAAAATTCCAGACAGAGATGAGCACATATCATGAATGAAAAATGTGATAAACTTGAGAAACAGAGACTAGATAGCAGAAGTGAGAGATAAAAATAAAGTCTGAGAAGTAAGAAATATTTTGCAAGATCTCACAACCTCTTTATAGGTCATATAAAGGATTTTGGATTTGCTCATAAAGGCAATGGAAGGTCATTGATTTGGTTTAAATAGAGGAGGTTTAATAGTGGGTTTAATATTCTTAGAACTGCATTTGTAAAAGAGTATGCTGGATGCATTATGAAGAATAATGGGGGCCAGTTATAGCTATATGAGACCAGAAGACATAGCTATTACCAAATCGAGAAATGATGGTGGTCTCAACTGGGGCATGGAGAAAAACAGGATTTCAGGCAAATTTAGGAAGTATAATTGCCAGGATTCAGTGACGTAATAGAGTAGTGAGGCAAGAGAAGGAATAAATGATAACACAGACTTCCAGACAACCAATTTAACAGTAACCTTATACAGTGAGTTACATCATTTACAAATCCTTCAATAATTCTCCATCAATGCAGCCTTCTTTCTCTAGGAGAATTAACCCCAATACAAAGAGTGTTTAATTTCAGCAATTTGATTTACAAAAAAGTCAACTATCTCCTTCAGCATGGACTATCATAATAATAGCTAACATCTGCTGAATTCCAAATGTACACCAGCACTGCTCAAAGCATCCAATATTATTAAAGCCTTAGTTTCCATTGTACAGGTATGAAGCACAGGTCTATTTATATATTTATGTCAAAGTTTGCATAGGAAGCTGATGGCCAAGATAAACATATGTAAATAAATAAATGTGCAATTGATTTGTAAACTAATTGTTACTATGTATGTACATATAAATAAAGGATGAACAAATAAGGGAAAGAGAAGGAGCATACCCACTTCTGGGTTTTCACTTTTGATAAAATGAGTTTCTGTTCTTCTGATTTAGCTTACACTTATATCCTAATATATATACTCATAAAGTACGCCAAGGTCAGGTGAGAGATGTGAAATCCCTAATAGTCATTCAGGATAAAAGCATCTATATCTTTGCAGCAGGACAGACTATATTCTATTTCACCAAAGTGAAAATTTTTATTATTGTGTTTCAATGCAAATCCTTAGAGGAGAGCAGCTGAAAAGAAATGTTGCTTCTTATTTCATTAAAAATATTAAAGAACAGAGGCTATTTCATCTGAAATACCCCCCATCCCCATTCTCATTAACTGCACTATTCTAACTGTCAACTCTCTGATTCAAACTTGGAAGGAGTATGTTTTAGTGGGCTCTAAATCTTTGATTTCAAAATTACATACATGATTCAAGTCCCTAATTACCTCTAAATTAATACCTACTGTACAGAGCAGGTGCTTGGAAAGAGACTTATGGAGGTTACTCAATTGTATCCACGGACCTGTTTGACTTTGTTTTCTCAGGGAGGTCTTTACAGAGCACTGAGTTACCCCTGATCAGTCCTCCATGCAGTATCCCTCATCACTGTTTAGTGTCTGTCTTCCCTAGAACTGTCAGTTCCAAGGTCAAAGATTGAGACAGCTTTGCTTCTCACAAAACCCCAAATCTTAATTCACTAGACTGAGCTAAAGGTACTTTTAAATATAGATAACTATGTGGTTTTTTTCAATCAAAAATATAAGCTGACCCATAGAGAAAATAAAAAATAGAGCTATCAATGGCAATTTGAGCCCTGAAACTAATTTTCTCTGGCCAACAAATACAGCATGAAAAATATTAATAGAAAGAAAGAACGTGCAGAGTTTGTAAAATATATTACCTTGGCAAGAATCACTTCAGTTCTCTAGCCTCAAGGCCTACTTGTAGCTATCCCTGCAAGACCCTGTTTGTTCCTGCCTGCATGGCTCTCTTCGCTCTACCCAGCTTTCATGCCTCAAAATGCAGCTCAAAATCCTCATCTTCCTAATACCTTCACAAACCAACCCTCTAACATAAATCTTAAGATTCCTGACTTCCAGAATACAGAAGTTATTCCAGCCATTCTCTCTCTCACAGTTGCTCTCCATCTGTAAACTATTAATCTATGTATAGTATGATTTCTGCTCTTTTCTATTGAATTTTACCTCTTTTATAAGAGTCAAACTTCATTGAATTTTACCTCTTAGTAAAAGAGGTAAAATTTCATTGCGTACATATTATTTTCATTACATATGTAACTTATTAATTTCACCAAGGTGTGGATAAACTTTCAAAACAAAAGCAAAAAAACAATGATAATATTGATGTAAATGAATATACCAAGTACTATGGGATATAAAGACTTTCAAAAGTTTGATCATCAGAAACTTTATTAACAAAAACATAGATAGATATGTACTTGAGTGAATTAGATTGAGACTGCAATTAGCAACACAGTTCATTTGTTTTAGGCCTTAGGTCTCTTTAGTATTTGTCTGCATTTACAATCATTTGCTTGGTTGATCTTGGAGCATCTTCCTGCTTTTGGATTATACAAATGGTGAATGATTACACTTTCAAGAGCATTTGCAATTTAATTGTTCTCAAGCAGAGCTTTAATAATAGCGGCTATAAATGAATATTCAGAATTTTTTGTCAAAATCATATTAAACTTCATTCAAGTGTCAATTTCCTTAATCTACCACCCTTTATGTTTTTCCAGTAAGGTGTAAATTGAATTTCTTATAATCACTTGCCCTGATTTCCATTCCAAAACTATTTGAATAGCTCAAAACTATTTGAATACAAAACCTCAGTTAGCTGGATCCCCACAAAAATATTTTTATCACAAAAATTCCACACTGCAAATCACACATTTAGTCGTAGGAAAGAACATTTCTAAAAGATTCATGGAAAGAACAAAACAGAGTGTTTCCGCCACCATCCCCAATCTGATGTGAGACAACATCAAGTTGAATGACAAAGTACTATAAAACTGAGTAAAAACTAAGAGTCTAGTCCAAAGAGTACTGACCCTCTACAGTTGAGTCATACATACCAACAGCTATTTAGGGTACACTTGACAGCGCTTCCATTTAAGCTCTTACTTTTGTCTAATGAAAAAAGAGGAAGAGAAGGATATAAACACAGCTATGTTTTGGATAGGACTGAGTAGCAAGATATCTGTCTTCTAACAATTTATAAGTGTTCTAAGTGAATAAAGACGCCGCTTCCTCCGTATTCTTACACAAGAGTGAGGAATGAGCTCCTTAAAAGAACCTGTGTGATAGCTTTCAGCATTTCTGTAACAATTGCCTTGCCTTTATGAGGTTCAGGCAAACTATGATGTTTTTTTCTAATACTAGTTTTCCCTCCAGTAACTTAAAAAAATGTCACTAGGTTAACCCTGATTTTGTGAAGGGGGTTGGGCGTGGGGGGTAGGGGGGAATCCTAGGATCTTTGCTTATTTAAAAAAGACTTCTATAGAATCACTGCAAGGTTTGAGAATCACTTAGAAATAATGCAGCTACTCAGTGTAAGGCAGTCTTAGAGCAAACAAGAGGCAACTATTTATAAGTCCTGCTGTGCAAACATCAATGTCACAAAGTAACACCTAGGATACAATGTGCTACAATTACAGTTAAGCTCTAAATCAAATCATGATTCAAAAGTAATAGAAGGCTTACCTCAGCCAACCACACCTTGAGTGGCATTCTCAAGCTGGAGCGGAAGTCACTGAAGAGCCAAAGATAAATGTTTTAAAATAGCTCCCTAAAGGTGGAGCAAGTCCAGTTCCTGTATTAGCCATCAGAGAGGGCGACTACATAAGTAGATTCCATCAAACCAGACGTTGAGAGAGCTGCCCAGGCCAGGGCACCCAAGAGCCACTATTACACATTATGTTCAAAAAACTGACTTCATACCAACATGAATTAACTAAAATAAATATGCATGGGGATATGGTCATGGACCTTGAGCACTTGCAAAAACTGCCACCAATGACATCAAAGTTTAGTTATATTTAAGAAAAGCTTCCTAAATATTTCAGTATCTTTCTCTCTTGGTGTTGTACATCCATAGGTACCAGAATAATCACAGTGGGGTTTGGATCTCACCATGCACAGTCTATAATTAAACAGAACTACGAGATAGAAGAGGATGGTAACTCTACCAGGGATGGCTAAAAGGGCTTACTGTGAGATCAGTAAAGAGAAAATTTAGGTCTTTTCTAAAGTATTTAGTTTTTAAATGAGGGTGGCATATTCTGCATCAACTACTACCCAGTCTTCAAATCTTAAGTATTGGTATTGGAAATCCTACACTAGAAGTCAAAGCCTTTGTAACCAAGGGCTTATTCTGTAACTATCATAACTTGTCATAATAGTATAAATATTCCAGCCCCGTTGATTTCAGTCTCCCAATGAACAACAAGTTACTCTCAAAGTTTCTGATCACCTCCAGGGAAGCAGATGGAAGCCGGCACCTCTGGTCAACATCTGCCCAAATGGCCTTAAAGGTGACTATGGACTGGAATCACCATTGATCAAATGGACAGTAACAACAATCTGAATGTGAGATTTCTCACCTAAGATCAAAGAAAAAAATATCCTCTGCATGTACTTGCAATTAGAGAAGATATAAGTCTTAGCAAAAATGTATACCTACACACAATTCCTGAAACATTCCTAATATATTTTCTCGTGACACGAAGAAAGAACAAGACAATCTGCAGACTCAGTCTCCTTCAGTGTGTCCTTATCAGGTCCCGAAATGGAGCGAGGAAAAGGGGACTTGTTTAGGGATAAGAGTAAGACCCAGGGGCCACCCTGGTGGCACTAGGGGTGAAGTCTCAGCCCAATATAGCGATCCACCACCACTACAGCATGAGTCCGATGTTTGGCCAGGGAGCTGACTCACATGGCACAGCAGACCTCTCCGGTCCTGCCCGCTGCTCCCCTCAGCAGTGTACTTCAGTCAACCCATCTGTTCTGTTCCCTACTCTGTCTCTGAAAAATCCTCTCACCGACCTCCACTCCGGTACCTCTGACCAGCACCCCAGTTCTTATACACATAAACAAATAAATAAATGTTTTGTTTTGTTTTGTTTTTTTAAAAAGAGGGGAAGGGCCCTCCCTGGTGGCGCAGCAGGTTAAAGCACAGCACTGAGAAGCTAAATCCACTTCCACATGAGTTCTATCCCCGCCTGCCCCGGAGGAGATCCACATGGCGTGGCAGACCTCTCCTGACCCGCCC
>NW_004567111.1:10711710-10776949 GCF_000260355.1 Condylura cristata
AAAAAAAAAAAAAAAAGAGGGGAAGACCTACGCAGGAGCTGAAGTCCTAGCTCAGGCTGTCCCTGGACCCAGACACACGTGCTAATAGGAGAAGACAACAACTATGGTGTAAGCAAGATCTTGTCCCACAGCCTAAGCTCCCAAGGGAAAATCACAGGACAGTTACAGTTGACACTGGCTTCTCCATAACTGCTACTAAACGGAGAAATCGGAATAATATTTTACACAAAGAAAACTACCCACTACATCTTTCAGACAGTCGAACGCTAGCTGCCTTTTTATCTATAGAGCTAACAATGCTACTATTATTGTTAGGAAAAGTAGCACTTATAGCACTTACTTTTTGACAGGCATAGGGTAAACTTTACCTTAATTCTCCATTAACAACCCAATCAAGCAAAGACTTTTAGAATTCATTTTACAAATAAAGAAAACTCAACATAAAGACATGAATTTTCTCAAAGCACAAAGAAAGAAATTAAGACAGCTGGAGCTTAAGTCTGAGCATCATTCCAAAGCTTATATCTTTAGTGTTTCTAACTCCCTTTTCTTTCTTCCCTTTCAAAATAAATTTTTAAAAGTACAGAAAAATCAAATATCACATATATTTTATATGTCATTTTTAAGTAACATAAGTAAATTTAAAAGTAGTTTTAACTGACAGGAAACACATTGTTTAAGGAGACAGGAGAAAACATGATAAAAGAAATAAATGTAGAAATATCCAAGCTGTCGACAGGTTAAACATTGACAAGCAAAACAAAATGTCTCATTCCAGAAACCAAAATGCAGCTTTACTCCATGTATGCTAATTACACTGCCATTTCATACCTACAACATAATGATATAAAATCAGCTTTGATTCATTATTCTCAAAACCCTGGCATGAAGCAAAAAAGGCAGCTATGAAATGACAAGTGTCATCACCCCGCCACAGAGACTTGTATTCCTTTGACAAGTTCCTAGGTCCCCCTTAGAAAGGTAACACTCCTTGTCAATCACAGAAAGCTGAGATAAAGGTAAACATTAAATTTCTGTGTCTGGGTTCTATATCTTCTAACCTAGCTTTGGCCAACCTGCTTCTGAAAAAATTACCACATTTCTGATGACATTCCCATTTTTGCTTATTTCGGAAGAAATATGTTGCCTTCTCTCTATTTCAACAGGGGAGTATTCACCCAACCTTACTACCATGGGTGGCGATGTCTACCTGGTGCCTTGACCCCTTTTTCCTCCAAGTTTCTTCAAACTCAGGGCAAATCAAATTCACCTTTCCATTCTCCATGCCTATTCCACAACAGCATAATAAATGTTGGAAAATGTAGAGACTGCTGTAGACAGTTTTACTTCTAAAACTGTGTAGCAGTGTATCTTGCAAATGCCTAAATGTGTGTAAATCAACTTTCCTGCTGTCCCTGCTCCATCCCCCATGGGCTCAACCACTAATCAGTTTACTCCCCTGACCCACCTCTTCTCCCCCCTCCCCTCCCAGACCCCCAAACTCTGGCTGTTTAAATGCAGTGTTTTAGCATTTGGGGAGTTGGAGAGCAAGTGTTTAGAGATCCCCTTTCTCCTGAAACCCAGTATCTCATTTGTGCAACCAAAATGGTAAAGCATAGATGATATAATTTGCTTTCCTTTCCCTAAATTGCTGATGAAGGCACAATTTTAAGTTACTGTCTAACTGCAACGTTATTGTAAGAGAAACACCAGAGTAATTGCAGGGAAGTGGAAGTGGATCCAGAGCTGTATGTATGGAAGACAAAAGGAGCTCAGACATTGAGAAGAATCTGAGGCAACATGAATTGAATAACTGAATTTCTAGGCTAACACTTGTTGTTCCTTTTCCCCCCAACCATTCCAGTAACCTAATTCATTTTGTACCATGTGCAAGTAAAAGATTGCAGATAACTTTCAGAAAAATGTAATATGTGAAAAGCAAATATCAAAGTTATTTATCAAGTCTCCAATTTTGCAATAATCAGTTTCAAGAAACAAAGCAAAAATCAAGCTGATTCAGAAAACTGAGTTTTGCTGGCACTGATTAAATATAGCCAATTATTATTTGATAAGCTCCTAAGGTAATATACAACCTAAAGAATGATAGATGTCATCAACTGATTTCAACACTCGCTACTATATAACTGTTCAAATTCATTAATGCATGTAAATTATTAACACATGAACCACATTCTTTTAAGTTTTTTGACTGAGTGGTTTTCCTTACTAAGTCCTTCAAGTGATTCTAGAATAGAATTTGTACAGGCAGAGTATTTCTGAGGGGAAAAGTATGATTCTTCTAAATTTATTCATTTTACTTCCAAGTAAATTTATTCATTTTACTTCCAAGAGAAAACATGTCCTTTGGATACAAACAAAGCTGTCCACGTACAAGAAGGTAAAGAGAGATGCAAATGCAAGAAGACATTAATGATGTATAAAAATTTTACTATATATGCTCCTCTCAGCCAAGAAATTATGCTGCAGGAACTTCAGTACCTCAATTACAGAACTGGTTTTGACAGCAACAGTGAGATGACACCACTTCATCAGTAACAGGAGAGATTTTCTCAATTAAAGATAGTGAATCTGCATATAATTTCAATTGTTTTGGTTTCCTTCAAGAAACTATACAACTACCCATTTACATATTTTACTCTTATCAAGAGCCATATCCACAGGAAATGGATATTTCAGAAAAGAATGAGAGCATGTTCTTCCTCTCAAACATAAGCAGCCCTCAGTCCTCTAAGCTAGCACCAAGCAGTGGCTTCACAGACCCAAGATGTGGAGATTCCCTGAGTTAACACCTACCTAACCTACCCAGGAAGACACCAGGCAGGCAAAAATGATGTAGAGAAAATAAAATCAGTGGATGAACAGATTATAAGTAATGGCATTGATCCTTGGAAAAAATAAGGGGGTTTCCATAGTCTAGTAATCCAACTTGGTGACTAGTGGAGAGTTTGTTTTGTTTTTTGTTTTTTGTTTTTTTGTTTTTTAACTAAAGTCTGCCAGAAATGATCTGAATTGTTTTGTTTCATAAGTGTGTTTATTTGCAGAAACGAAAGGCTGGTATCTTACTGTTAATTCTGAGCAATATAAACATGAAAAGAGAGTGACTCAATACTGAAATGAATGGGAACATAAACACACTATGTGAGAATTTATCTCTAAGGTGGGGATTTCAATTGCAGGGCATCAGAGACAAGGTGTTAAGCCTACAAGATGTGGGGTTACTAACCTCTGCTATATACCACAGGGCACAATGGACTATGGGAGTGATTCTGGGCCACTGGGGGGATGTGATACAGTGACATGCATGTAAGGTGTGACTCTATGCTGAGTCACACACACTGTTATAAAAAATGTTATCTCAATGAAAAACGAAGGCAAAAGGAAACAAGTTAAATTAAAACTTATGGGTGAGTCTGTTTTCTCATTGACAAAATGGTGGTGGCCAGAAGGAAGAATACGAATTTAAAAGAAACTAAGAAATATTTTATCCCTTTAATACTTCATTGTACAAATTGTAATGTTCAAAGATGGTCTCTATTTATACGTATCCCTTGAAGTTTTAAAGCACTGTGATCCTATTTTTACTTTTCTTTTATTCTACATCAAAATGATCATCTCCCATTAACACAAAAAAATGTATAGCTACAAAGAAAATCTGTACTTGGGGTATATGGAAATGACATATTTTTATAGTTAAATATCATTATTATAGACGAAAGTAATTAAGAGGTAGTCTGTGTTGACAAGGAATGAAAATTCTAATGAAGAGTGGAGGGGAAAAAAGTATTTCCAACTGTCCAGGGATGCTTCTAATGTTGAACTTAGCTGTGTGCACAAAAAGGCAGTCAGTATTCATAGGCATGTGTTTGTATTTCTCTCTCGCATTCCAGAAGTTTCTTCAGCTTTGATTCCTAGAACAACCCTGAATAGTGTGGAACCTAAATGAAAAGCAGAAGAACCCCACCAAGATTTGCATTGTTTTAAAACCGTGTTTTACATTAGTTTTTTCTGAATTGGTTTCAGTTCTCATGGAATACTGTCAACCTCACAGTTCTAAAAACCAAGCTTCTCCTGTTTGTTCACATGAAGAAAAGTAAGAGAACAGCAGAGTAGACTCCAAATGTAAACAAGTGGTTTGGCGTTGATCTAGGTGGCAAAGGATAATTTAATCAGCATTACCATTTTCAGTTGGGGAAGTTTATTTTAAGTCTCCAAAAGAATATTAATTAAAGTTACATTTTATTACATATAAATAGAACTACTGAAATTTGAGGCCAGAATATGAAATCTAATTTAAATGCTTTAATCCCCAATCATTAAATTCTAATGAGTTTGGGTTATAACTATGAACATTGCCAAAAACGTCCAAATCATCATTTCTTCTGAAAATCACTCATTTGCTGTGTATATCCCTTAAACTACCCTTGAGTTAGCACCACTGAGACATGTTTATCATTGTTTAAAAATAAACTATCCACATTATGACATACAGGTCTCCCCAGAATAACAGAAATGACTGACAGTACATAAACAGAGAAGTTTTATTTTGAGACACTAACTCACAAAATTGTGGGGGCTAGCAAGATTGAAATCATCAGGGTAGGAGGCCCCCAGGCTGTGTACCCAAAGCAGTGTGGACACTGCAAGGCAGGAGTCTGAAGTCAGTCTGGAGGCAAAATTCTCTGTTCCTCGGGTGACCTCAGTCTTTCTCCTTAAACCCTTCAACTGATCAGATATGGCCCACCCCGTGACAGAGGGTACTCTGCTTATAGCAGTGTTCTTACGTAAGTGCAAATAACATCTAGAAACTGTTTTCACAGCAATATTTAGACTCATATTTAATCAAACAAATAGGCACAAGAGACTAGCCAAGTTGACACAGAATTAACAATCACACATACATCATTTTCTTATTAAAATATTTACTAATACAGGCAATCTGCTGTACATAGTAATTATTATGAAATTATGGCTTGTTTCATTTTTCATTAATTTATTTAATATTTTAAAAATCAAATTTCCCCTTCATGCCATAACAAGTAGTAAACATAGAGGTTTTTGTAAGCTCAGCATGAACATAAAACAGAATACTTTTCATTGGTTCTAATATTTTTGTTCATCTGGATTGTATGGTCAAGCCTGTAGTTTTCTCCCACCCACCCCCAGCCACTCAACATACTTTATGTAACCTTCATTAGCAATATCCATCAAATTCTCCAGGTCCCCAAATCTTTTTGATGTTATTTCACTACATTTGATAAATGCTCTATTCACAATTTTTTTTTCCAAGGATAATTTCTCCTTGGAACTAATTTTTTCAACCTAATGTCCTCTTGAGCTTTACCAAAAATCAACTTGCAATTACAAAGTAATTGCCTTCCTGTGAAAAGGAAGGCGTTTAGCAACCTAAGTAAACACCAACCTGCCATATCTAAGTTCCTCATTATCATTCCATCTTTGATGAGTCTGTAATTCTCCTATCATAAAAATGTAAATGGCTAATTTAAAGTAAAAAATGCAAATTAATAAAGGAAGAATGGCGTATCAATTCACCTTTTCCTTATTTCTACTGTTATAAAGCTAAGGACAGATGGAATCATCTGTTACAATGAGAGTGCATGGGACTGTGGTGATGTCACATGGGTGAAGTGGTGATGGGAAGCCCATGGGGATTACAACCGAGATGAAAAAATACACAAAATGAAGAATGATGTAAAAATAAATAAATAAATAAACAAATAAATAAATAAATAAATAAATAAATGACCAGACATAGCTTATCTACCACAAGACACTAATCCAGAGGACCTGTGCACATAATCACTCATCTCCATTCACCAGTCCAGTCCTTCCAGAAAAGAAGAAAATCCCCTCACTTTAACAACTTCACTGAAAAAGTTGATAATGAACTTTTTCAAAGGATCCCATGTTGTGGGCCCTCCCTGGTGGGTCAAGGGGTTAAAACAAGCACTATGAAGCTACCTGCAGCCACTGCAACACAAGTTTGATTCCTGCCAGCGGGCTGACCCACATGGTGCAGCAGACCTCTCCTGTCTCCCTGCTGCTCCCCTCAGCTGTGTATTTCACTCAATCTGCCTGTTCTGCTACTCTGTCTCTGATAAATCCTCTCACCCCCACTTCTCTGGCCTGTACCCCAGTTCTTGTATGCATAAACAAATCCTAAAAAAAAAGGATACATGTTGTAAACTAAATCTACAGGATTGCATTGTACTGGGTGCATGCACAGTGCTGAGTAGGAAGATAGAGTGAGGCATGAGTAGTACCTGTAGATGTGTGTCTTGTTCATTTTATGGTCTGAGAATGCTACTGCCCTTTAAAATCTGGGATTCTCCAGCTATTGAAGTGAGATGTCAAGTTTTGCTTAATTCAATGCTCAGCTGTGAATATCGACTATCCACTGTTTTTTGTTTGTGAACTTAAAAAAAAATTTTTTTTCAATGTATGCTGTCACAGAAATCTTAATTTACTTCAGTGAGGTGTAACTGACATACAAAAAAGTGGATCTTGGCTGTATATATCTTGATGTACATGTAGATAAAATTACACTCAGGAATCATCATTACCATCCGTACCACACAGTTAGCCATCACCTCCAAAACCTTCTTTATCTCACCTTGTTTCTTTTTTTTTTTCCTTTCCACACATAACATGCTTTGGCCTCTTAGCAATTCTTTTTTTTTTTTTTTTAAGATTTATTTAGTTATGCATACAGAACTGGGGTACAGGCCAGAGGTACGGAGCGGTGACAGGCTTCACCCGTGACAGAGTGGAGAGCAGAACAGGCAGATCAACGAAGCACACTGCTGAGGGGAGCAGCGGGTGGGTCAGGAGAGGTCTGCCACGCCATGTGGTCACCTCCCAGGGCGGAGATCAAACTCAATGTTGAAGTGGCTTTATCTTCTTAGTGCTGTGCTTTAACCCGCCACGCCACAAAGGAGAGCCCTCTTAGCAATTTTTTTTAAGTATACAACACTTAATGATAGGTCTTTGGTTGCACAGTTGCGCTCCAAAATCACTTTATTTTGCACAACTATATATTTGTATCCTTTGGCCAAGATCTCAATCCGCTGACTTCTCACCTCCATTTCTGTGGGATTAACTGATGAAGAGGCCTGTGTGAGTGATGTTATGTGTGTTACAGCGTCTGAATTATTTTATTTAGCATAAGGATCCTACATGCTGTCTCAAATGGCAAGATTTTCTTTTTATTGATGAATACTATTCCACTGTACACACATGGGTATGAACAGATAAATGTACATATGTGTATATGTGTGTTTAAATATAGAAACACATAAATATATTTCTTATGTTACATGTATGTGTATTTCTTCCATTGTATACATATACACATTTCTTATATACACGTGCATACATGGACATATTTATAATATGGACATATTATACATTACACTGTCTCTCAAAAATCCTCTCAACTCCTGTATCTCTGGCCTACACTCCAGTTTTTGTATGCATAAATAAATATCTTTTTGTAATTAAGGTTTTTTTTAAAGATTTATTTATTTATGCATACAGAACTGGGGTACAGGCCAGAGGTGCAGGGGTGGTGAAAGGATTCACCAGAGACAGAGAAGGGAACAGAACAGGCTGACTGATGAAGTACACTGCTGAGGGGAGCAGCCAGCAGGTCAGGAGAGGTCTGCCGTGCCATGTGGGTCAGCTCCGGGGTGGATATCGAACATGTGCTGAAGTGGCTTTAGTTTCTTAGTGGTGTGCTTTAACCCGCTGTGTCACCAGGGGGTAAGATAAATATTTTTTAAAAGTTACAAATATCAAAAGTACAAATTATAAGCTCCAAAAATAAAAAGAATTGGCACCACTAAGGACCCTACAACCCTACAGACCTAAGACAACAATCAAGGGAATCTGTAAGGAATATTATGTGAAAAGTTGAACAATTGAGATGAAATTGCAAGTTCCTTGGAAAGTTATCAGAATTACAGTAAAATAAACAAAATGCAATATAGTCATAAAGTAATTTGCAATGACTTTTTGTTTTAAAGATATTCCTTACACACACTCAGAGAATACATGCCCTCATTTTTCCGCAGGTAATTCTATCCAAGATAGCTTACCACAAGTTTAAAGAAATGACCTAGTAAGTGCTGGTGACTGTTCTAAGTACTTTCCACAATTTATTAATCTTCAAAATAAGTTCTTTTTTAGCTCCTAAAAATAAGGATGTTTTTAGATACTATTATCCTGTCACTTAATGAGGAGACTGAAATGTTGTCAAAAGCAGTGTGGTTGATGAGGGGTGGGTACAGACATGAATCCAGGCAGCGTAGCTCCAGTTACGTTTTCTTTTCTACTATAGTATACTGCATTCTGAGCAAATGAGCAAAGACATGTGCATGTGTGTGAATAAGAGTGTGTGGGGTTTATATGTACACTCAGTATAATGAAAAAAGAAACATAAAGGAAAATGGAAATGCTTCTGAGACAAGACGCTAGTGACAAATACAAATAAAACAAATAATTTAAAGTATATATGTGCATTTGAAAAATTGTATTTAAATAGTCTAGAAAAGAGTGTACTGAAATCTCAGGGTAGAGAAAGTCTTTCTATGCATAAAAGCAGTCCATTATAAGAAATCTCAAAAGAAAAAAAATGTTATCTTGTTATAAAATATATAATGTATAAAGTATTACAATAAACCTTTTCAATCATTCATACCCTGGTAGGAAAATAACCAACATGGAATGAATGAATAATTCACAAAAGAGATATAATTAGATGTAAAAGCAGCTGGAAAGTGATATTCTACAACACAAACAACAAACTTTTAAGATATTTTTTCAGTGAAATTAGCAAAAATTAAAAAAATATAGATGTATCCATTACTCATGAGCATACAGGAAAACAGAATCTGTGGAATAATCTTTATAAGGTTTAATTTAAAAAGCAACATTCCAGGGAAACAATTTCACAGTAAAAGCAAGATCTTTATAAATATCTAGAACTTTTTTAGAAAAACTAAAATAGAGGTAGAAATGTAAATCCCTGGACATTTATATAACTCTTCAGATTTCAAGAGTCTTCCAGGCATAATGCTGGACAACACCTGGTTTCAAATTCAAATTCTGCGATTTCCCAGCTGGCTGACTTGGGGCAACTTACATGACCTCCCTGCCCCCTCGGCTTTCACTTCTGTAGAATGAGGGTTTTTAACAGCAGCCTTTATCATGCTTATACTTCAATACTGAAAAGAGCATGGTTTTATCATTAAACAGTGGTGTAATCTTCTGCAACTATCAAATGTCATTTTTCCAAAAAATGCTCAATAATATGGAGAAGTAACCAGAGGAGAATTTTGTATGTTGGAGGCTTTGTACATAATAGAATATGTAAACTGAGGGAAATGATAAGAGGTAAAATAGAAATTATGGTGATGCTACAAGTGATAATGACTAACGTAATCCTGGATGACTTAGATAATGACATTTATCACCAACTGGGATCAGAAGTACTGCAACTAAATTATTAATTTATTTTATATTCAAAGAGTTAATCTTACATACTCAAGTCTCTTTAGATACAGCTGACACAAGTACTAGAAAGTCTATTTATAAATTATGCATTATTATATACATACATTTTACTTAGCTATAAGCTCAATAAAAGATAAGGACATGAATATACAAAAGCAGATCATGAAAAATTCTAAGTATTCTCTATGATTATAAAGAGCTATTAGAAAATTACTCTAGGAAAGTGAATAGAGAAATTGAGGTAGAAAATATATTTAATATAAAGCTTTGAGACATTGTTACATTAATGTTCTTCTCATGTAACATAAAAAAACAAGATCTCAAAATGAAATATTGCTTTCCTGGGATTCAAAATGAGGCTATTAATCACACCTATTTTTCCTGACTATATTGTAGCATAATTTCTTAAACAGTATATCTTTTCATAAGAATGCTTATGAAAATATGAATATGTTCAAGCTTGCTTTTTGAGCACTTTTAAAGGCCTAATTAAAGCAATCTGGGAAATATATTGGGACAATCACCACTTTTAAACCTAACTGTTTCATGTGACATATCAAATAATAAACTACTTTAAAGGTTCTCTTTTCTGTACCTTTACTTATTGGGGCACTAAGCCAAATGTTAGTCTTACAGGGAATATGCAGATCAGCTCCTATGTCTAGGAATCATATCAACGTCTTAGGTGGTACTGCACACTTGTAATCCTCAAGGCTCATCAACTCTTGCCCCAATTGTACCAAGCAACCTAAAATCCTTTAGGATTTGATCAGTTACTATGTCAACAATCACAGAGCTCCCCCAACACTCATACTTCCTAGCCTGTGATGTTCTCTTCAGACGAATGTCTTAATCTCTGAGGTTAGGAGTTTACTTAATTTACAAAACATTTGTAATTTTACTTAAACTGCATGTTTACACAGAATTTTTTACACTTCCATTTTTCAGTTTACACTTTTTACATTAATTTTACAGTGAAAAGGGAAATTAAGTATATTATATTCTATAAATTAATGTATTTAACAAATTATTTTTTTCATATCAGTTGTCAAAAACATATTTGGTGACTAATCTACCTTTTGAGAAATCAATCAAAATTCTACATTGATCAAATACCCACACCACACAGGTAACCCTTAACAAGTTAGCTTCTAGAATGGACCATTCTCTATCAGACATGTTTTCACAATTTCAAATCGCCAGGAAATAGTATCCTCCCGATTCCCACAACACTTCAGTTCTATAAATACAAGCTAATTTTGTGGTAGCATTTCTCACTTCAATTTATACTTTATTGAACTATTAAGTTTTGTCATTAGCATAATCCATGATTCTTTTTTATCTGGATTGTTTCTAAGCCAAATTATTATGATATGATAATAGTCCCTTAAAGTGGCAGAAGCTATTAACATGAAAGAAATAGTCATTTATTCTTTGTTTTTACTTTCATTTAAGAAAATATCAAACAAATTTACTTTCTTTTAATATACATTGTGTTCAAATCAGTTTTAAAATCAAAAAACATTATAAAGAAAGTGAACATTTTTCAATGAATGGTCTTAGTGTTTTCAGTATTCACCCCATTTTAAGAATATTTAGGAAAATATGTACAATGTAACTCACTTTAGCATATGCTTATTAAGTATACATATATTAAAAATCAAATCTGTACAGATTTAGTATATATAAGATATACTATATTTATACATATACTATATATGTAAGATATTACTGTATTTATCTTGGGTCTATGGGAGACAGGAGTTGGAACTGACAGCAGGACTTGCATTTTCTACTCCATTCATTATATACATTTTTCATATATATAATGGGCATGTTTTTCTCTTTTTAAAAAAACATTTATTTATGCACTTAAGAATTGGGGTACAGGCCAGAGATGCAGGAGGTGAGAAGATTCACCAGAGACAGAGTGGGGAACAGAACAGGTGGATTGACTGAAATCCACTGCTGAGGGGAGCAGAGCCGCAGGAGAGACAGGAGAGGTCTGCTGTGCTATGTGGGTCAGCTCCCGGGCCAGGAATCGAACTCGTGCTGCAGTGGCTGCAGCTAGCTTCATATAGTCCTGCGCTTTAACCCACTGTGCCACCGAGTTTTGCTCTTATAGCAGTGTTTAAACTCTTGGTTAATGGCTACAGTAAGCAAATATCAGTCAATTTGAGGAAAATCCCAGAACAGTGCGTATTATGATGGAAGTTATTAATAAAAGCCCCTCACAGCACATTGTGGAGGCTAGGGGCGCCTTGACACCAGGTGTGGTGAGGGAACAGAACTGCAGTGTCACCATCTCGGTGTCACCTGGTGTGGCTCACCCTAAGTTGGGAAGTATCTTCTAAGATACACCATTCTATAAAATACTTGATTTTAATTGTAGTTGATAAAAAGGTCTTATTCTTACAAGATTAGTGTTTAATTAAGTAATAAACATCATTATTGCCTGGTTTTTAAAATGTATCCTTTTGTAGTTGAATGAAAAATAATAATAAAAGCAATCCATGGATAAGACATTATATGGCTTTAATTTATATTAACATTCATGTGCCTTTATTATAAACATATTCCAAAATACTTTTTTCAGTATTTTTTTTCTAGAACTAGTTTTAAATCTTTTGCTTCTGTCAATTAATTTGAGTTTTGGAGTCATATAGAAGTAAATTTCACACAGCTCTTGGCTAATTACACTTTTTCAATATTATCCATCAAGTCAAAGAGCTTACTGACAAATAGTTCTTTCATGCTTTCAGAATGCCATGCAATACTGTGGTATCTTGCAGCATCTTGTTAATGAGATGAGACTGAGACCATCAAAATAAAGTACTGGAAAACCAGACTAGAGTACAGTAGAATAGGGAGACTCATTATTTACACATACAGAAACAAAAGAGCAAGATTAATAGCCTTAAAAAGTAAATAAGGAGGGCCCTCCCTGGTGGCGCAGCGGGTTAAAGTGCTGCACTGAGAAGCTAAAGCCACTTCCACATGAGTTCGATTCCCCCCGCCACAGGAGGTGACCACATGGTGTGGCAGACCTCTCCTGACCCACCCGCTGCTCCCCTCAGCAGTGTACTTCATCGATCTGCCTGTTCTGCTCCCCACTCTGTCTCTGGTGAAGCCTCTCACCGCCCCTGAGCCTCTGGCCTGTACCCCGGTTCTGTATGTACAAATAAATAAATCTTTAAAAAAAAAAAAAAAAGTAAATGAAGGTCCTCCCTGGTGGCACAGCAGGTTAAAGCACAGCACTGCAAGTGAGCTGCAGCCACTTCAGTGTGAGTTCTATCCTTGGCCCCGGAGGTGACTACATGGTGCAAAAGACCTCTCCTGTCTCACCTGCTGCTCCCCTCAGCAGTGTACTTTATTGATCTGCCTGTTCTTCTCTCTACTCTGCTCACCATCTCTGCACCTCTGGCCTGCACCCCAATTCTGTATAAATAAATCTTTAAAAAAAAAAAGAAAAAACTAATCTTTAAAAAAAATTAAATGAAAAGGGTTAAGCTGAAGGGATAGCAAAAGCATTGTCATCTTTTTCGTTTTCTTCTCAATCTTAAAAACATCTGTCTTCTTTAGAATTGTTTGCACAAAGCTCTATTTAAATTAATAAAATAGATGAGTAACTTATTCAAAGAATAACAAGTTTACTCTGAAGAGAAAATGAAGTATAATAGGAGTGCGTACTTGGGAACAGAAGTTTGACTTAAATATGCTACTTACTTACTCTCCACTCTTAGGCAAAGGAAATGAGCTTCTCTGGCACTCAATTTTCCCTTCTACAAAATAGGAGCAGTAACATATAAGCCTTGTGGAGTTGCCGTGAATTTTTATATGAAGGGAATCTGTGCAAACTTCAGTGTTCCTCCTTCTTGCCTAATGAATCCCATTATGTAATGAGAAAGTTAAATAAAAGATTGTATTAGCACTTGTAAACTGCTTAAAGCCTTGATGATAGCTGAGATTTAATCAAAAGACTGGGAAAGTAGCTTTTCAAAGAGAGAGTTACAGGGGAGGAGGTTTCCAACTGAAAAGCTTCCTAAATGCACACATAGCTGAGTTTCACATCTGGACTGGTAATGCCACAGTAAAGTATTGGCGGAGATGGAGCCAAAAGTCCAGGAAATCCCTCCCCCACCCACAGCCTATGGATTTATAGAAATTAGGAAAAGGGCCTTGAACTTCATTCATAGTGGCATTGGGCTTAAGTTAAATGTAGTTATATACCTCAGTATCAACAGGAATCATCCCATCGTAATTCTATATACTTTTAGTTCTGCTTCTATGTAATCCTGGGTATTTTCCTTGCATGGGATCCTCCTCATTCTCCTATTATTTCTGCACAGTATCATATAAAGGATTCACCAGCAAGAGCAATCAGAGGTGATACTGGCTAACCAAGGTTCCCATTCTACTTCCTGGCAAAAGAGACTTTCCTATTTCTGTAAAGTCTATCATTTACTCATCATGTGTTACTTGAGTAAATTCTGTCTGCTAAGAACTATCCTAATTTCTAAGAATACAGTAGTGAAGGAAAGGAAGTTCTTTTCATCAGGAGGTTGTATGTTACATCAATATGAAAAAAAGGCACACAATAAACACATTTTTGTTAAATGTCAACACTGTTAAGAAAAAAAGGAAATAAATGTGTATCTATCAAAGTAGAGCCTGTTTGAGAGAGCAAAGAACTAAAGGGAAATGAGGGCATGACTCAAGACAAAATCTAAGGGAATAGTTATGTGGAGGAAAAAGCACAAAGTACAAATGAAATACAAAAAGGATGCAAAACCAGTAAGTGACAGCTCTCATGGGATTCACTTCCTGTGGGTCTGTATGAGGATTTGAAAAATGACAGTTTCATTCTCTTTCATGTAGTGTACTGTTTTCCATCACCATTTGTTGAAGAATTACTGTATCAATTACTGAAAAAAATGGGGAAAACAGAAGAATAACTTATTTCCATTTTACCCTACAAAGATTCAATTATCTTGCATACATACTGACAATGATGCCATGAAAAACAATCCCAAAAGTGATACCTGCCCTTAATGAGTAAGATTTCCAGTTCTTTTTTTACCTTTAACCAAATACTGTGCTTGATCACATGCTTCATGATAAACAATGCTATTAACTTTATGGACTAATTTGTGAAGATGAATTTGTACATGATTAGGAGAATCAGAGTATACTGCAATTATAAAATCAAACTAAATGTAATAAATAGGTGTTATTTTGCAACTTGAAGAGGAAGAGGGGAAATTTTAAACAACTAGAAGTTATTGTGTCATCACTTCTAAAAGAATTTGAACAAGAAGAGAAATAATGAGCCATTATTTAAGGAACATTACAGAACTAACAAATCGCCAGATCAGACTAGTTTGATAACTTTCTTTATAACAGAAAATGTGCTGGCTGGGGGAAAAAAAAAAAGCATAAACTACATCTGACTTCAGTAAGATATTTGACACATAATAACCTACAGAAAGATTTTAAATCAAGTTTGTTTGGACAGAAATACGATTAAAATGACTCAAAGCTAGATCTATGTATATAACTGTGAAGTATAATTATAAATGGACATACATCTTTCTTAGTAGTTGCAATAAGCATTGTTCCATAAAGGCCCATTATTGATTTTAAATATATTTTTTTAAAAAACCTAGAGAACAGAAAAAAAGTACATTGTTATTCGTATATATGTATATATGTATACACACACATATGTGCATGTGTACATGTATAGGACTAAAGTAAGTACCTAAGAACAGGAGGAGTGGAAGAAATTGATTAATGAGGACATTTAGAATCAGAAGACCTCACTTCATATCAAGAATACATGGTTTATTAAAAAACCCCGGAACATACATACTGATATAATTCTTGATTTTAGTTGCAAATGTTATTGGAAATAATATATACATGTAAGAACATTAACATATTAAGTTCCTGTGATGGATGTGCTATAGACTACATGTTGATGCCTCTCCACTCCTCAATTCACATATTAAATTCTAATCTCCAAAGTAATGGTATTTGTAAATAGGGCTCTTAGGGTTGATTATAAGCCCTAATGAATAAGTTCCCAGTCCCAAGAGCGAGAGCAAAATACACAACCCACTTGCCAGATTTAAAATAATAAAGACCAGTGATCAGGTCTCTTGAGTCCCAAACAATTCCCTTCCACTCCCTTCCCTTACAAGAAAGGAGTGAGAGGGAATGCAGACAGATTTAGAGGGAAATGTCAAAATGTTGAGCTCCACCACCCCTGCCAGCTTGTGAGGACACAGCAACAAGAAAATATTCGTTTGTAAACTCTCAGCAGACACCAACTCGCCTGGGACTTTGGATTTTCCAGCCTCCAGAAACACAAGCCCTCACATTAGTCACAGATTTATTCTTTAGGAATACAGCTTTGAGGCCATGACTCAGAGACTCACTCCAGGCAAATGTAAGACAGTCTATGATCCGTTCTTCCACCCCACACAGAGTTCCTGATTCTCTGCTGCAATGAACGGAACCATCTTGCTTTACTCCTCCAGCTGTTTGAGCTCAAGAATTGATGCTGCGTTCCAATATGTTCATCTTCTTTCCACGGACTTACAACTAGGTAGTAGGCATAGTCATTCTTCCTTTGGGAATCTATTTTAAAGCTAGCATATTAGGGCTTGTTCTTTGTTTTCACTTTCCTCAGAGATGGTCATAACAGAGAAGAGTTCATTGGCTTTGTTCTATCCTGATTCCAAAGATGCCAAGACCAGAGGATAGCTGGCCTTAGGAATTTCCTATTTATTTCCTAGCCTTTTCCCCTCCTCTTCCCCCAGACCTGTAAAGCTGACACCAAAGTTAGCTGGCTAACAAATAATCAACCTTGTAGCTGATGTACAGTATTATTTGAGGATGTCTGCAAAGGTCCCTCAAAAAAGCCCAATGGGTTTAACATGGTTAAATCTATTTTGCTACATTAAGTTATATTCACGTATATTTAAAAGGCTCAGTGAGGGGGAAAATAGGTCAATGTCTATTTGAGACGAGCTTGACTTAAATAGAGAAGCAAATTGTAAATTGCAGGGTTCTGCTTAAAAAGTGATTCCTTGATAAAAGCCAATTCATCATGAAGGAGCAGGGAAGGGGTGGGAATTGGAGCAAGTCCAGTGGTTAGTCTACAAGAAGAGAAAGGAGGAATTACTAGTGCTAGAATCGTGGTTACCCAGGTAACTAACGACATATAGAAAACCGAACATTCAAGGATCTTCGTTGAAAGAAGGGGGGAAAGACCAGAATGGGTTGTTATTACTGTGACTAATCTGTTTTTATCTTTTCTGTGATGACATGGGAGAAACTGAAAATACTATTATAAAAAAGAGGTAACAGGGAGTGATGGCAGAATTACAGAAACAAATGCACAAAATTACTTGGAAGAAATCCAGATTTGAACCTCGGATTCTACAGCAGTGTTCTCAAATTTTAAGTTATGTATATGAAGCTCTTTGTGAGCTTGTAACATGACAGTTCTAATTTGGCAGATCTGGGACAGAGCCTGGGAGTCTGCATTTCTAATGAGCTGCCCTGTGATCCCCACATGTCTAACCCATAGACCACGCTGAGAAACAAGTGTACGACTTGTATCAGTGAAGTTGACAAAGCTTGGCTCTTCATACATGCTCAATAAAGATTTCTTGGCTTATATAAAATTTTAAGATTTATTTTTATATTTATCTTAAGTAATCAAAGGAATAATCTGGTCAGATAGGCAATATATTTTCTTCATTGGGGGTGGGGTGTTGGGGAGAAGTAAAAAATGGTGGCAAAGAGAGGCTGAGAATCCTCCAAGGTAGAAAGAGGCACAGCCAAGACCTAATGCTTTAGTCTTGACCTCTCCTTCAAACCATTTCTCAATATGTCACAGTGCTCTTTCTAAAACATTGAAAATTAACCTCAGGGGTAAATGAGCTATCATAGTATAAACACATGAAAAAAAGAATGTCAAAACAGTCTAGAGAAAAGTGTTTTTTTAAAGAACAAAAACATTTAAACAAAATTTGCTACAACAGAAAATGAGTTGTCACCTTTAATTTTTTTAAATGTATTTATGCATACAAGAACTAGGGTACAGGACAGAAGTGTGGACGTAAGAGGATTCACCAGAGACAGAGTGAGAACAAGCAGACTGACTGAAATACACTGCTGAAGGGAGCAGCCAGTGGGTCAGGAAAGATCTGCCATGCCATGTGAGCCACCTCCCTGGCCAAGGATTAAACTTGTGCTGCAGTGGCTGCGGTTAGCTTTATAGTGCTGCACTTTAACCTGCTGTGCCACCAGGGAGTTTAAAAGTTGACAAGTTGTCAACTTTAAAGTAAAATTGAGCTTTAAGTTGACAATGCTGATTCTAGAAATGAATATGAAGGTAATTTTAATGATGAAAAATAAACTCAGGGGAAGTATGATAAATGTTATCTAATATTAATCTGTAATGTCCTCCATAATCCCACTTTAAAATTAGGGTACTGTTAAGATAAGTGGCTAAGATAAATGCTCAGTAGTTCTTGACCAGCTATTACCTCTAGGTCAGGAATGTTAGGCGTGAGCTTTAAGTAAACCCAATCTCAGTAGGAGTCACAGGAGCTCAGATGGCCAGTCCCAGGTGACCGAATTTAATTAAAAGAAACAAAAAGGGGGTGAAATGATAATAAGCAGTAGGGTTGGAGTAACCACAAAGGAATGCAGAACAGTCTGGCTTTCAGAGTTCCCTAAATACAACAATTTATCAAGAGCTCCTTAGAAGTAAAATCATTAGATTTCTGCTAAGTCTTGATTATTGCTATACAACAACTATTACAATGTAAACTTTCAAAACTGCACATGAGCCCCTAAACTAGAGAACAGAGCTTCTAGACTAACTCCAAATCAGAGACCCAGAGCCTCTTTTGAGGGCAAGAATTATGAAATGGTGTTTTACCTTCCCTAGACAGAGTAATGAATTCTTGCTTAAGCTTTACCAAAAAGAAAAAAAAATTAACTAGATAGGTATACTCAAAAAAAAAAAAAAAAAAAAAAAGGTAAGTCCAAACTTTGGAGTTACACTACACAATTAGAAAACAGGTCTATGTTAAATCCACTCCTGTGGATCTGAGATCCCTTATGCTCCAGTTTAGTAATTAAGCTAAAGTATAAAACTAACAAGGACAAATAAAAATGAGTTCTATAATTATAACAAACACAAAGGGTGACTGCAATTCAGCTATAATGAATCCTAGATGTGGTCTTCTAATTGAAGCACATTTGGAGAAGCCCTAGTCTTCTACATGGCACAGCTTTTCTCTATTCTCCTACATGAGATTCAGAAAAAGCAACTGTCAACCACCTTTAGGAGAGGAGTTATTTCTCTACACAGTCCCACTGCATTAATGCCATGTTGATGAGATCCACAGAGCAGAAAGGAGTTTGGCAGGGGGTGAAGAAAATTTCCTGGGAAACAAGAAGGCTCCCACTTCACAGAAGCTGCTGTGCTAAAATCATGTAAGGAAGTGTTTCTCCTAAGACACACAGACAAATCACCTGAACAAATTATTGAAACACAGCTTCTGATTCAGAATGTGCATTTCTGATAAGTTCATATGTGACAGGTGGCCACCACTCCCTAAATCATGTTGGGATATCTCCTCAGAAGAGAATTAGTCTTCCCAAGGAGTAAGTGACCGAGAAGGTCTTAGATTTTGCACATTCTGCATTCAGCCTTTCCCTGTGTCCTTTAAAAGTCTCTAAACCCAGAACCCTGGTGTCTGGTGAGGAATGGATCACAAGATAATTTTCACAGCCAGGAGGCTTTGGCTTCCTCACTTTCACCCACACAGACCAGCAGCCGTGTTTGTATCAGCATATCCCAGTGAGAACTGATGGTCCCTTGGATCAGTAACGCAAAAAAAAAAAAAAAAAAAAAAAGGTCATAAGTTTGACCCCAAATAGCATCATCAGAATATAATATAATATGAAATTGGCTTCAAGAACCATCAGCTAGACTAGCTTTCCATTTCAAATTTGTTGGTTTTGGGAAAACCAACATAAATCTTTTGGTCTTTTTATACTAAGGATTTATCATTTACATTTTATGACTGAAAATATTTGTGTAACAAGTCCAACAAATCTTTTGGTTTGGAAAAAAAAGGAGGGGTTATAAAATTTGGGTCCAATGCAACATCCAACAAGGGTCTCTAATGATCCAAGATTCTGGTACAAATGGTTCTGCATTGAGGACTGGATAACATACCAAGTTTATGGCAAACACCCATGGATCCAGAAAAGGCACTTTGGATTTAGGACTATGGCCAGGTGTCTTTCCACAGCTATCATCTTTTAGTTAGCTACTTGCTACAATATTGGGCAGGACGTTAAAGGATCACCCAATGAAGGTGGCCATCAAAAGCTATGTGCTATTAGAGCAACTTAGCCATGAAATCAGGATCACTCAGCAGCTTTCCATAGTGAAGTAGAAGCAGTTAATGTGATCAGGCATGAGAGAGGTCCCAAATGCATGGAGAAGTTGCTAGAGGTTTTTTCACCTCACCAGGATCCTAACTCCAGCCCAAACCTATGGTCGCCGAGGAGTTCCCTAAAGTTGATTTTAAAGTTATTACACATGCTACTTTCAGATTATAGCACCCCTCAAAAATGATAATGAAGACCAATGGAAATGGTCTTTTCTGTGTGCAAAAATGTGAGGTGTTACTTTTGACTTTCCACTTAGTTGAGGAGGAGGAATGAGTTGGAGTCAGGGTTTACTTAATATAACTTGCAAAATGGCCAATAGTTGACTGGAAATATTGCAAAGAGATTTGGGGAAGCAAACATCCCTCAGGAATGTTTACAGAGACATTCTCTGCATAAAGGCTGTTGGTAACCACATGGTAGGATAATCTTTGAGTTGTTTTGTTTTGTTTTGTTTTGCATTTTTTGCATTATAAAGAGAGTTGAGACTTTGTTTTATGGGCTTCAAAAGAAAGAAGCCATGATGGTCAGACACAAACATGAACTGTTCTTCACAAAGGCCCATTCACCTAGCCATGTTGATAGAGAGGTTTTTCTACTCCAGGGTAGAACATGAAAAGATGACGTTCTCAACTGAGACTGCCATGTGGCCTTTTGGGAATTCTCATTCACTAAGTACCAGAAAAAAATAGCAAGAGTAGTTAGAGCAACTGTACTGCCCATCCAGGAAGAATGATGTCACCTGATCACCCTATTACCTGGCAGAGTGAAGGTTCTGCTAACCTACCTGATTCTTGCATATATTACCACAACTGTACACAGGCACAACTGCACAAGCTCAGATCCTTGAAACGTAAGGTGGCGAAAGACTCCACTCTGCCCAGCAAAGCTGCAGGCAGATGCAATGCAAACTTCCAGTTTTCAACAGTATAAGTCAACTTAGCGTGTGACCTAACAGGAATGACTCTGGTCTCTTGCAGAGTCACGGGCTTATAGCCTTTTCTTACAACTTCTTGCTTGCTCACTCGAGTAGTATAATTCCTTACTCTCATTTTGTTTAGGAATATTTGTGGGTACACTATATATATATGTGTTTATGTAGCCTTATACATGTGTATCTATATGCATGCATATATATATATATGTATACACATACACATATGTAGGTATAAAGTATTTGACATAAACAATATACATTCACAAAGCACATTAACATATATATGTGCATAATATATAAATTACTCTTAGGTCTTCTTTCATGTTCAATTATGATCATCATTTCCTATTTATAAACAGCAGAAATAAAAATCAATGAATGATCCTGGGTGAGGAACATCCTATGAAGCTCTCAGCTCAGAAGCTGCAGCGACAGCTGGCTGGCAGGTTGTGTCCCAGGAGGGAGGGTGGGGTAGACATATATGGCTTGGGTAGTCGAGGTTTAGATATCCCTGGGCACAGAATGGAATGTGCGAATTTCCTTTTTCCTAAGTGTTCAAGTGATTGCATCATGGCCCTTGTCACTGGTTACCACTCATTTAGCCAATGGAAGAGACATCAGACTCACACTGGGCCAGTATTATTCACCCAGGATTTTAAGTTTCAACAAAAACAAAGAGATGGAGAGTGGGTAGTATACATTGCTCAGGACAGTGTTCCAGATAAAATGTTCACAATTTTGGTGAAGTATTTCACACTGCCTTGTTCTCTTCCTTAAGATTCAACCTTTTCTTCCAAATGGGAAATAACGGATGGTCTCACGTATAGGAGGAATATAAGGAACCCAGACAAAGGTCATGAAAAAGATAAAACTTGCAGGCAAACCACAGATCTGAGGCACACGTGGGTAGGAGTCAAACAAGAGAGGGAAAAGCACAGTGACGGTGGTGACAGGTGCTATGGTGGTGGAAGAATTATGGAAACCACACAAGAGGGGAGACATCAAGTATTGCACAAAAAGGAACAACAATGTAAGAAAATAAAAATAATAAGCTATAAAAAGATTCAAAATTTTCTTCTAAATGGATAGCAGCCCCAAAGTTTTCCAATAAATCCCCTTTTCATTTATTTAAGCACAGCATACAGTTGCTTAAAAGTAACAGAAATCACTGATCTGAAACTTAAATTTTCAATCTATTAAGTTATGACAAATTATTATGACAATATTAGACTGTGAGTCTAAAACTACTGAACAGAAAACTCCAAAACACCAAAAACTAGCAATACTAAAGGTTATTTGACATATAAAAATTTTTTTCCAGGTAATTCCTCAAAAAATATTCTGAAATACTGTGTCCCATCTTCAGCCTGTCTTCAAGACAGAGACAGAATTTCTACTCACTATGTCTTGATAAAAATCTAACCGCAATATTTACTGACGCTCTAGTAAATTATTTAGAAAGTTTTTTTGTTTTTTGTTTTTTTTTTTTACAAAAGATCCTTTTAGGAGTAGTAATGGATGGTCATGCTGGACTTGGCAGTGGATTATAGAAAGTGGTTTTCCTCTGCATTCAAGTAATGGGAGCTCAACTAGCTTATACCACACATCACTCTTTATAGCAAGACAGTTACATGTGGTGAAGGATTTAATACTGAGTGAAACCCACAGCGGGGGAAATTTAGAAAATTAACTGATCGGTGTTCTGTTTTTCTCTTCATACTATAAAAATGATCAGCTATTTGAGGAGAAATACCCTGTCCACAGTACAGCTACTTGTGGTTCCATAAATGAAGATGTGTTTGTAGTTTACACAAAATACATCTCACAGTAGGAGCCTAAAGTCAGTCAAATGTAAAGAAATGGTCAATCCAAAACAAATAAAGCTCCATTCTTATCAAAATGTTTCTAATCTTGTCTTCCTAGGCAGGGCAATTTTAGCTCTGTTGTACATGTGGTTCAACACATGCAAAAGAGACTCGAATTCCAAAGAACAAAGTTTTAGGGCTGCAATCTCCATATAAACAGTAGTGAAATTATAAGACCTATATTCATTGTAGTTCTGCAAATACATACTGGCCAGAGAATTTCTTTCCTACCCTGTGTAAATCTAGGAGTTATTTACCATGATATTATATCCCCCACTGAGAATAGAAGAACCCCAAATTCTTTGCCACTTTTTTCATTATCCAATTTAAGTATATTCAAAATCCTCCTAATCAAATATAAGGTATTACTGTAATTTTATAATTAATGCCAGGAGGTAGGTCACACCTAGACAATGGAGACACACTTCATTTAACTTACTGGTATTGAACTTTCTATTATTCGTAAGAACCGGCATTGGGAATTCATTGACTTCTGCATCAAAATCAGCAATGCAATTGTATTTAAACTGCATGGCTCAAATGTCACATAAGTAGCTACTGACAACAAAAATTGTACGGTGGCTGTACTGCTGGCCACTTCTACCCTTGAGAAGCGTGCATCCCTTTTTCTATTGCCTGGTACCAGCTCCTGTTCCTCTTTACTTTTACCCTCAAAAGACTAAGTCTCTTCACAGTGGTTGGCAAACGCCACTGCACACACTCAAGCCCCAGAAATGCACAGCGGACCCCATTAGTTCTCTCTTCACCTACTCAGTTCCTTCTCCACAGTTGTGGTGCCTCTTTGATTGTAACACCTTCTCCTTTACCAAGACTTCAGATGCTTTCATGACATAATGCTAATTTAGTTTTCAGATGTGCATGACTAGTAGTGCTAAAATCACAAACATTTCTCTCTCAAATGAAACACTGATGAAAACAAAGGATAAATCACTCAACCAAAAGCACGTTGTAAGTGAGCAGATCCAATGATCTACACCTAATGGTCCTGGTTCATAGTTAATTTTTATTTACAGTAGTAGCTTCTTGCATCACTGTATATCAATTATATTAGGAGAAGAAAAGTAGTTCAATATAAATATATTTCTATGAACATTAGAGATCCAAGTATTTACAATAACTTTTAAAATGAAGATTTCAAAACACCACGTGGTAAGCAATCAAAGAATAACATGTATAGTAAATGAAAATCTGGATGATAAAGCTACAACGAAAGTACTCAGTAACAGGCAGTGTAGACTGTTACAACTTCTATCTTAATGTAGTGATTGCATTTATTGTCTCATTTATTTAGCATTTAAAAAATAAGTACGAAAAGATAAAATGAATCTGAGATGAAAGGAAAAAAAAAGAAATAAAATAGAAAGCTGCATTTTAAAAACATTTCCAGGTGACCCTTAAGCGACACAAAATAAATTTATGAATGAATGCATACATCAATCAACTGGTACGCTGCACTAACTTTTGTCTCCTTTAGAGAACTGAATCCCTTCCTTAATGAAAAGGGTAATGCTAAGTTTCTGGTACAAGAATGAACCTACTCTCAAGTTTTCATAAGTTTTTAAAATAAAGATAACTGAAACAGTGAAGAAATTTTTTAATTATCATTTAACAGCTAATTTTCGTATTAAAATTTCCCTTTAGATTGCAGCATGCCATCAAACTATGAATTTTTTCCCAAGGGAATTTTGGGGGAAATTCCCCTCAGGAAATTTTTCTAGATGAAAGAATCACGACTGGCCTGGAGAGTCTTTTTGTGCATGGTCTACTCTCCCACCTTCTCTGTAAAGCAACCTCTAAAGCCAAAGACACCTCTTGCACCGCCTAGATTTTGTGACAACCCAGTGTCATTTAACTCGTGGCAGCTGCACCCACCAGCCTCTCACGCTCTGAATGCTGACTGTGCAGCCCCTGAGGACACTGGGGCTCTTGGTTATTTCCCACTTTCCTGCTCCAGGCCTCTGCGAACTCGCTCTTATTCCTCTGATCCTCCCTGGCTGGACACCCCACATGCTCCTCCTGCCCCTCATTTTACCACCAGAAATTCATCTAAAGTCTTTTTCTTTTCCCAACATTCTTCATGAATAATTTCACCCAAAAAGATCTTCTTATGAGTCCCAAATCTATACCTCTGGCTAGACCGACTCCTCTTTCCAATGAGCAATTGGTGCTTCCTTCAAGTAGATGCCCAGAAACACTTCCCAAATATCACATTCAGAATAGAATTCTCATTTCCCCTCAACTGCCACCCCCTTAAGTCCCCTTTTACATGAAACCAAATGAATCTCTGGGACTCCTCCCTTTCCCTCAGCAACGCTCCCAGACACCTACCACCAAGCCCTGCTCATCTTACCTCCACCTCACTCTCAGATAAATCACCCCTCCAGCAACCCTACCACTACTGTCCTGGGGTCCTTACCAGGTCTTGCCTCTTTTGCTACAATGTCCTATTTTGCTGTTGCTGTAAAATGAAATGGACTACTTATTACAAAAGCAATATGAATTTTCACAGCAGAAAAAATCAAAATAAAGATAATAAAGAGAGACATTAAAGTCATGATCCTTATCCAAAGTAAATATTCTTAATACTTCAATATACATCCTTCCACATCATTTTCTTGCTTCTGTAGCACATTCTCATGTCATCTATAATCCCCCTTCTAATCCATCCTTGACAAGAGGACAGAGTGATGTTATAAAATTCAAATATGATTCTGTAATTTCCCTGTTTAAAATTCCTGTGTGTGTGCCCAATTCTGCCTCCAGGATTAAAGTTCAGAAGCCATAGGCTGGCATAAATCATGCTGGCACTCTCTCTGCCTTAATTTCCAGTCATTTTCTCCACAGCCTCCTTTGCTGTGATCATCATCTTCTTACATTGTGTACACAGGACTCCGCGACTGTGGCCTCCACGGAGTGAGGCCCATCAGTCTTCCTTCATCTTGTTAATTATCGTCTGTCCCATAACTGTTTGCCTCCAATTATTGTGAGTGGAGTAATCCTTCAGCCTCCCCATTCTCATAGCTCCCCGATCATACCTCTTACAGAACTTACTGTCTACCACTATAATTGCCTTGCCCGGCCTCCCCCACCGCCTATGAAAAAAAAAGCGAACCAAAGGCAGCTTCTTTGTTAGCCTTAAGAACAGGATAAGTGGCAGTCTTGGGGACTGGGCGGGACCTGAGTTTTCACCCCACATCTGTGTACGTACCTCAGTGAAACTTGGGTAAAGCAGCCTCTTCAAACCTCAGTGCCTCGAATAAAATGCAGTGACTGCCCAGTCAAAGACTATCCATCAAGACAAGCCAGTGGTTCTCGCTAAGTATAATATTGCTCCCTGGGGGACAGCCACAATGTCTACAAGTATTTTTGACTGTCACGCGGGGCCAAGGGTGTTATTGGCTGGCACCTAGTGGGTAGAGGCCAGGATGTCACTAAGCATCCTACAATGCACAGGTTAGACCCTACAATAAAGGGGATACCCAACTCCAAATGTCACTAGAGTCCAGGTTGCGAAAGCCATCCCCAAAGCAGGTGATGAACACAGAGAGCCCCGCTCGGCACTTGGTGTGAGGCACTGCCTACCCTTGCGAGGAAGGGCTTTGCCCTAGTAAAGGAGAAAAGAATTGAGACTGCTGGCTGTGACAATGATGTGTGCAGCATTACACATTCGCAATGATGTACACTAAGCCTGTAATGATATAACGCTTTGTGGCGTCAACTTCAAGAAGAACTGATTTACTTCCAACTTTTACAGGATTTGAATTTATGCTACTTCATGTATCCCATGCTAGGTGCAGTGTATTCACTGCTTGTGTGCTCTAGCTCCATGGGGGACACTGCTTCGGTGTGACCCATGGAAGATGTGACAGTCGACAGTTCCTAGACTCATCCCTAAGAGGTCCTGCATGTTTCCATTTGTTCTCTGACATTCCTGCATAAACCAAAAGAAAAGCTTGCTGTTCTCCTTCTTTGGAGTGGTCACTATCTCATCATCTGTGTTCCAAAATGAGCACTCAGGAAACAGACCTAAGCATATTCCTGTGAGCCAATGCCTGGAACAGACCTGCTTGGATCTAACCCAGAGTCCAGAGCCAAGTCAAGATGAACCAAGACAGGGCCAGCCAAGCCCTCACTATCTGCTGACACAAGCGCAAAGAGCGAACGAGTGGTAGGCTACCTCTGAGACAGCGCTTGCTAGCTACGCAGCTGTAACTGACTAAGTAACAATATGCTTTTCTTATTTCTACACTAAAAATGGGAAGGAAACTGAACACCAAGACTTAACACCAAGCTTTCTTTCCAGAATGGACGCTCTCATCAAGGAGCACAGCATTAGCAACACCTACTAATCGCCCATCTCTTCACTCATGTTCAAGCTTAAATACTTAGTTACGAAAGGTTTCCTTTCCAATGGCAAATCAGTGAAAACAGTGACCCAGATTTGGCTAGTAATTTAGAACGCATTCAGAAACCACACAGATTAAGAAATCAACAGCTGTATTGTATTGCATTGTTGGCAACTGCACACAATTAGGAAAATAGACGTAGATGGAGATCAGCTTCTCTAGAGGAGAAAAATAGTGATTTTACTTGACTGTTGTGAAGTTAGAGTAATACCGTCTATAGTTAACATCCTGTTGTCCCAGCTTCTCCTTCTTTGGTTCTTGGTTTCTTGTGGCTTCTATGTTTATATATGAACCAGAAAAAAGTTATGTTCTCCTTATGGCCTTATAAGTTAAACTTAAGACCAGTGTCCCCATAGTAAATATGCAGTAAGTTATTTATTAGTGAAAAAAAATTGTCAGTTACATTTCATACTATCTTCAATTCCTATTATTTTTATCAAAAATGTTATTAATGCAGTCTCTGCATACCAACCTGATCAATACAGCAATGCTTAACAATTCTCTTTCCTTCCTTTTTCCTAGCACCTACACAAGATTAGAATTGCTAGAAATTGTCATCCTAATTAGCTATTGACAAAGTTTGCCTATGTAAATCAGAAACTAGAGCACTTTGTTTCTTGTATTATTATCATTGTTTACATCGGCAGAATCATACCTATTCAGACTCTCAGAGGAAAGTGTGTAGTGAGAAACTGACAGATTTCAGTTCACCTATTAAAGAATAATTACTGTTATACTCACAGACAGGAATCTAAATTTCTTATCAATGCATAAATATAAAGAATGGACAAAAATTACATGCTACCTTTGTACTTTTTCTTCTGATAGATAGTGATAAAGCAAATTAACCATTTAGTTAATATCCTGCAAAGATAAGAATTAATTTGAGTTTGGGGACTTGAATTATTTTTGTACTGTATTCTTCCACAATCTTCTAAATATACACACTGATCAAAGACCTTGCCAAGGAGAGAAGAGATTATTAAAGTTCAATATATGCAAAATATCTCCATCATAAATGAATTATTATACAAAATGTGCTGTTGAGAAATCCTACATATTCTCACTGTAAAGTCACAATGGCATCAGTACAGTATTACCTAACCCAAGCTTTCAACACACTTGCTCTCTCCATAGTCTAGCCTGGGCATCCTAACTTCCAACTTCCTCATATGCATTTCAATTTTATTATAAGCAACATGATTTTCAGAATGAGGAAAAAAAAAAACCACAATGTTCTTTCATGCAGAGTGAAGATCCAGTTAACGAGCAATAATTAATCATAACAGCTTGCTTCAAACTACATTCTTGTTGAGAATTATGCAGAGTCTATAAAATTGATAGCCTAGAGTGCTCTAGGAAAAAAAAAATCTATTCCTCCATGGTATCCTTGCTCAACTAACACTGCTAAAAGATGAAGCATCTTAGCCAGAAAGGAGAGAAATAGCTGTCATAAACAGGTTCCTTACTATTCCTGGAGTATAAATAAAATTTTGAACTGCCTGTTTAAGCTCCTTTTCTTTGCTAGCAATATTCTGTTTTGAAGCTTTGTTGATGGATGCCAAACTCTAAATATCACCTGTGAAGGAGATAAAACTCAAGTTTACAGGGAGGGATATGACTATGTCACAGCTAAGAAGATTTGGTACAACAATTTTACAGCAACCAGGGAAAAAAAAATCCTGCTTAATAGCAAATGCATGGAAATAAAAAGAAATAAATATCCCAGCAAATTGCAATTAAGTTGAAAATAACAAACCATGTGCCCCATCCTATGAGGAAGCATTCCACAACCAACCGTGGTCACATCTCTCCTGATAAAGCCCAGTCCCCACACTGTCTGTATCACACTTCTGTTGCTCTGTTGACCCCTCTCTTTGGAGATTATTCATTATCTTCCTAATTGGAATGTGAGAGCTATGAAATAAAGCCTATGTCTGCATCCTCCCTATACTTCCAGCACCTCACAGAATCTCAGGTCTAGAAAAGATGTCAAACATGTTCACCCACTGAATTCAACAGTGAAATTATAGCTCATTCTCCCAAGTATTCCCACTGATGAGCTCCATGAGGAAGGCACAAAGCCAACAGGCAGAAACATTGTATGTTCTGCTAGACAGCAATATAACACTCAGATTCTTTTCCTTATTAATGGGTGCTTTTATCTAAAATAGTTTAAAAGATACTAGTGGAATACAGGAAACGGTGAATTACTAGAACGATCATCTATAATTATTTATAATTTATGAAGCACTTAAATATTATCATTCCTAAATTAAAGGTGATATATGGAAGAATAAGTTGTAAAGAATAAGAATGAGTTATAAAGAATAGCTCCAAGCAAATTTTATACTTAATAGACAAACATATTTAAGGTAATGATGAGAAATAAGATAAAGCTTCAGAAGGATGGACAATAGGTAAGAAGGGCAATTTGCCCACCAAATAATATTCTAAAAATTAATTTTAATTCTTTATGATTTGGCACATATGTACTATTATGCTAATAATTAATATATCCATTTTTACAGTAAGTTTTGTATTATTTAGTGAATCAATTTTTGTTTACTATGAAAATGCAAATAAATAACTTCAATAAACAATGCTGATGGTAGGAATGGTAATAACAGTATCAAGAAGTAATATGCCATGGGGATTACAACTGAGATGGGAAAAGGCACAAAATGATATAAAAATAAACTATTTTATTATTTAAAAAATAAGTAATAATAATCTTGACAAATATTTAGCAACTTCAGTAATCTTACTATCATTATCACTTTCATTAGAATTTTCACAGTTGATTCAACAAATAAGGCTTAGCCACGTATCTATAAAAAGCCTAACTATAAAAATTACAGATAATAACAATGACTAGGTCTAAGGTGAAAAAATGAGTAGCCCAAGTAAGATTTTTCTTCAATACAATTCATCACGCTACTGGGGTATGCTTTATAAATATCAACCTAGAAAGATATCCCATACACAAAATCTTTACTGATACATAATTAAGCATTTACCATATATAAGTCAATCGTTTAAAAGCCTTATATGTCTATTCCCTTATTTAGTCTTCACTACAACATTTTTAGATTACCATGCTTGTTATCTTCATTTTACAAATGAGACATTAAATAACTTTTCTAAGGTCACCAGACCAAAATTAGAGCTAAACCCAGATGATGAGATTTCAGAGACCATGCTCTGAAGGTCTAAAATGCAAGAGACAAAATAAATCGCACCCCACTCTTATAAAAACACCCCTGACCAGCAATGAAAAGCAAAACAAGTCACCATAACTGAACATCAACCATAGGTTAGAAACGATGGCAAGGAAGGTAATGTGCACATGGGCATTTGTCTGTTCAAGCAAATCAGTATTTGGTTTATGCAACTTCAGGCTGCCTCCTCACATAGTGGAACTTTGAGCCTTTGTGAGGATGCTGATCCCTTTCATTGGGCCTCCATCCTCATGAGCTCATCATCTCTGCAAGACCTTACTTCTCCCTTAATACCATCACACTCGTTACAAATATGAAACATAATTCCTGCTCTTAAGCAACGATACTGAATGAACAGATAATTCTGGAAACAAGACCTGCTGGTAGAGAGAAGATGTGAAATGAGTAAGAACTAATTTTGAATAGATATAACGGAGATTACAGCAGACATTTAAAGCTATGAATATTAGATAGCATTTTAAGCTGCAAAAAAAAAAAAACTGCAATGCACAGAAGAATTTTAAATTGGAGAATGACACATGAATATTAAAATTTAAAACCTTAATCTGTTAGGTTACTCAGGATCAGCAGAAGACAAAACTAAAGCAGTTCAGTCATGAGGCTGTTGCAATAATAAAAGTATCAAAAGGAACAAGAAGGAAGGAAGAAAAGTTCATTCTTAATTGACAGGTAGAAGGCAAATGAGACTCTGAAGTTTTGAGCCTAAAACCCAAAGGGGAAATGGTAAAATGGTACCATGAAGTAAAGATGAAAAGTTGACTTTTAGTAAAGGATGAGAAATTTACATCCAACCATAACATTTAATGTGTTAGCAGACTATCCAGGCATAAATATATATATAGAAGGCAACTGAGAGACAGGGAATATATTAAGAATTAAATATTCAAAGCAACAAACAATAAAAGAGGAAAGATAGGAGGAAACCATCGTACAGTGAGAATGAGGGGTCAAAACAAGGTAGCAGACACACGAGATCATGGCACAGCTTTTAGAAGGTAGAGATAAGAGTATCAACCTGTAAATGGAATGAATAAGTACTATTTATTTTTCCCTTTAAGTGCTATTCATCAAACTGCTAGGCAGAATGGGAAAATGAAATGCCATGCTATTACCATCTGACATCATCTCTCTTAGCTTCTAGACAAGTCCAGAAAAAGTACACCCAGTAAGATTGCAGTACAGCGAAATAAACTAGAGTGAACTAAATTAACGTTCCTAAGCTTTCCACCAAAGGTCCATTAATCTGTTTCACAGTCAGGCTTAAATATGTTAAATGCATGAAAAGACTATATTTAAAGCTGAATTGTAATAAATACTTTGAGAAACATTATCTCCAAAAGAAAAAATAGCAGGTGGTTCCTGATCACCAGAAAATGAAGCAACTTCAAGGAACATTCAACATAAGCAGCACTGTCAAACATAAAGCCAGATCCTGTCCCAAGAAGTAACTGCTATAGAATTTTCTTCTTTCAACACCCAGAAGAAAAATCAGTAAAGATATGTTCACACAACAATCCACAAACAACACCTTTAATCAAAAGGTAATCTGTTAAGGATCACACTATTCCTTCACTTCTTTTCAATGTAAGGTCACAGTTATTAGTGCCTCATGGGAGTGATCAAAATTGGATTTGCAGACTTCTACAGTATGTTGACGATCACTTACAATAAAATCAGAATGAGAAAGGGAAATTGTCTGAGAGGACCATTGAGCCAGGTAATAGATTCAGTCTAATATATCCACACAGCAGGAACCAAATTAAAATGTAGATGGAATTCTAATATAGTCCAACTGGAAAGACTTGCTCCAGTTTCTTACAGAGCTTGTTTGCTGTTTGCAAACAGCTACTTCTGAAAACACAAAATTGATCATATTAATTATTTCAGACATCTCTACATGTACAAACATGTAAGCTAAAATAGCATCAAGGTCATAGTATTTGAGAGGGCAAAACACACACACACAGAGAAAAAGCAAAATACACCTACACCAGAAGCATCCCCTTACCTGATTCAACATCAGATCATAAAATAATATTTGCACAATTCTTAATAATACAGGTGATTTCAGTGGATCACAAATTGTGTACTTAAATGCAATATGCCTTCTAATTGTATCTAAATTTTTCCTAAGACTAAAGCAGCATGTAATCTATTACTCTCCATCCAATTCTGTTTTCCCATTTCCCTTCCTGGCTGAACAACATCCAGATATCAATTCCAGCCCCATCTGTAAGGAAAGAAAGATTTCAGCAATAATGAGCACCTTTTGGTAATTTCTAGGCAACCATTTGACAGAGGTGGGGGGAGAGGGGTCTCAAGATAGGCCCTGTAGATTGCTATCTGAAGGAAATCATTATGCTGCTTCAGTAAATTTTTTTTTTCCTTAAGACAATAAAAAATGGGAAGAGAATGGGTGGGTGGGAGAGAGGCAGGAGGTACAATGTATTCTACTTTTAATCATTCTGGTCACTGAAACTTACTGAAATAAGTGAAAAGCCTAATATAAATAGACTTCAAAACTCCAAGGGGCATTTATTTTTTAAATGAGTCTCCACTTTTATATAAAAAACACTTATAAACACTAAAGGCCGTAAATTAGAAGGTAAAACTGTTTTTAAATTTCTAAGTCAAATGTGTATATTATATATACATACATATATATACATATATATAATCAATTACATTTGAGTAGTTTTAAAATAAGCTATATGAACCAATATTTATAATTGATCATAATTCTAACCAGAAAAAAAAAACAGATAATGAATAGTAAAGGCTTTACTGTCTAAATTTTCTAATAAGTATGTTGTAAAATTGAAAGAAATAAAAATAATCCGACCAAGCATATCTTGGAAATTTTGAAACATAATATTTGAATTTGGTTTCCTGGGATTACAGGAACAAAGCACCACAAAGTGGGTAACTTAAGCAACGGAAATTTATTGTCTCATAGTCTGTAGACTAGAAGTCAGAGATCAAAATGGCGGCACAGTTGGTTTCTTCTGCAGGCTGTGAGGAAGCATCTGTTTCATGCATTTCCTGTAGCTTCTGATAAACGCAGGCATTTCCTTGACTTCTAGATGATGTTCCTCCATGAACATGTCTGTCTCTTTGTGCAAATGTGCTTTTCTATAAGGACACCAATCGCATACGCTGAGCTCCCACAATATGAACCTCATCCTCATTTTACCTTGTTTTCCTCTGCAAAGACTTGAATTCCAAATAAAGTTAGATTCTGAGATTAGAATTTCAACATTTCTTTTTTCCTTTTTTTGAGGTGGAGGGAGGGACACATAAATCAAGCCATAGGAACATTCTTGAAGTCAGATTAAATCTTTGTGGCATCTTAGTGAGCACCATGCCTTTATATCTACCCTGGTCACAGGGTTGCTCTAGCAGATGAAGCATGGATGGAAGCAATGCATGTCTTCTAAGAAGATGTGTTGAGAGTCATCTTTTCCTCTAACTAGAGCAAGTTCTCAGATGGGACTACTTCCTCAGTCTGGACAAGAGCACGTGAATATAAATCATATCAGTAGTATATAACCTCTTTGTAGCTATGAACCACTGATATTCTGGAGTCATTGAAACTTCAGAGTACCCAGTCAAGTCTAACTAAAAACTAGGTAATCCAGACATAGAAAAGAAAAGTAAAATTTCATGAAAAGAATACTTCAAAGTAAAATTTCAGTGAACAGTAAAGCTATAATCAAAAAAAAGTATATCCCATTAAAACTTTCATTGCTAAAGAATAAAACTTTCAAGTTAAAAAAAACAAGACATCAGAAACATGAAGTAAAAATTTTAGAAATAGCAAAAAAAAAATTAAAGATTAAAACAAAACTTAGCAAACACAAAAGGTAAAAAAGATAACTGATCTAAAAAGAAAGTTCTTGAAAAATAGCATCAGGATGTATAAAACTGATTATGATAGAGATGATGAATAACTGAGAGCCAAATAAAGAGGAGAGAAAGCGGAAGAGAAATGAGAGCAAAAGAGAGAAAAGAGAGCATGAGGAAAGAAAGGAAGAAAAAAATATGAATGAGGAAAAAAAAAACAAATTATTGGAAACCTGAAAGGGATTACCCATCTTCAGGCTTCCTCCACAACACCCCCACCTCCACACTCTGTGTTGGCCTTAATAAGTAGACTTGGGGGCCACTGAGATCTGCAGTCACTTTCTCCCTCTCTGGGGACAGGAGTCACCTGACCTTTGTTCCTCACCCAATGCTACCATTTTCAGAATATCTTCCTTCTTTCTTGGCAATCCACATCAGATGTCTTCTCTCACAGCTTAACGCCAAGATAGCACATTGAAAGGTAACTCACTGTCTGTTTTCTACAATACATTGTAAGCTTCTTGAAAGCAGTAATAATTTTCTATCCTATCTAGAGGTGAGAAACAGGTAGGACTCATTTTCCAAAGTTCCCTAAGTTACACTAAGCTCAATAAAGTCCTGTAAAGCAAGGAGCCATTTCCAATATAGATGATTTTCAGTTAATACAAAATTGCACAAATTTTGCTAATATAAATTATACATGTATCTGAGTATGGTCAGAAGGAATCCATGATACAGAGACATTCTAATTTGGAAAAGGACATCAGTAAGATCAAGATTGTTAAGTCATTGAATACCTCCCCGTGAACTCTATTCCTCCAAATCTCCTTTTTTTGAGTACAGGTTCACACCTCTTCAGATGTATGTTAGCACATCCCCCACCAAGGTACCATAGTCCTCTACCATCACCCAGTGGCTCCCTTTATTCCCAGTCACCCACCTTCCCCTCTAGTAGCCTCAATGCTACAATCAGATTTCTAGGGTTTGTTCTGGTTTAGTGCTATCCGTCTCTTTGTTTTGTTCCTTTATATTTGATCCATGAATGTAGTCATCTGCTATTCGTCTTTCTCCTTATGATATTTTTCACGCTGAATCCTATATGTTTGCCTCAATTTGATAGTCAAACCTTAGTTCTTGGTGTGGATGTTAGCTTCTAGCCAACATAGAGTGTTTGTTATGTAGCAGGCACCATTTAGTTACTGTACAGGGACTGCCTCAACCAATACTCATCCACTGCAGTCTAGAAAAAAGTACTGCTGTTTTTCCATTCTAAGAGCAAGGAAATGGAGTCCCAGCTAGCATTGGGAATGGGAGTCAGACCAGATTCTCTCCAAGACATTATTAACACAACAAAAGTTTTTCCGTAAAAAAGACCTGTTTTTATTCTATTATGAGTATTTTCAATTTATTCCTACTTAAGGAAAAAAAATGAATGTTTCCTAAGTTAACATTCAAACTAAGCTTATACCCTGAGGAGACAGGATCAAATAGATAGTACAAGAGAACAATATCCTTTAAGGTGCAAAAGTTCAATTATCTTTGTTTACATAAAAGTTAGCCTACAGGCAGAATTACCCAGAATAAAGGAAGCACAGCATAGCTATCCAACAATTACCCTTTATTTACTATTATGACTCTGGATCTTGAGATGCCATTTCAAGTCCTCTACATAAAAGCTATGGCATATATATTCCATTTATTACTACATATATTTTATGCTAAAAGCATGTAGATATGCATGAACAGCTACATTGAGAAATGGTTATAAAATTTAAGTCCTCTCTTCGTTGGTGGAGAGGTATCTTATTTTCCATTACATCTTACCACTTTGCCAATTAAATATTATGGACGATGGTGTAATATTTTCCTCTTTACCTGTTCATCCCCTGAAGCTATAGAAAACAAAAATCAAACAGCAAAGAAAAGTTTATACATTTTTATAAGCACAAGATATTATTTACATGATTTAAAAAGTTTTAATTTGGCAATAATGCCAGTTACATGAACTGTATTTTAGATAAGAGACAATACACTAAAATGTTATTATTCAAATTACTGATATTATTTGATAAACAGAACATAGTCCATTTTTCATGCGTACAAACATGGCAAATATGTTCTTGCTGTTCTAGAAATTACCCCAAGATTTCGAAACTGATCCCAAGAGTCTTAAGTTATCACAGAATCTTATATCCTAAGGGGATACTGAACAATAAAAAACTTTTTTCCAGTTTTATATAATGATGTTATACATTTTAGAATAAAAAAATATTAAAGGTAAATTTCTTACATATAAACTCATGTATTACCTGTAATTGCTGTTACGTAACTTAATTCAACACTGTCTCACTACATGCTTCTCCCATGAATTTCAAAATATCTTTAAAAATCACACACATTAATTTTGTTATTCATTGTTATAATGCCTTTTACTTTTATATTATGCTAAATATTGATCACTTATTTCATTGTGTAGAATCATGACTTATTCTATCAAAAATAATTTTATGTTCATACTTACATATATATGCTATTATAGAAATAGCATCTCTAGCACTTTGCGATTAAAGCCAGGGGAAGTTGGGCCATTACCTCCTCCACATGGCATTTTTTTACCCCTCTGCCAACAACCAGCCTCCTTTTATATGGTTCTGGCATAGAAGCTGGCACTGGTTTTGAAGGTGTATCCTTATTTCCAAACACATCAAGTTGTATACATTAACTATGTACAACTTTCTGCATGGCATTCAAAACTCTGTAAAGTGATTAAAACAAAGACTGCCCTCCACAGGACAATCAACCAAAGTCCCTGTTATATCCACCACTGTCCCTCTTTCACCGAGACCTTCAGAAAGAGTTCTCACGGATGGTGGCTGTGTGTCCAGTCAGCTCCCCCAATGGACTCAGATTTCAGGGTCCCTGTGAAAAGTCACCCTGTAGCATGGTACTCTCCCTGCCTTCCTCTCCTTCGTGGCCTCAGTTCCTTTCCTTCTAGGCCAAGGGCCACAGATGATCATGCTATGCCCAGCATCTGTCTTCTCACCATCTGCACAGCCTCCACTGAGGCCTGCGTCACCACATCTCTTAATTATAATACCCTCCTGCCCAGGCTTCCTACATCCATACTGGCGCCTCTACAGGCCAGCGCCAGCAACTCGACAGAAGGGTTCTTTTAAAATACAGACATAAAAACACTAATTGGAAAAGAAACCTGCATTCCTATGTGTACTGCAGCACTATTTGAGACAGCCAAGATATGGAAACAACCCAAATGCCCCAAATAGATGAATGGATCAAAAAGTTGTGATATTTTCATGCAATGGAATATTAGTCAATGATCAAAACAAGCTCATGCCATTTGTGGCCTATGGATGGAGCTGGAAAGGATTATGCCAAAGTATGTCAGAAGGAGAAAGATAAATACTAGATGGTCTCACTTATCTGTGGAATATAGAGAAACCAAACAAAAGGTCAAGAGAAAATCAAGACTAGCAGGCTGGTCAGAGAGCTAAGGTGTCCAGCAAGGGAGGGGGACAGAGGCAGGAGAAACAGGGGAGGGATGAGCACAGGGAAGATGTGATGGTCCACGGATGACACCATGGTAAGGGAACATGAGGACTACGACGAGTAAGAAAAATTTTAATTAGTTAATAAAAGAAAAACCAAGTCACACCTTTGCCAAAATTCCTATTTCAGGGGAAAAGTCATGGAAAGACTGCATGATCTGCTCCTAGGCACCGCTAAGTCCTCTCTCCCATCACGTGCCATTTCACTCTGCATCCCGGCCTCCCAGATGCCCTGGGACTCATTCCTCTGACACTCCAGATCCACACGCTCCTTCCACTTCCTAGAAGGCTTTTCCCCCAGATGGCCACATAGCCAAGCCCTGCGTTCACCTCAAGTCTCTGCTCAGTTATACTGTTAAGGGGCAGGATGTCCTAAAGAAACTCTGCAGAGTCTTGTGGACCCCACCCCCTACTCCAGCTTTCTGGACTCTACCCCCTACTCCAGTGACTGGAAACTACAACTCCCAGCAGTACCAGACAGAGAACTGCAAGGACCCAAGGGCGGACCAATTCTGGGACTTTGGGGGATAAAGAGGGTGCCATTGCATCTCTCTCTCGCTGGGGAAATGGCTCTCCAGACCAGGTGACTCCGTGTTTTCAGTCAGCCAAGCTGGTATGGTATTCCAGTTACTTTGTATCCCGCTCTCTTTCCCTGGGTTGTTCCTTTTCCGTTCCCCTTTTGTAAATAAACCCATTATTGACCCTTTTGTGTGTGCCTGCAGTACAATTGAATTTTGAGCGCTCGGATTAGGCCCCATAGACAAGCAGCCCAATCCACTCGGGGCTACCCAGGCAGCCAGTCCACTCTGGGCTATCCTGTAACATTACGACCCAATGTAAAACTGCACCCCTCCATGACTTCCAATCTCCCTCTCCTTACTGGGGACAACGTTCCCTAAAGCACCCGATACTTATATATAAAAGTCCGACCTGTACTCGTCTTCTAACTTCCCAAGACTGTGAAGAAAGAGGTCTCAGTTTCCACCCACGGGCACCCAGGCTCACAAACTACTGTCACCACATAGAGGTGCGGTCATGACTATCTGCTGAGTGGATGTAGGAGCCTTCTGCCACCCCATCCACCAGGGATCAACGCTACTCTGCCAGGACCTTTACTCCAGCACCGAAAAGGACTAAAAAAAGACATCGCACCACCAGGCACACTGGCTCCAGGAATTTACTAGCTGTCTCCCCGGTTAACCCTGGAGGTGGATTTTATTCATTTCCTCTCCCATTTCCTACTATAGCCACAACAAAATGTCACATCGTATACACATTTTTTCTACTCTAGTTCATAGCACTCCCTACAGCTAGAGTGGGGTTCACTGTCCATTAGCACACTGTCATTCAGGGTGATCACCCTAAAAATCTAAGGCCTAAAAATTAGTAAGAAAAGAAAGCTTTTTGTTGAACAGAAATATTAAATCTAAAACACAGTTTCACCAAAAAAAAAAAAAAGAAAGAAAGAAAAGAAAACCATATTCAGATGTGAAGTACACAGGGTTAAACTAGAAAAAAAAAGCATGGATTTCACTTTTTACCGTATATAAGTTTCAGATAATTTTATCAATATAATGGAAAAGTTTGTTCCATGGGATAAAAGGTTTTTAAAAGAATTCATAAATATTAGATTACAAAGTGAGCTACATTATACAATAGTTACATTCCAACTCTTCCCTCAAATGTACTGCTACAAAATATTTACAAAAATTCTATGTCAACTTATCTTACTCCCTTTTTTCTGAATATATTTAGTTATGGACAAAAATCAGGAAGATCATTTTAAATAAATGTATTTTGAAACTTATGAGACTTTCCAATTAACTTTAATGGTTTATCACTGCTTTCTAAAGTGAACATTTCTAAGATAAGCTCTGTTGTAAAAGTAGTTTGTAACTGTTTATTGATTTTCATAGTTTACAAATATCATCAACATTAGGATTTAAAAATGCAAAATATTCAATTGAAATAATACTAGAAAAATAATCACATACCTTATTTACACTTCTAGATAACTGTACTTTGTACCCTGCTCACAAACCAACACATTACAGGATGATTAAAAAAAATGACTCATGGCCCTCCCTGGTAGCACAACGGTTAGGACCCAGCACTACAAGCTGGCTGCAGCCGCTTCAGTGCGACTTCCATCTCCATCCCTGGAGCTGACCCACATGGCCTGGCAGACCTCTCCTGACCCATCTGCTGCTCCCCTCAGCAATGTACTTCGTCAATGCACCTGTTCTGCTCCCCACTGTGTCTCTAGTGAAGCCTCTCACCGCCCCTGTACCTCTGGCTTGTACCCCAGTTCTGTATAAATGCATAAATAAATCCTAAAAAAAAAAAATTACTCATTTTAGAAAACAGGATGGTGGTTGTCAGGGCTGGGGCTGGGGCTAGGCAGAACAAGGCCCTGGGCAAAGATACAGATTTCCAGCTACAAGATGAATGAGCTCTGTGACCTTAGCACAACAGCATTAGTGGCTGTTGTGGCCCTATCTTCCTGAAGGGCGAGGGGGAGGAGTGGAAACAGCAAGAGGGGAGAATACACCAGACTATGGCTAGGCTAGCAGAAGGGGGTGCCATGAGGGTGGGAGCAAAGGGGCAAAGGGGCACAGTGAAGAATCGATTATGGGGCTTTGGTGGCAAGTATGGTGAGATAGTATACACCTGTAGGTTGTATGTACTGTGCAGTAAATCAATGCTACTTCAACAAATAAAACTTAAAAAAAAGAAGAAATAATAATAATGCTTTATATACTTAAAAGTTGCCTAGAATGTCCATGTTCCATGTTTTCACCACAAAAGAAAGGAACAAGGTGATGTGATGAAGGAATGTGTTAGTGATAGCAGTGATCATATTACTATGCATATAAGTGTATGCTTCAAATCAACACTTTGAACACCTTAGTTTACACAGTCTTACATGTCAGTTATCTCAATAGAGCTAGGAACAGTTTTAAAAATAAATTTTTTAAACTAAAAACAAGCCCTCAGTTTAATTTCACCTTCAGAGCTGTGTGACCTTTAATATATCCATGCTCTACCATTAAGGAGAGGAGCTGGAAGACACGTGAGCTCACTGTCTGGGGAGGAGAAGGAAGCATCATACAGGAAAGCAAGCGACCTACAGACCAAAGAGAGCAAGGTGAGGATAGGAACTCTATGGACTGACACTGGGGGGAGCTGGCAGATGCTTGCATACCCAGAAATCAATGTTCAATTTGAAATTATGTGTGATTTTTCTATTTTAACTTCCTTTATCACCATCTAATAAAACTGATTTTATACATATATCTTAATTTAATGGGCATGTATGTTGTGAGTCCATGAAGATGGTGATTAAAATGTTCATACTGAATGGGCCCTCCCTAGTGGCGCAGCAGGTTAAAGCACTGCACTAAGAAGCTAAAGCCACTTCCGCATGAGTTTGATTCCCGCCTGCCCTGGAGGTGACCACATGGCGTGGCAGACCTCTCCTGACCCGTCCACTGCTCCCCTCAGCAGTGTACTTTGTCGATCTGCCTGTTCTGCTCCCCACTCTGTCCCTGGTGAATCCTCTCACCCTCCACGTCTCTGGCCTGTACCCCAGTTCTGTATGAATAAATAAATAAATCTTTAAAAAAATGTTCATACTGAATTAATATGTTAGAAAAGAGACACAAAAGCACATGGAAGAAAGCAGGACACAGAGACAGGCACAGCCATGTGACTAAGTCACTGGTATGTGCAGGAAAGTTGTAGGAAGCTTAACATTCCATAGAATGCAAGAAGAAACATAAGCTTTCAGCTAAAATTTTAAGACTTGGCAATCCAACTAATATGTGTACCTAGGAAAAAATTAAATACATACAAAAACATTCATGCCATGGCACAAGATTTTTCAGTGAGTATAAGGTTCCCTTATACTGTTGTGAAAAAGAAAGAACTGTTGTGAAAAAGAACTCTCTGATCATCAAGGAACCACACATTTTGAAAACAAGATACCTTTTCATATCTATTGCCTCAGAAAATCTTTTAAAACTATGACAGAACCAAGAGCGGGAGAGTGGGAGGAACAGTGACAAAGTACATCCACCACTTGCGGGAGTTCAAATTGGCTCAGCTCCTTTGGTAACAACTCAGCAATATCTCAGCAAGCTGGCTGTGTACACAGCCTGTAAGTCACAATTGCAATTGCATGTGTATGCCCTAGGAAAACATGTATCCAGGGAGAGATGAACAAGAATGTGCACTGCAAGTTATATGCGCAAAAATAAGTCTTGAAATTATTGCTGTGTCCATCAAAAGGAAAATGAACAGATGTTGCATATCTACAGCAGAGATATTTTATGAATCAAAATTGTATGGATGAGTAAGAGATAGATGGGGGAAGAGATAAATCTCAAACATAGCTGGTTGTGATCTCCAATATATCCCATTCTTTACTCCACACTGAGGTAGTTTATATAACACGCCATGTGATAACTTTTGCCAAAACAAGATTAAACCAATATAAATGTAACATAATGATAAACAATCTGATAAAATAACAACACATCTTCTACAAAATAAATGTATAGTTCTCACACAGAAAAGATTCACCTAAATCTTTCTATGAAATGTGTGTTTCACAGAAAATCAAGAACTATTTATCTAACACAAGCAAGTTAATATGCTTTCCTGGTGAAGTTTCTACACCAAGAGATAATATTATCATGATCAATCAAAATGAACACAACTAAAAGGTTACCTTTAAATTTACAAAAGAAATTGGTTAAGTCAATCTAATCTTTCGTCTATACTTAATATATTTTCCCCACTATCAAGCATGCTTCATGCAAAGCAAAATTTATTTTTAGGTGAAATATAACATAAGCTCCTGCAATTTTTATCTCTCATATCACAAGATTAGCCATTTTCGTAACTAATGGCAGCCTGCTGGCACAGGTGCAGACGAAATGATTTTTAACATTGCAGAGATAAAGGACAGCTGAGTAAAGACAAAGGCACCAAGAACTGTGCATGAGAGAGCACACCAAAGCTCGCACTGCCTGGAACTAACGGGGCAGAATGCAATCATATTTAGAATGCCAGCGATAAAAACAATGTAACATACTCCTTTTCAGTTTATAAAATCAACAAGATGTTGGCATACTGGACGTCTCAAAGAGCCAAGAAAAATACAATAGTTAACTTCAGGACTCTGTACAATCTGTGCCTGATAGTCTTGGCTTCTACTGGGCACTCAATGGACATTTAAATGCATCAAAAGAGGACAAAAAGAGACAAAAAGGAAAGAAAAAGGAAGAGAGAGAGAGGAGAGAGAGAGAGAGAGAGAAGGAGAAAAGAAGAGGCTGAAGGAGAGATGGAAGGAAAGCAGAAGGAGAGACAGCAGAAGAGAACCTGTCATTTGTCATTTTCCTTCAGAGCCATCCATCTCCCTGCTCAGCAGCATTCATTCAGTGTACACTTAGCTGCACTTGTGGGTATCTGTGCTAGGTACCAGAGAGTGAGAGAAATGAATGTCTCCAACAATGCCAGCCTAGGGCTACCTGTTCCTTACTCCTGAGCTCTGGTCAGGTGATACATTGTTAGGAATAACATTATTCCTTTATCCTCCCACATAATGCTTTTGTAAGCAATAATTATAAATATTATCCACCTCTGTAAATAACAGTTAAAGTGAACAAATTAAGATTAATGTACTCCATGCTTACTATAAATATTTGTATAAATCTATTTATGCCCTCAGACATTATTATAGTCAAGCACTCTTTGACTGTATACACGTGTATTTGTGTCTAGCACTTTACACTAGTTTTGCAGGAACGATACACTTGCTGTACAATTTACAGCAGCTCATATCTTTTGGTTTAAGGGTAGAAAATCCCCTGTATATTCATAATCTTAATTTGCCTTCTTTATAAATTATGATATTTAATTTTTAATATATCCCTATATTTCACTGAGAATAGGAACTTTTTATGAAATTAATAAATCTAACACGTAACCCAGAAAACCTGCCAATCTTTTAAGTACTTACACTCAGGGAATAAAAATTTAATTAGCCAGGAGAATAGAATCATAAACAAATATATTAAATCTTTACTATTCTAAATATCATTAATCACCCAGTTTATTGTAGTAATGTACATTTTAAAATGCCATATGTAAGGGGAAAATTCCAGAATAAAGACTTATAACTACCATATATTTTAGAAATATGTAAGCCATTGGAAATTGAAAAAGATAGGGAAAGATATCTTTCAAGGAAGATTTTTTTCCCTTAAACTTATCATCCCAATTTTTAAGCAAAACTCAAGTTTACAATAGCTTTTTCCAAAATATTCTTTCATTTTTGAGATTCTGAAACTGGTGTACTTTAAATTTTAAAAACTAAACTATATTCTCTCATTTAAGATCAAAACAAACTGATGAATCTGAAAGTTGGACAAGTTCCTTTTTTACAGTAAGTGACACAGTCCTCTGTCAACTTACTTTACTTCTTCCTGAATCACTCCACTCATTAGCGTATAAATGAATGTAAAACATTTATTAAAAATTATTTCCAAAGCAGTATAAAAGCAGGAAAAGCCACACTCCTGGTAAAACAGCTGAAAGAAAATAAACTCTTACATTCTCACGGACTGCTCTGCTTTATTCATGAACATTCTTACGCCCCTGGAAATGAAGACCAGTTATTTGCGTGGTGACAAAGCCAGAGTTCCTCTCCACAAACAGCACCAGCAATTATGAAGACGACAGATACAGACAGGAGACAGCGGCTTGTTCCCTGTACCTAATATAATGCTGCCAGAGCGACTGCCCTGAGGAAAAAGTGAAACCCCAGGTCTCAACTATGGCCTTTCCAAAAACAGATTTTTGTTTGGCTGTTTTGTTTATTTCTACAAAATTTGAAACAAAGGCAAAGACATGCCTTAAAGAAAAAATTAAAAGGGAAGCACACCCCAGTAGGCCCTTTCAGACCCTGGTGGGGATCTCTGAGCGCTGAATTCCAGAGCTGAATGTGGCCTGTGCACAGCATAACTTTCCCACTCCCTGCACCAGATGCCAAGATGCCAGCACTTTCTTCTCTTCCCTAAGCAATTCAGAGCTCCAGGCCTTCACCTCACTGTAATGTAGAGCCCGCTAAATCACAGACCACAGCAGCCATCCCCACAGACCATAAACAAAGGGTTAGTTCAAACACATGTGAACGTGGGATTCCCATGAACCATGAGAGAAGACACCACACTACGCCTCCTCCAGAGCCTTTTATGGCCCATAATGCCAGACAAGGTGAGTTCTGTTGAAGTAGAAAATACGAATGCAACCAAAGATCAAAACAGAGCAAACCTGCTTACCTCACTGGAGAAATGAATTGACTGTCCCATTAAATTTCTCCCAAGCAGACAAAGTTTCCCAATACAAGGTGTTGGCTTCTTGCTTCTCAGAAAAGTAAGACTTTGAATTGTTTTCAGATATTCTGCTTGCACAGAAACTAGAGAAGGCATTTTACTTATTGATAAGGTACTTATATGCAAAAGCAATCTCTCAAATTGTTTTTAGCATATATATTTAAACTTGCTGTTTTATGGAGGTGAGACTAAAACTACTTATCCTATTCATTAAATTAAAAGCAGATATTCTTCTTGTAAGAGACTGTGTTCCAATAAAGTTAGTCATTAGGAAAACTCCTTGTAAACTTATCTTGCTTCCTCATGATCCTTAAGTAAAATTTGATAGCACCAAAGAAGAAAATTAACAGTATTTTTTTAGCAAATCACATTTTATTAAATGTGATTTAACAAAAGGCTCTACCTTTCGTTTTTATAATGAAATGTTTAAATAAACAGCAAATAAAAGTATATCTAACATTACCTGACACTCTGGTGGACAGAGACAGTTCATGCATTTCCTAATATATTTTCAGCAGCCTAAACTCATTTTTGAAAGCCTAAAATTTCCAGGATTTCCATTTTATCTTTTTAACTAGACTTGCCCTATTTTGATCACTTTATCCAAGAGTATGTGAAAAGCACTACACTACTGCTGAAGACAGAAGAAAGTGTTCAACTAACATTCACTGAGTACCTACGTGTTATTAGTAACTGCTGGCTCTTTCTTCCGCTACAGTTAACACTGCTACCCAAAGATAAGTAGGCTTGATTTGTCATCACCTTCTTCTGCCACAGATCCTCATTTTGGAGGGATTAGGTTTTGACAATAAGAGAAAAAAATCATAATGGAGTTTCCCTAGTTAAATATCAGCGATTTTCTCACACTCAGGTCAATGTTTTCCATCTTCTTCAAGGTGAACCCAGCTCAAGTTTTCAAATACATGATCCACAAATCCCACCCACACCCCCAACTCTACTCTAAAGAGTCTACCCACTGCCTCTTGATCTCTAAAATGCATTCCCTGCATAAACTATCACTTTCCTGAGAAAAAAATATCACGACAACATTCTCTGTGGGTGATAAAAAAAAGTCTCTCAGTTCAGCCAGTTCAAATCAAGCAGAGCTTGCATAAAAGACACATGGGTATGTTCTCCTCCATCACATGAATAAATTCCATAATAGAAATAACGTTATTTTCTAAGATATCTTTAAAATGACTAAATTAATAACATCTTAAAATCTGACATTCCATGGCTTCTACAAAACAACATCCATTCATCATGATCTACATTTTAACTCAAATTTTATCCTGATTTATTGTATTTATTTAGTTAAGTATAGTTTTAAAAATTAATCAGCTTTGTGATTTAGTTATGTATGTAAACAAAGCACAGTTTAAATAGATTGGCATTAATATACTTACTTAAAAAGTTATATTTTGCATTGAACGAAAGCAATAAATTTGTTTGGAAAGCAATTTAATCTAGATATTTTCACTTTATTCATAAATAGAATAGTAATGCTTTGTAAAAGGAAAAATAAATTAAGCTACTTTATTGTAGTAATAAGGAATTTTATAGAAGAGATGACTAAAATCAAGAAAAAGATCATCTATTTTCCAGTATGCTTTATAATTTTATAACCCATTAATTTTATTTCTGAACATACTGTTTGGATTAAGGTTGAGTTCTGATCATAGCCAACCCTTAAAAATATCCAATTAATGTTTCCTATTTTACTATTTACCAGACTTGTCTGAACTTTGATGTATCATACTGTTATTCTTATAAAACCACATGAAGCTGCAGGGTGGAAAATTAGACAAATATTTCTTCAAAACAGGACTTACAGAATACACACATATTATTTTTAGTGATACAAACCTGAAAGTTATATAAGGTTATGATGCAATGCTCCTTCTATATAAGTAAATACCTTTCAGGAAAAAATACATATATAATTACCCAGTTAAAAGCCATGAGATTTTATGTAAGAGAATAGTTTAATTAAATCTAATTGTATCTGTTCACAATGCAGTAAAGCAATGGAGCAGAATACTGAGAGATCAGGAAAAAACCCCAGAAGGGTCTATATCCCCAAGGGTCATTTCATTATACAACAGTTTTTCCAGTCCAGATATTTATATGCCCGAGAGTGGCCTCAGATACAAGTTCTGAAGGTCAGACAAAAACCAAACCTCATTTTCTACCAGAACAATATGCAAAACTAAAGAAGTAAACCCAGCCAGGTTTAGACAATCATGGCCATAGACCGATGACATAACAAGACTAGATTTCACAATACATGATACATTTACCTTGAAAAGCAGCTGCATTTCGAGATATGAGGGACTTTAATGGAGAGCTGGCTGTTTGCAGCACCTGCTGCATATCTTGGCGAGCTACAATCTGGAATCTCTCCTCCATCTTCTTGGTGCAACATGTAGGCTTTCTGGATATGCAAACCTGGAGATCAGGTCCTGGAACACATGTAATATTCTTTCAGAATAATGACCTGCTCCCTGAGTGATATGAAGTGTTACACGTCTGGGATCAGCAATACACAAAAGGGGCTCTAGCCTCTGGAAGGAAGCAATTTACTAGGGGGAACTTAGTTCCTATAGGAAACCACAGGAAGATGTATCTAATGCCATTAACCCAAAATATTCTCAACCATTAACTCTTTACCCACATCTTATTAACATTTTAATCAAATATTAAGTATGACCTCTAAGTTAAATAATTACCATTAACTAACAGACTACATAACAGAAAGTGAATTACATGGCATGAAATATGTGCAGAGCTAAATCAAGAAACCTGAAATTCTGTCATTAAACACAGGCTAAACAAAAACTTCACCTGATTTCTCTGCTTATTACATTTGTGTTTCTTATGGAATAAGCGATTAAGAGAATAATGATATAAAGGGAATCAAGACCCCCCCCCCATGGGCCCAAACCCAAAATCCAAAATCCTACACATCATCTAGCTTGCTAGAGACAATTCTTACTGACAAAAGCACTTTGTAGTTTTAATACATTCTCAGAAAACCACTGGGAAGATGCAAAACCCATGAAATGTGACATGTATATTTGTGTGTGTGTGTGTGTGTGTGTGTGTGTGTAGATAGAGAGACAGAGATACAAATACAAAGATACTGGGTGGTTTAAAATACTGCTAATATGATTAACAAATCTCTTCCTGGAGAGGAGAGCACCTTCTACCTAGCAGGCGTGCCAGGAACCAGAAGGGAAAGGATGGGCGCGAACAGGGCCTGACAGCAGGGCAGAACACCCCAAGGCTCCTGTATTTTGGGGGGGGGTTTTGTAAGTTCAGGACATCTGTCTCTGTAGGACTTCATGTAATGACCTGTTCCACGCTTATGGCCCTGATCTTCAGGGTGCTCCACAGACCCCCAGGAATCTCCTCTGACCGATTTTAGACCAGAAGCTATAAAATATGCATGTGAGCATGGTCACACATGTGAGCACATGCATGCATGCACACAGACACACACACACACACACACCAGTCACCTTTAGCCTCCTACTTCCACACAGGTGTGAGATTTCAAAAAGCTGTTGCTGGATATTAGCAAAACATCTGAAATCACTCTGAGTTTCTTGCCAACCCAAAATACCAAAATTGCTAAGAACCCTGGTTTTAGTCTAAGTTAGACAAGTAACAACAGTGCTTGAGCTTTTTTCATAAAGGCAAAAAAGCATAAACTATTGATATGTGTCGTGGGTCATAGCAGGTAACTTCTTGGCGATTGCTTTCCATTTCACCTGCCTAGAGCTATACAAAAGCAAATTTCACCTCAAACAGTAACCTGAAGGAAAGAAAACAAAGCAATCTTCTCAGAATTATTCCTAAATGGAAGAACTGGGGAATCAGTTTTTGGAGAACAATACTAGAGATTGGGGCAAAGCACCCATGAATAAGCATTAAGGTTTTAAGTAAACATATTTCACAGAAAAGACTGCTAAGGAATAAAAATATTGATAGCAACAATAATAAAAATGGACCACTGAAAATACCTGCCCAAAATTCGAATAAACACCTATGACTGTTTTGTTAGATCACCTTTCTTCACATGGTCTAATTAAAGGCCCCAAATTACGGTCAGGCCTTCCTGTTGAACTGCTGTCCTCATTTCGGGGACCATGGGCCACTGTACTCTTCACACACTGGTTTTATTTCATTTCCCCATGGTCACTAACTTTCCACTGGCCACCACACCTTTCTCCACAGCTTTCTCTCTGCCTGGAACACTTCTGTCTTGCACATGCTCAACCACCATCACCTCAACTGTCACCTACTTGAATCAACCTGTTGCCCTTTCAGTCTTAACTCAACCTTCACACAGAGCTTGTCCTTCACTTCCCAGCCAGCGTCCATCCCTATAAAATGCTCTGAGAGTGCTTCACACCATGTACTGCACTCATCAAAACGGCAGTGTTATGTTCCTCAGTGTGATTACCAGTGAAATGGAGGAATTTTTGTTCATTATCACATGACAGCTGTCCAGCACAGAGCGTAATAAATCATGAAACTCCATTTCCACTCAGTGAACTGAAGGCTGAGGTCACTAGATTGTCTCCTCTAACCCTTACAGCAGCTCTCTGAGACAGGGACCCTTCCACCACACTCCACAGATGAGGAATGGAGACACTGAGGAGGTTTTGTCAGTGCCCAGCATCACACACCACATTGCAAAATGGGGAGCCACTGTTTGGAAACAGGCAGGGTGATTCAGGCTATCTGTGACCCCATCACTCTGCAGACAGGAGTGCAATGGCCTTCACTCTCTGGGAGATATGCCCACAGATGACACCGGCCACTTTGGAGCTCAGCTTGGAAAGGAATCATCTTTTGGTAAGTTGCAAGAAAACAGATTTTAAGTTAGGAAGCGTCAAAGGAGCTTTCCTTGAAAATAAACTAGTTAAAATAGAAGTTATAGAGTCGCTGGTTGCCTTTTTGCCCAATTTTAACTAGTCAAAAGAATATGTAGAAAGATGGCACAAATTACCTAGACTGTTGTCCGCTACGGTGTGGGAGAGACAGCAACTCTGAAGAAGCACGGGTAGCAATTTAGACCACTTAGAGCAAATACATTCCTCGGGCTGATGAGGATCTGTGTTGATTAAGCCCGACTTTCACTTAGAATCTTAGACGTTCCTAACTATGACATAATGCTAAACTCCAAATCAAGACGATAATTCAAAGATCTGGTTACGTCTAATTGACTGAACATCTTCATCAGTATCATCTACAAAATATACTGAAGTTACTTAGTCTTGGGGTTGCAGGGGAGGAGGAAAAGAGTTGGTCATTAAGAAACTAGTTCCTTCGCTTCCTGCGTCACCCAAAAGGCAGAAAAGATGAGCCCGTCATCCTCAGGGAAAGGATAACGGCTTACATTTTGTTCACTGCATAAGCACCGAGGACACAGTAACAGACTTACTGATCACAAACCCAGTCTGCATTATAAACAGAACAGGCATCATAACAAAGTAAAGCCAGAAGCCAGATGAACCGAAATAGCTATGACATGATAACAAGACATTTTAAAAAATATTTCAAAGCCTGGCTTCAAAGAATACAGCATCACGGAGATACTATGCAACAGTCACGAGCACACAGTACAGACTCAGGGGCCGCAGGGGTGTGTCTGAATGGGGAGATCAAGCTCCACAAAAAGAAAAGTGCTGAAAACAAACAAAATTAAAAACGCAGCAGCAGGCTCTTTGCCCAGACAGCCCCCCAGCCGAATTGTGAGCTTTTCTTGATTTCCCGCCCAGAGAAGCAGTACTGGTTCAGTCTCCGGTTCTGTGCTCAACCTAAGAAATTCTTACACTCCTCGACCTGCTTGCTCATGCATTTTTAATATGTTAAAATAGCAACACTGGGAAGCACTCTAGAAGTGTGGCGGAAACAGAGTTTTCATGACCTCCTAATCCCCACCAGAACCAGAGGAAAAATTACAAAATGCATCCAAAGAAGTAAGACAAACCTCAGGGACAAGGTTCAAACTCTAAATGGGGTGGAGGAAAACCAGCTAGAGTGACAGGTTTCCGCAGTATCAGTGTGGGCAGGAGGTAGAAGAATGAAATTCTGAAGGGCGTGAGGACAGCAGAACCCCAAAATAGCTAACAGGAGTTGCCACACAGCAGACCAACTTGAGAGCAGCAGCTGAAAGTAAAAGGTTAGTGCGCCCTCCACTATTGGTTGTGTGTGAAGGATAAAAAGTAAAAAGGGATGAATGTACAGGGGACATTCAGACCCATCAACTCTCAACACAGACCCAGCAGGATTCTTCCCAGGGCAGACACCAGCCAGGAAGAGAAACTTCCAGAAGTGGCGTCAAAATTCAACAGGAGAGGGCTCCAAAAGGCATAGAAAGAGAAAGTTGAGACCTAAGTGGGAAGGGAAATAGTCCAGGAAATTCAAAACACAAGCAGCTATATTTTTAAACACTACTCAGAAACAACAGAAGAGGAAGTTAGAAAAGCTATTCTGTAGCTATTCTCTAGACAGTTAGAAAAGCTATTCTGTAGCCCTTCTCAATCTAAATGTTGAGGGGGGGAAGAGTAACTTCACATAGATTGGACCACGGAAAATATTGAGGTCAAATCTCATACAGAGTTATTGTAACAAAAAAGAGAGAAAGGAACAGAGTAACATTTTCGCAGACAAAGACAGCACATCAAAAACACAGGGCCCCAGAAAGAAGAAAACAGACCAAAACTTGAACCATACTATTTTACAGCCACCTAAAAACAATGACACAACACATAAAAGAACACAAATCAGAATCAGGAAAACGCAGACAAGAGCTGACTATAGTCAGGAAAGAATTAAAGATGAAAGGAAAAGACAATGAAATGAAGACCAAGCTACAAGGAACACCGGAGCAAAGCACACAAAAGTGAAGCCTCGAGAGAAAGAGAAGATAGAAAACTGAAAAAACAAAAAGAACAAAAGTAATAAAACTTTTTTAACTGTAAAGATTAGAAAGACAATAACAACAGATATTGTTAATAACATAACACCCTGAAGGAGAAAACAAGTCAAATTCCGATAGCCACATTCTGTTATACCAAAATCATGTGGTTGCAACAGGAGATGAAAAAAGTAAGTAATAAATATTCTAATTCTATTCTCCAACTCTACCCTGTATCCTGGGGGAAAAAAGGGTAGTTTGGTATGGAAGAGAGCAGACACAGCTGTAAAGAGGTTACGGAAAACTGCAAACTACAAGTGTCACTGAAATGAAGACTTTTCCTGTAAAGCTCACTGAGAACAATGCCTTAGCAGTGGCAAAGGCCCTCCCTCCTGCCCCAGGACCCAATTAGAGCTTCTCGAAGGAATGCCTCATTCAGGGGCTGGGGCAAGTAAAGCAGGAGGCAGACTAGTTGTAACAGGGGAAGTTCCAAGTTCCGTGCCCCACCCAGAAGGAGGGTGGAGCTGAGCAGAAAAAGGAGAGAAGAGAAGGAATCAGAAGAGAAGAAAAAAAGAAGGAAGCAGGATGGAGAGCCAGAAGGAGACCTGAGGAAGCCCCATGAAGCAGCAAGCATGTGATGAAGAAACCGGGCTTGTTTCCTGACCCTGGACTAGTTAAGGCAGATATGGGTGAGAGACCTGTAGGGAGCTGACTATGGCAGTGTTCATATTGACTTTGATGTTGCTCTTTTCCTCCCAGACTTGTCTGGCCATTTCTGACCCTTTCCCATGGTTCCTGGCCAGAACGTGCTTTAGTCTTGTGGCAGCTTTCAGGCCTTGCTTTGGACCAAACCCTTTTGGGTGGACTTTTGCCCGCGAGGGGATGGGTAGCTTCAGGTGTTTAATTTAGACACTACATTCTTTGTCTTCTGTATTGTATACTCACTGTATTAAAGTCTCTTTTCATTAAAGTTTTATATGTTTTGTCTTGATGCAGCAGATGGCAGAACCCACTTAGAGCAGGCAGGTTTGGGGCTTCCCGGGTGTCCCTCTCTCTCTATCCTGTAACATAGTGTCAACATCTTGTCCACCTGATGGCAACGCAGCTATCAAATAATGAAGTGGGTCACAAAAAAGGACTCAGGCCTGAAAGGTCCAGCACAGTAGGGAGGACGCAGAGACAGCAAGGCCAGTAAAACCAAAAGTAGGTTTATTTCTGCGCTTTCAGGTGAGGCTCACTGACCCCAGAGAGGGTTGAGGTCAGAGAACTCGTGCTGAGGGAAGGGTAAGGGGAGGAGGTAAGAGGCCTAGGTACCCCCACCTACGTTTCTGCCCCAGAAATATACAGGTGGAAAATTTTGACAAGAACCTGGAACTTATTTTTCTACCCAGGTGGTGACAGAAGTCATGAGGTTATCACTCCTGAATATCTGTGTCTGCTTGGGACAACCTCTCCTCCCCTGTGCCCATGTTTGGCTGGTGCCTGACCCTACATGGGCGTTATTAACCTGGTGTTACAGTGATTTTTCTTTTTTTTTTTAAGATGTATTTATTTATGCATACAGAATGGGGTAATAGGCCAGAGGTATGGGGATGAGAGGATTTGCCAGTGACAGAGTGGGGAGCAGAACAGGCTGACTGACAAAGTACACTGCTGAGGGGAGCAGCGGGCAGGTCAGGAGAAGTCTGCCGCGCCATGTGGGTCACCGCCTGGGCAAGGATTGAACTCATGCTGAAGTGGCTTTAGCTTTTTAGTGCAGTGCTTTAACCTACTGCTCCGCCAGGGAGGGCCCCTTACAGTGATTTTTCAATAACAAAGCAAGTTTCACCTTTATCCCCTTTTCTGGCACTGAGCTCCTAAAATTCTTGCAATTTGCTAAGTGCTAAATGTAAAATTGTGTCTTGTTATGTTAAGCAACTTTGGGAATACCCTTAAGTTACCTAAGGATGGGGGTCAGTTGCCAGAGGGACCAACTTTGTGACTGGAAGTAGGACACTCCCTCCCCCAACACACACACACACACACACAACACACACACACACTTCCTTCACCACTGGTGAAAAGAGGCTGGAGGTTAAATCAATCATCAGTGGTCAATGAATTAATCATCATGCCTATATACTGAAAGCTCCATAAAAATCCCAAGGGCAGGGGCCTCCCTGGTGACCTAGAGCTTAAGACTCAGTGCTATCTCCTCTAAGGCCAGAGTTTGATCCCCAGCCAGGTTGCTGACCCACATAGGGCAGCAGACCTCTCCTGTCTCCTCCACTGCTCTCCTATGCAGTGTAATTCAGTAGATTCACCTATTCTGCTCCCCACTCTGTCTCCAGTGAATTCTCTCAAACTCTTCCTCTATGCACACCTCTGGTCTACACCCTAGCTCTTCTATAAAAAAAATAATAATAATAAGTATTTTAAAAAATAATCCCAAGAGCAGTGTGTGTGTAGCACTTCCATTTGGGTGAGCACACAGAGTTTCTGGAAAACAGGAAGGCGGGTCATGGCAGTTCTATTTCCTCTCCAAGTTACCTGTATCCTATGCATGTCTTCAATTTGACTCTTGCTAAATTAAAACCTTTTATAATAAACTTGTAATCTAGTAAGTGAAGTGTTTCTCTAAGTTCTGTTAGTCAGTCTAGCAAAATAATTCAACACAAAGAAGGGATCTGGAACCTCTGATTTATAGAACAAGAATCAACAGGTTGTGATGGCATCTAAGGGGGCAGGGGTGAGGTAGTGGAGAAGGAGAAAATGTCTGTACATCTCAACCCTTAACCTATGGAATTTCATGCTATCTCTGAGTAGAAGTGTCAGAATTGAGTTGACTTGTAGGACACCCAACTGGCATGTGAAGAATTCCGTGGTAGTGTATGGGAAAACTCCCATCATCCATTGATGTCCTGGTGATCAGGACATCAAAAAAAGCTGCCATAAGAAAATATCATAGAGTGGCCTTATAAAACAGAAATTTATTTTCTCACAATTCTGGAGGCAGAAGTCTAAGATCAAGGTGCCAGCAGATCTGGCTTCACTTAAGGTCTCTTCTGGGCTTGCATATGGCTGCCTTTCCTCTGCATTCCAGGTTTCCTTACTCTTACACACACAATACAACAGTGTCTGTAAGCTTACAGCCCATTCTCATGATCACACTGAAACTGAATTATCTCCTTAAAGGCCCATCGCCACATAATGTCACAATAGGAATTAGAGCCTCAACTCATGAAATTTGGGAGAACACAATTTAGTCCACAAAGGAAGCCAACTCTAGAAAGTTTCTACTGGTCAGACATGGGACAATCTGAGATTCAGTAATAGTAACTGCAATGAAGTGCAACCAATCAAATAAGCAGAAATCCAAGGGTTTTCTGAACCTGTGCTTTATTTTTGTAGTAAAAAAGGCTTTTCAGGGCCCTCCCTGGTGACGCAGCGGGTTAAAGCACTGCACTAAGAAGCTTAAGCCACTTCCGCATGAGTTCGATCCCCGCCTGCCCCGGAGGAGATCCAAATGGCATGGCAGACCTCTCCTCACCCGCCCGCTGCTCCCCTCAGCAGTGTACTTTGTGGATCTGCCTATTCTGCTTCCCACTCTGTTCCTGGTGAATCCTCTCACCCTCCGCATCTCTGGCCTGTACCCCAGTTCATGAATAAATAAATAAATCTTAAAAAAAAAAAAAAAGGCTTTTCAAATAGGACTGCTAGTGGATAGCACACTTCTTCTTGGTGTTTCTAACTTCTTCCACTCCCTATATCCTCTTAGAGGAGTTTGACATTTGCAGCAATCTCAGCTTTACTGATGCTTGACAAAGGAAAAGGCCCTTGGAACCAACACAATGAGCTCAAGATAGATTTCAGGTTCACTAGAATGAGGCTACATGCCATAAAATAAAAAGGACTTGGAATTCAGAACAGGAAAAATATAATGGGGAGTTTGCTCCTTCTGTTCTCTGAGCATTCTTTCCTGTCATATATTCTGAAACTGATAGGAATTTTTGAAATGTTATTATGGTAAAGGGAGCTTGAGTTAAATGTATTCCTTCTTCCAGGTACCCATAAGTCCCTGAATCTAGCAAGAATCAGACAATGGCACTGGACATGTCAGGAGTTGAGCAGACCATGATCCCTACCCCAGAATTTCCTCGGAGCTGCTACCTTCTCCAAACTCACGTGCATGTTACTGAGATGACAGTGACACAGACACAGTCTTGACTGACTCATCCCGGGCTGTCAGCACTGAGGGAGTGGGCAAGAGAAAGGCCTGGAGATATGAACTGGAGAAGGAGAGGAATCCCTCAAAAGGGTTCCTCAGAAGTAGTCAGTGAGGTAGAAGGAAAAATGGCAGGGCAAGAGTGGGGCAGAAGAGAGTGACATCCTGCGAGGGTCTGAAGGAGGAAGAGACCAGCAGTCCAGGGTAGGCAGTCACATTCTAGAAGCCTGTCCTCATCCCTCAGGTTATATTCTCAACTCAACTAGACAGCAACTACCTGAGCAATCTCATAGCATTTGAAGTCCTATTAATTATAAGGAATAATTGTAAAGTCAGTTCAACTCACTGCTGCGCTCAAACCTGTTTGCCAGCTTTAAAGCATATTCCCTTCTATGCTCTGCCAACTCTGACAGGGAGGGCTTCTAAAAGATCAGACTGCCACTCTGCATCCTGCTGCCATCCTGAACATTTTCTGTTGTGTTCGGAGTGGACTCTTTAATTTCTGGTTTTCTTCCCAAGTCTGGAAGCTTGGACAGGGTAAGGGCCAGCTAGCCACATTTCCTAGTGTATTGCATAGAACTAGCATCGTGCCCAGGGCAAGCCGCCTGTCCTCCTGCACTCTTAGCTGCCCTGTCTCCTTACCTGCATGACATTTTGTAAGAAACCCCAGAAGGCACTAGGCTAGGTTAAAATTAATTATGCAGTTTTAATTATAGACCCCGGATGAGCATATTGCTGAGGACATTAGAAACTTATTCGATAACCCATCAGAAATAGGAGTTGATACTCTATTTATAGTTTTACAAAGAGTCCTTGTATAATAATGCATCATTGTAATTTCTAGATGCATCCTTTTTGCTTACGGAGTACTGACATTGCTCTATGAAAGCATACATTAATATCAGCTATTAAATTTTGAAAGAAAAAATTCAGAAAGAGTATAGTGTTTCACCTATTTGCAAGTTTCCATGGTTCTGGATTCAGTTAATAAAAAAAAAGTACCATTTGGTCATCTGAAAATGCAGACAAACAGTGCCAATAGAATATGCACAGGGAGAACAGTGATGCTGTCGCTCAGACATATAAGCCATATCGGTGAGCCTTCAGCTGATAAAGTGCTCAGGATTGATTTCCAGACATGGCTGATTAATGTTCACACAAAACACTACAAGCTTGCCTTTTACAACCAGTAACAAGTATTTCTAATGTGAAAGTACATACTTTATTTATGTCCATGAAGCAGAGAAATGGTATGCTAAACAGAACGTTTTCTCTTGAAACCATGGCTTAAGATTTGAGGATCTGTGACGTGGCGACAGGCTTGGAGACAGAAGGCCTAGACACAGGTGTTAACGCAGATGTACCTGAAGCAGCAGCAGGATGATCCTCAAGACTACTTGAAGGATTAAATGAATGAAATGTAATCACACCCCCTTGGTTTTACTTTTTGTAAGATTTATTTATTTATGCATACAAGAACTGGGGTACAGGCCAGAGGTGCAGGGAGTGAGAGGATTCACCAGACACAGAGTGGGGAGCAGAACAGGGGCATCTACTGAAATACACTGCTGAGGGGAAAAAAGGCTCCAAATTGTCCTACTATTTGTTACCCAACACACCTAAGAGATGATCTCAAGAGCCAATGACCGGCATCATTTCTCTAATAATGTGGCAGAGCACCTCCACGCTGGGCTGAAACAGAATCTCAGCAATTAAGCACAAGTATTACATTTAAATCAATTTGCAACCACTAATGTATGCAAATGTGGGCTAAAAACCTTGCTGGGATGGGGATGGGGATTGGGGTGGGAAAAGAGAAAACTCTCAACCACAAATGGAGTCAGACAAACATGACCAAGCCATCACAATTTCTGTGAGACTGGCCCACCTCATAATAACCCCTATTTCTTTTGAGAATTGCTCTCTTGAAAGCTCAACAGGAGACCTTGACAGCACGTGTGTGTCATGTGACCAGAGTCTCTGAATTGCAGTTGAAAATGTGACTCAAACAGAACCAACCAGATTGTTTCATCTGAGAATTTAAAATTGGAGCACAGACAAAGTCTAGTCTGTTCTCTGTCAGAGCTATTTTATATATAATTTAGGAGTGAAGTACCCATGCTATCTCACCATGGAGACAAAAACCAGAGTGTGGGGAGAAGAAAAAGAAGGGGAAAACCTTCAATGCTCTCAGACATTCGTTGGAACTATATAATTACAGAAAAAGACTAACCTCCTTTTCTGAGGTCCAATTACTTCCCATACTTTGGGGTTTCATGAGCTGCACCTAAAGGCTTTTAATCACTTTTTTATTAGACCAAATTAGTTTATGTTTCTCACAGTCAAAGTGTCTAAGCTAAAACTTCTGTGAGGGAGCAGCAGGAGAGGATGGATTGAGCAACAAGTGATATACAAGGTTCTCAGGAACCTGAAATCCTTGAGTGTGGAAAAGCCAAGTCCATTAAGCCTGACAGAAACTGTGGGCTGGCAGGCAGAGTGGTTTTGGGTACAGATGGTGACTAACACTCAAAACTGTCCCAATCCAATCTTGAGAGCTTCTCTGTATATCTAGAAATAAACAACAGATCAAAATAAACTCAATAACTTGACAGCTAACCACTTCTGTTCTAGGGAATCCCCACTGCCACCATGTTTGTTTAACATACATAAAAGCAAACTGTGTCACTTAGAGGCTCATGAGTAAAAATCCCACTCAAACTGGGAAAAACCATAAGGGATTGAATTTGTTCAGAATTAAATATAATTAGATACAATTGCTGTTGAGACCAGCTTCCCTCCCCTCTGTTGTTCCACTCCATCTGCCTTAGACTTGGCTTTGCTGTTGGTCACTCCAACATGAGCATCCCAGAAACTCCAGCCTCAAGTAGAGAAATGACTGCTCTGATTCAGTCCGCACACTCGGAGGAGAAAGGTTCTCTCTCCTAGAAGGCTCAGCAGGCTTTTCTACACATTATGTACTAAGCCCCGAGGCTTATGCTCCCATATCTGAACAATCACTGTCGCCACAAAACATATGCTGATGGTTTGACAGCATCAGGAACTCAGGGCTTGTCAATCCCGCTCCAACCACTGTGTGAGTTTGAGTGTGGTTTGGTCTGAGTGAACCAGGCAGCCAAAGCAGGTTATGTGATGGATGCCTGGAAGCAAAAGCTGACGACAGAACAATACACACCACTGCAGACGGACAGCCGACGCCCACGGCACTGCACACAAAGAGTCCAAACTGACAAGGGAGAGGCAAAGCACTTGGGGTCTCATGTAATGCTCATTGGGGTGCTGGGGTGGGACAAGCAGGAGCAGATTTCTACATTGTCAGGAAGATGCTTAATAGCGGTATAACATGCTATTAGTTTAATAGAATTTATTCCCACAAAACAGACTTGAGATAGGAAGACCGCTGTATTTTATTTTCTCTCTTAATACTGAGTGCACTAAAGCGTAGAAGGGTAGATGATTGTGAGAACTCAGGGAATTTACCAGCATCCTCTTAGAACTATAAAATAATCAAGATGTGAAAGGCAGGTTGGATTTTGGAAGTCAAGAGGGCAGGAGGCCCATTCTCTAGGCAAAGGCTGAAAGAATTCTGTATCTCATTCACACAAGAGAGAAATACACAGAGATTCTGCTTGTGTTTATCCGGTAGAAAGGAGGACACCAGAAACTAGAGCAAACTGCTCGACTTCATGTGTTATAGTCTCTGTGGCAACTATTCTGCCCCACAGACAATACAAAGATGAGTGGGCATGGCCAGATTCATCCCTCGGCCCGCAATTTGCCATTTATTTAGAGACTAAAATGCGTTGACTAATACCATGGCACATACTGAAGCTCACAAGAGCTTGTCTTTATATTCTGAGAGCATGTCATGTCGATGAATAAAATCTAGTTAGTCACCAAAATAAACCCAGCTATCACAAGGAAGAACACACAGACATGATATAGCTTCCGCTATCTCCCTAACACTCCAAGTCACTTCATTTTAAAAGATTTCGAACTGAGTTCCCCCAACCACCACAAGGGCTCCTGAGAGTGACCACCACCCAGCAGCTTACAGCAAGGTGCTAGAGTCACACAGCGTCCTGGCTCTGGGTCACAGGAGTAACGGCTGTGTGTTCCTCCACCCACCCCCAACTCCACTGTGGAGCCCCAACTCCAGATGAGAGCAGAAGTCTGGGCTAACACCCACCAACCAACATTCTAAGAAAGTACTGGACTAATCTGCTTTGTCTCATAGCCTGGTTTTGTTTGGTCACTGCTCAAACTATAATCCCCTCTAGAATTCCTTCTGATACTTTCACCCTCAAACTGGCCATCTCTGGTAAGTCACACAACCCCTTACCTTTCTCTCCCAGACCATTCATTGCACTGTCGGGTATCCCTAGTAACCCACTTCCTTCCCCAAAGTTCCCTGCGTTCTCTTCCCTCAACCCCATCAACCAGAATGTGGTGCTCCATGGAGGGTGCTCACCTCTACTTCTTCATCAGAGTGTTTATTCTCAGACCTTCTTAGCAAAGATGGAGAGTGAGAGGGAGTTTAATATCTTCCCTGCTCCAAAATACAGATTTTAATGAATCGCTCCTAGGATTTCTGCTGTAGGACATTTTCCTCTGAGACTTCTGCTACCTGACATTCCACCTTCTTTGCTATCATTCATCCCTCCTACAATGCAGAAGTCAGTCCAAACCCCCATCTTACACCCTATTCAAGACAGCTACACATTCCTGAGGCTTAGGATCTGGGGGGGTGCGGAGCTAGATTTGGGTTCCTGATTCTATAGAACTCTTGTTCTCATCTGCACTTCACTTCTCAAGATTGGTCCTTTCTCGTATGCCTAACCTAACAATGCAGTTCCATCAATTTCTTCACCCTCATTTTTAATCCTAAATTCTCATCACCACGTAAATATACAGATGCACAGATACAGGGAGAGAGTGGGAAGAGGAAGTCTTTCTATCTATGCCAAAGCACATACAAGAAATTTACAGAGCAGAAACACCACAATCAAATATTTCACATTAGGCCCTCCCTGGTGGCACAGCGGGTTAAAGCACAGTGCTGAGAAGCTAAAGCCACTTCCGCATGAGTTCGATTCCCGCCTGCCCTGGAGGTGACCACATGGTGGGCAGACCTCTCTTGACCCACCCACTGCTCCCCTCAGCAGTGTACTTCGTCCATCTGCCTGTTCTGCTCCCTGCTCTGTCTCTGGTGAAGCCTCTCACCTCCCCTGTGCCTCTGGCCTGTACCCCAGTTCTGTATGCACAAATAAATAAATCTTTAAAAAAAAATATTTCACATTAAACATGCCTATTCTTATAATCCCTTGGTCACACTGTCACATGGCTCTACCTATTCTTTCCTCACAATTATTCAACAAATACAAATATTTCCTTAACTTTTGTTAGGCAGAGAAGTTGAATCCTGGGCTTTTCTTTGTGTCTTTCTGGCAATTTTAAAACATAGCTCCAAAATTCCTTACACTCTTTTCACCAAAAGCTGAGATGGGGCTTCCCTCATGGCACAAGGGGTTAAGTCTCAGAACTATGCAGCTATGCACAGCCATTGAAGTAAGAGTTCAATCCCCAGCCAGGGAGATGACCCACATGGCACAGCAGACCTCTCCTGTCTCTCCTGCTGCTCTCCTCAGCAATTTATTTCAGTCAATCTGTCTGTTCTGCTTCCCTACTCTATCTCTGGTGAATCCTCTTACCCCCATATCTCTGGCCTGTATCCCAGTCTTTACATTCTTTACATGCATAAACAAATCTTTTTTTTTTTTTTTTTAAGTGAGTTGTATGCCCCCTCTCCTGGAATTTTGACTCTGGTTGCTTGACTAATAAAATATGGTAGACGTGAATCTGTGCTGGTTCCCAAGCCTGAGTCTTAAGAAACTGGTACTTTCCAGGCTCTATCTCCTGAGACACTTACTCAGGTTACCTTGCCACCACATTGTGAGCACCTCCAAACTACACCACTTGTAAACCATATAGAGGGGCCCTAGGCATAAATATTTCAGACCCATCTGAGGTCCCAACATCAACCTCAAACACCTGCAAATGATTCCACACCCCAGTCATCAAGTCACCCCCAGATTTCACGTCTTCCCAACTAAGATCTCAGCTGCCATGGCGCAGAAATATGCCATACTCCACCCAAATTCATGATCCATAAACTCTCTGAGGCAATAGTTTCAAACTCTGATTTGGGGTAGTTTATTATATAGAATTAGCCACAAAAAAATAATATCTACTGACTCAACTGTTCAGTTAAAAAGTAAAATATACAGGTTGAATTATGCTGTCACCACGAATCGCCATCCTAAAATGCAGAAATAACCCATTCATTGAAGATTTCTGGAATTAACTCACAATCAGTTTTACTCAGTTCTCTTCACAAATTCAACCTGGAGCTCCCTAATCTTCAATTTCTTTCATCCCTACTCTAAAACAACTGTATTGACCCCCATATTGCTAAGCCTTCTCCAGCTCCCCCTCTCAGCCAGAGTATTCCATCGATAGTGACCTTCCTGAGACACCCCCTCCACTCACCTGATTTTTCCTTCTCTCTCTTAGCTTAAACTTGATGATTTTCTGCTCAGTAGTTATTGGACTACCTTGTCTTTCTTCTCCTAGACAATTACACATACTGCCATCTGCATGAAAAAGACTCATAAAGTAATACATCCAATAATGATGCTTCCTGCAACTAGATCTGCATATCTATCTGAATATATTATACTTCCACTTACACATCTCACAACATCTCATATGCAAATATCCAAAAATGAATTCATCTACCCCCACCATCCATCCTCCTCTTCTCAGTCTTTCAACCATATCTCATAAACACAACACAGAGCTTAGATCCTATTTTAGATCCATTTGGAGAGTGTCTAAATATGTTTATCCAATTTAGACTCTTTTTTGCAGCAGAGGTGTGTGGGCTTACATCTGTCATTTGTTGTATGTTATGATTCACTGCCATTTCCTTTGTTTTCTATCTGTTGCAATATATTTTGTGTTTGCTTTTATATCCACCACCTCCTTTCCACCAAATATTATTGTAATTTGAAGTGTATAATATCTGCTTTATTTAAACTGGCTGTGTAATATCAAGTAATATGCTGAAATTATATAAGCATACTGCTTAATATATCTCGTTCCTGAAAAAAAAAAAAAAAACAGAACCTTTCCCAAGTCAACCTGGACTGACCCTTATGAAATATACTTTCCACAAGCAATTATGATACTTCAGACAAGACAGAGGCAGAAAACTATTACCAGTAACAGTAACTTTAGCTACTTCTCAACAGACTAACAAAAACAGAAAATCACCGTCATTTGATGCTGTGCACAGGATAAGTTCAGAGTGAGAGCTGATATTTCATTTTTAGCATGTTGTTTGACAAATTTCCATAAGCCAACCCTTACATTCAGAAAATAAAACAAAAATGATAGAATTTTCCATCTGAAAATTCAAATCTAAAAAAGGAAGGACTGCCTTTTAAAGGATGCCACTTCAGTAGTGATATTGGAGTCCAGATTGCCTGACATACTGGTCCCAGGGGCTCCACAGGTCTCTCTGGGTTAAGAGACTCGAGCCTGAAGGTAGTGAGAAACATGAGGACATAAAAATGAATTGTACCTTTCCCCCCACCCCCAAGGCATCAGTGCCAAGGTGGCTAATGTGTGTCAACATCAAGGAATCCCTCCTCCTGAGAAGCCAAGAGGAAGTGTCTCAGAAATGTAAGAAAAACATTTATCTCCTCCACATCAATCCAATTTCAGAGACCCATTAGTGACTCAGGCACTTTCCCAAAAAGACAGCACTAAAGTATTCTGTGTATTAACAACAAAACTAAACTTGATTTTTAAAAATGGCATTTCAGACACAAAAACACTGATTCAAAAGGACATCTGTACCCCCATGTTTACTGCTACTTTATTTACAATAGGAAAGACGTGGAAACAACCAAAATGCCCAAAAGTAGATGACTGGATTAAAAAGATATGGTACTGGCCCTCCCTGGTGGCACAGCGGGTTAAAGCACAGCACTAAGAAGCTAAAGCCACTTCAGCATGAGCCCAATCCCTGCCCCGGAAGTGACGACATGGCGCCACACCCCTCTCCTGACCTGCCCACTATTCCCCTCAGCCGTGTGCTTGTCAGTAGGCCTGCTCTGCCCCCCACTCTGTCTCTGGTGAATCCTCTCACTACCCCTACACCTCTGACCTGTACTACAGTTCTGTATGCATAAATAAATAAAATCTTTAAAAAATAAAAAAAGATGTGGTACATATGCACAGTGGAATATTACTCAGCAAACAAACAAAAAAAAAGATAAATACATGCCTTTTGCAGCAATATGGATGGAGCTGGAAGGAATCATGCTTAGTGAATAAGCCAGAAAGAAAAGGAAAAATACTGAATGGTTTCACTCATAGCAGGAGTATAAAGGACCAGGCGAGAAAATAATAACAGTAATTAACAACTATATACCAGAGACATTTTACTTGGGTGAAGCCAGGAATGGGATCAAAAATGCGGGGTGGCCCATGTTTATTGCTGCTTTATTTACAATTGGAAAAACATGGAAGCAACCCAAATGCCCAAAAGTAGATGACTGAATAAAAAAAATGTGGTACATATATGCAATGGAATATTACTCAACAACCAAAAAAGAGAAACATATGTCTTTTGCAGCAACTTGGATGGAGCTGGAAAAGATCATGCTTAGTGAGATAAGCCAGAAAGAGAAAGAAAAATAC
>NW_004567111.1:10777574-10789988 GCF_000260355.1 Condylura cristata
TTCACCTGTCCTTCCTCTTCCACTTTGGTAACCATCATTTGTTTCTCATGAGTCTTATGTTTTTAATTGACATCTGACAAACCTACAGAGAAATACATAGACCAGAAGGCTTGGTGGGTCACCACAAAATAAATGTCTGCTGTGATCAACCCCCAGACACAAAACCAGAACCTTACCATCACTGCAGGGACAACCTTCTTCATTTTGTTTGCTACTTTTCCCTCCCAGTCAAAACTGATTACTATTCTAACACCAGAAATTACTTTTTGCTCCTTTTTAAACCTTGTATGACTGGAACAATGCAATCACTGTGTGGGGCTTTTTGCATTCCAGGGTTCAAGGGCAGGCGTCCTCCATGTTGTTCTGTGCTGCAAGCTTAGCACTTCAGGTTTGGGCGGTGGGGGAGGGGCAGCGTCCACAGATAACCTCGCAGAGTTGCGGATGGCTTCAGCTCCCGCAGCTCCTGGATCCGCCTTCCCCTAGGCAGGCGGCAACAGTGGGGGTGTGCGTGCCGGACACAGGGTGCAGGCAAGCCCTCAGCCAGAGTGCTGTCCTTCATACTGCTCAGGCTCTGGACGGCTCCAAAGGATTTTAAGCCACCATCTTTTTACAATAAACAAACAATCCAACACAGCTCTTCTTCGAGCCCAGTGATGTGCACCAGTGTGTCCACATTGGCTATAATTCGCTTCCCTGCGTATTTTCAGGTAGGCTGACCAGAGGAAAGTTCCTTCGGGAGACTTGGAGGGCAAAAATGCCATCTTAGCCACTCTGGCTGGTACAGGCACTGACCCACTCCTTCACCTACTGAGTGTGAGTAAGCAGCCAGCGGGGACCGGCAAGGGCTTTGCCTCGCCGGAAGCATCCTTCCAACTCCACTCCTGAGCCAGGCAGGTGTATATTTAGCAGCTTGACGAAGAGTCTCACCTTCTGCTAGACCTCAAGGTCAGAGGCAACAGAAGCTGACATGATTTCAGTCTCTCCTACCCATGGGCTCCAGTTTACACCCGGGTGTTTCAACTTCTGCTTATTCCACACACCTCTTCTCTTCCCAGCCAAGACTTCTAACTCCAGCAGGAGAGGGATTCAGCAGCCTTCCAGAAACTGCTCAACCACAACTGCAAAAGGGCAAATACCTGTAACATACGCGTGCCAGGGCTTCTCCTTCTCTCCCTGAGTCCTCGATGGCACACCTGATCAACTCTGATCTTCGTTTCTCTGTTTTTCTTTCACCAATAGCAATATGTTGCTCAGCAATGCAATTACCGCTGGTATTTACTTCCAAATACACATGTGAACAAAACTGTACCAGTCCTTTCATCTCAAGATGTCACCATATTTTTGGTCTGCTTTCTTCTTTCCTTTGGTGGATTCTAGAGATCGTTCAGGGAAGATAAATGGATGATATACTTATTTCCTTCTATATTCTAAAATTCTCCTGTTGAGTCAGTGTTTGTCTGGCAATTCTCATAGGTATTAGAACTGAGGACTCACACACTGTCTCTGCAACTGTCTTTGAGTATTACTGGGTGGCCTAACAACCAACCAGGCTGAGATCAGCCATATTAAATTTTGGTCTCATCACTGTGCAGGAAATTGTTGATTGGCTGCCCACTTACCATTCCAGGAGTCCCTCTTCCCAAAAGAACCCCAAGGAGCCCTCCCCTTTCAGGTATCTGTATTCATCATGGAGGTGAATTCCTCCCCAAGACAGGGGTCACTTAATTCTTAAGTTAAAGGTTGAGGAAGTCTCACTGCCTTGAGGAAAAGCCTCAGAAGACTTTCAGAAGACTCTCTTAAGTTTTAAAATTCGGAACATAGCAGAGATACTCCTCCTGTAATTCACAGATACAGTCATCAACACATAATCCTTGGAACTACAACAGTCTTGATGGGGCAATGAGGAAAAAATGCAAATTTTCAGAGAAGCAAGTGTAAACAATCATCATTTCATTGAAGTCACTAACCCTGAGACTGCCTTCCACTGAGAGTCTTTGTTATGTGAAATAGTAAATAGCAAATTATCATTTAAGTTACTACAAGGAAATTTTCTGTTACTTGGAGCTAAAAGCACCCCACCAAAAACATAGGTGACAAGTTTCTGACTTGAATCTGGATATGCATAAAATTACACTTCAAAATCTTATCAAGTTGATTCATTATTTATTCTGCTTAATTACATTTTCCTAAAATTTAGGGTGCCCTTTTAGTCTTCAGGTCCCTATTCCTCTATATTTAAATTCTTTATTAAGTCTTTAAATGCTTTTCTCCCTAACATTTGTAATGAACTTTTTTTATGAATAGGCTCTATCAATATTAAATCTCAAGCTTTAATTCTCCAATGTCTTTTCTATATATTTCTCACGTTCTTTCAATAATCTTTTCTTTGACTCTCCTGTTCTACACTTAGTTACCTTCAAAATATATCTCCAACCCAGATATTTTTGTCTCCTTAGAGAAAACCATGATGTTGACATTATTTACCTTAAATCCTTTATGTAACACCACCCATTCTCCCTCTTATTCTAGTCTCTTAACTATAGATATGCATTTGTATATAATACATACACATTTTTTCTCAGGAGCCTTGGCAATCTCAGGAAAGAGACAGCACATGTGTTGCTATTAAATGACAAAAGCCAAATGATACAACAAAGCAGCAATGTTTTTCATAAGCTATCAGTATGTATAAAAAGTGAGTTTGTCCCTGGTGGCACAGTGGGTTATAGCACAGCACTAAGAAGCTAAAGCCACTGCAGCATGAGTTCAATCCCCGCCCCAGAAGTGATCCACATGGTGCAGCAGACCTCTCCTGACCTGCCCGCTGCTCCCCTAAGCAGTGTACTTCATCAGTCAGCCTATTCTGCTCCCCACACTTTCTCTGGCAAATCCTCTCACTACTCCTGCACCTCTGGCCTGTACTCCAGTTCTGTATGCATAAATAAATAAATCTCTAAAAAAAAAAAAAGAAAAAAGTGAGTCTTTCCATGTACATCCTGAGGTAAATCCTGATGGTCATTTTCCTGCTTCTTAAGTGCATGAGGAGTATAAAAGAATAAAACTGGGCTTCTACAGATATCTTGATGGTCATTTATTGTCTTTTTCTGAAGGCATTGGAATTTTGCCTGTGGTCACACTACAGCCATGAAGGATAAATTGGAAGTTCTCAGTCTGCTTGGCTCCAGAGATGAGAGACTGTCACTTGGCTATGAAGTCAACTGGAAAATCAGATTGGGGTGACAACCTCTGCTCCCTGGGTCTGAGCCACTGCTGGTTACCTACCCCAAGCAGACTTGCTCTCAGACTCCATTCTACCCAGACAGGAAGCCAGAGCAGAGGAAGTCAACCACTTCCTCATTCAGGTTCCACAAACTGGGAAAGTGCCCCTTGTATAGGGTATTTCCTGTCCCATCCATTCAACATCCATGGGATTTTGTTTGGCATCTAATAGTCTCTACAGTTTCTTATACATTGAGGTTTCTCTTAGTTCTAATGTAAATGAAGTCGTCTTTTTCTTTTTTTTAACTTCCTTCCTTTTGAAGATTTCTATAATATTGGGAGATAGGATGTTGAAACTATTTATGCTGCCATCTGTCCAAGAAAACCTTCCAGAATTTAAAAAGAGAATGCAAACTCCACACTTGGCTAGCAAGGGTATATAGAATGGCATAGTCATTCTGGAACATAATTGGGTGACATGGACTAAGAACATGCCAGTTTTGTGACCCAGACCTGGGATGAGAAATGTAAGTAGAAAATAATCACAGAGACATCTGTGGGGAAGGATATGGAGACCAACTGCAGGCCAAATACCAGGATGGTCAGTGAGTAAAATTGGGGGATACATGTTAGCTATTGATATGGGGTTCAGAAAGCAAGGAACTATGTTAGCTGCAGCACTGTATGTAATTAAAAAGTCATGGGGACAACCAAGTGCCCAAATACAGACAAGTGAATCAGAAAGATACATACATATAAGCAACAGAATGTTACTCTATTCAGCTATCAAAAAAGATGAATCTTGACATTTGCACCAACATGAGTGGAACTGGATATTAAGCTAAGCAAAATAAGGCAGAAGATGAAAGACAAATACCTTATGGTGTCACTTATCTGTGTAATTCAGAGATACCAAACAAGGGGTCTGATAAAGCCAAGCTAATAAACACTAATAAAGCTAGTGAGATTATGGGGTTTGGGGGAGAAAAGAGAACAAGTAGAGAGAGAGTACAAAGAACTGGGGGGGTGGACGTGGGTACTTGGTGCGTTGGTGGGATGATGCAGTAATAACACCTTAGGGGGAGATCCTATACCTCTAAAATGCAAATAATGATGTAAAGCAATATTAACTCAATTTTTTTAAAGATTTATTTATTTATCCATACAGAACTGGGGTACAGGCCAGAGATGCGGAGGGTGAGAGGATTCACCAGAGACAGAGTGGAGAGCAGAACAGGCAGATCGACGAAGTACACTGCTGAGGGGAGCAGCAGGCAGGTCAGGAGAGGTCTGCCATGCCATGTGGATCTCCTCCGGGGCAGGCGGGAATCGAACTCATGCGGAAGTGGCTTAAGCTTCTTAGTGCAGCGCTTTAACCCGCTGAGCCACCAGGGAGGGACCAATATTAACTCAATTTTTAAAAAAAGGTAATAATAAATTATAGATCCAAAAGGATACATGGATCAATTTTAATTACCCACTGTATTAAGGTGACAATGGATTATAAAATACTTATCTGTTAAGGGTATAGGTTTATATCTCCTTAAAGTATGCTATCGCATCACACCCACCACCAAACCACCAATAATCCTCCACCATAGTTGACTCGAGCCTGTTAGGCTCTCTTAGCTCTATACTCTGTCCTGCCCCACTGGTAACTGCCAGTTCTACAGATTTCTAGGGTTTGTTCTGGTTCAGTTTTGTCTGTTCCTTTATTGTTTCCTTATTTTCCACATGAGTGAAAGCATCTGGTATTTGTCTTCCTACTGACTTATTTTGCTTAGCATAATCCTCTCCAGTTCCATTCATGTTATCACACACAGCAAGATTTTATACTTTTTAATAGCTGAGTAGGAATCTGTTGAATGTGCACATACCACATCTTCCCAATCCACTCATCTGTATTTAGTCACTAAGGTTGTTTCCCATAAATTGGCGATCAAAAACAGTGATGCAATACACATAGGAGAGTATACATTCCTTCCAATGTTTTTGCATTCTCTGGATAGAGACCAGGGAGTAAAACTGCTGAATCATACAGCAGATCTATTTTTAATATTTGAGAAAGCTCTATACCGTTTTCCATAGGGACTTGGCCAGTCTGTATTTCTGCTAACAGTGAATGAGGTTTCCTTTTTCTCCACACCACTGCCAACACTTGCTTTTTCTGGTATTTTTAAAATGGGCCATACTCACAGTATGAGATGATATCTCACTGTAGGTTTGATTTGTTTTCCTGATAGTTGGTGATGAGCATTTCCTGATAGTTGGTGATGATGAGCATTTCTTCATGCACTGTTTGGCCATCTGTATGTCTTTTTTGAAAAAGGGTCCATTTATATCTGTCCATCTTTTGGTTGAGTTATTCATATCTTGTTGAAATGTATGCATTCTTTATAGATCTTGGATACTAATCTCTTGTTGAATGTATGATATACAAATTTTGTCATGTAGTGGATCTTTTTTTTTTTTTTTAAGATTTATTTATTTGTGCATATAGAACTGGGGTACAGGCCAGAGGCTCAGGGGCGGCGAGAAGCTTCACCAGAGACAGAGTGGGGAGCAGAACAGGCAGATCTACGAAGTACACTGCTGAGGGGAGCAGCGGGCGGGTCAGGAGAGGTCTGCCACGCCATGTGGTCACCTCCGGGGCAGGCGGGAATCGAACTCATGCGGAAGCAGCTTTAGATTCTCACTGCTGTGCTTTAACCCGCTGCGCCACCAGGGAGGGCCAGGATCTTTTTTTTTTTTTTTTAGCGATAGTTTCTTTTGATTTACAGAAGCTTTTCATACAATTCAATCTCCATTGTTTAATTTTGCTTTTGTTTCCTTTGCCTTTGGAGTTGAGTTCCCAAAGATATCACTGAATCCAGTGTCATGGAGTGTTTTGCCTATGCTTTCTCCCATATGTTTCATGGTTTCAGGACTTACAAACAACTCTTTAATTCATTTTGAATTAATGTCTGTGTGTGGTATGGGATTGTAGTCTAGTTTCTTTTGTATGTGACTAGCCAGGTTTCCCAGCATCATTGGTTGAAGACCTCCTTTCTCCATTGTATAATCTTGGCTCCTTTGTTATAAATTAACTCTCAATATACGTGTGGGTTTATTTCTAGACTTTTAATTATTTTCCAATAAGCCATTTGCCTGTTTTTATTCTAATACCATAGTGGTTGTATTACTACAGCTTTATAGGATGGCTTGAAGTCTGGTATATGTTCTCACAATTCTCTTTTGTCAGAAATGCTTTGGTTGTTCTGGGGTAATTTGTGATTCCATATAAATTTCACTAATATTCACTCTATTTCCTCAAAGAATGCCATTAAATTTTTGATAGGAATTACACTGAATCTATACATTGCTTTGTGTAATACAGGCAAATAACAATGTTAATTTTTCCAGTTCACAAGTATGGAAAATCTTTCCTTTTTAACACTGAAGAGGTTTTGTTGTATAGGTCTTTTGCCTTCTTTTAAAGTTTATTCCTAGGCACTTATTATTTTTTTATGTGGCTATAAATGGGATTGCTTTCTTGATTTCTTTCTCTTCTAGTTTATTGATTGAGTATAGAAACAACATGTTTCTGTACGCTGATTTTATAACCTGCAACTTTACTATACTGAATTATTGTTTCCAATATTTGTTAAGGGTTTTATATATCTATATATAATATATATAATTATATTATATGCATATGTGTGTGTGTGTGTGTGTATATATATAGATATATATATATATATCTATATATAATTGATCTGGATAAATTTCAATGGTTCCTGTGAATAATAAATTAAAGAAACAGAATGATGTGTTTGGCACAATAAACACTACTAGTATTTTTAAAGACAGGTACCTTTGAAAAAATATATCTCATAGGTAATAAAATGGACTAGAGTGGTTTTGGAAAGCAGAGAGTAATATGGAGTACAGAAAAGATGACTGGGTTATCAGAAGAAAGGGATATCATAAAATAAATTGAGAAAGTTTATGAACAGGTTGCTAATAAATGTGCCACCAACTAAGATATGTAATTCCAACAAGCTACTTAAAGAAAACTAACAAAGTAATAACAAAACCAGACTTTAAATTAAATTTTACATTTATTTTAAGTGAAAATGCAGTCTAAAAATGCAGAGCAGATGTACATACAAATGAATAATGGAGAGGTAAGCCAGCTGACATCCTCAATTTAATTCCCAACCTGCCAGAATGCATTTGCCTCAAGAAATATTTTTCCAAAGATTTCCATCTCTCTCAGTCCTACCAAGTAAAATGCCATTTTGTTTCCCTCTGAGGATCATTTCATCAGCACCATCCCACTGCCCCAATTGTCTGAGAAAAAGTGCTTCTTATAAGCAACAGAATAAACTTTACTGCAACAATTCCCTATGAAATCTGAGCAAACATAAAATCTTGCTAAATTAAAGAACAAATATCTTGAGAATATCAAACTTTAGCATCAGAAGAGAAGACAACAGTCTTCTAGGTATTACTTTCCCTGCAACAGGCAAATCCCTGTAACAAGTCTATACAGTATACGGAGTCACATATGTATGAATAAGATTTATTATAAGAAACTGGCTTCCATAATTGTGGAGGCCGAGCAGTCCCACAATGTGCCAGCTGCAAACTGAAAACCTGGAAAGCCAGTGGTTTACATTCCAGTCCAAGTTCAAATGCCTGAACAGCTGGGATATGGATGGCGTAAATCCCACTTCAAGCACTGCCCAAGCAATCAGGCAGCAAGAGAGCTTGCAACCTTCCTCCTCCTTTTTCTTGTATTCAGTTCCTTCAACAGGTTGGGCCTGCTTTCCTCTGTCTACCAATTCAAGTGCTAATCCCTTCTGGAAACACATTCACTATTTCACCCAGAAGTAGCATTCAACAGCTATCTAGGCAGCCCGTGGACAAGCTGACACAAAACATTAATCATCACATCTCCCATTGATGTGAGCATCTCATTTGTTTAATCACTCCCTCCTGCTCCTTTAATCTCATGTCCTATCTTTCTCCTCGCTAATTTCTTAGGGGCTACGCACAGGTCCCTGGCTTAGGTCCAGCTATGCCCCTCTTAACACAGTGAGAAGGCTGCAAGACCCCTGTGGTGTGCCCCAGGTCCCTCTCCCAGACTGCATGCTAGTTAAACTATGAAATTCTCCACTCAAATGGCTCTAAGTACACATTCACGATCTGAGTAATGGTCTCTGATGCATCTTCCCAAGGACATACCTGACCACCTGCACCACTACTCCTGGGCTGAGAGGTGTGGCCCCCTGATCCTATTCCGGTCAAAAAATATAAAAGGATTTTCAAAACGTCTCTCTGATAATACTTATGCGTGAACTTCACTTGTTCCCAAGACCCCTCTACTTTCTTACTGACTTTCTACTGGCGACTCCTGGAGGTCCTTAGGATCTACGTGTCTAACATGGCACAGCACCCTGGCACCCCTGAATGTTCAACTCCAGAAGGTCATAGTAAAAAAATCTTATTTAAGTCTCATTTATATTGTGGTATCTATGGCAGCATTTTAACCCATTCCCTAAACTATATTTTTAATCTTGCACTGCTCCATATCATTTTTTTTTTATACTGTTGCCAGGGTGAGCAACCTAACGCAGAAAAATGAGTCTGCTATTCCAGCTTAAGAGTCTTGCATGTTCCTGCTCCTGAAAACAGAGTTTCTAAAAAAAAAAAAAAAAAAAAAAAAGTGGGAAGTACATAGACCTTTGCAGCAGATCATTGACAGGGAGAACAAAAATCACTTCATGAAAATAAAAATATTTAAGCTGGTTGAATCAGGATGTCAAGGGCCTACATCCTACATCTAGATCTTTCTTTCTACAGGAAAATACAAGCTTGAGTTCTGCATACTAAAATCTAAGAACCGCTGACTTCTGCCTCATATCCCACCTTGCCTTAGCTCACACCAAAAACTCCAGCTCACTAGGATACTTAGGATCCCCCCAACAACAGAATGTGGTGCCCTTGGCCATCATTTATCTGCCTTTATGCCCTGTTCCCAGGCTACGACACCCACCCCTAGCTCTTCTTCTATTCTTTCTATTTAAAACTCTCGCTAGTTCCATACTCAGCTCCTTCTTTTGTGAAGGCCTTGTTAGGATTACCAATCCCACTTTGATTTCTATGTAGCCCTGTCCAGGTCATTATTCACAGCAAGTATATTTTTTATAAGATTTATTTATTTATGCAGAGGTGCAGGGAGGTGAGAGGATTCACCAGAGACAGAGTAGGGTGCAGAACAGGTCGACTGACAAAGTACACTGCTGATGGGAGCAGCAGGCAAGCCAGGAGAGGTTTGCCGCGCCATGTGGGTCACCTCCAGGGTGGAGATAGAACTCATGCTTAAGTGGCTTTAGCTTCTTAGTGCTGTGCTTTGGCCTACTGCGCCACCAGGGAAGGCCCGCATGTAAAGTATTTTATCCTAATTTTATTCCGTAATGTCTTCCTTTCTCTGAACTTTGGCTTCTTGAGGACAAGGAGCTCCATTACCCAGCCACTGATCAGTGTTTGTCAAAGGCAAACATGAAACATAAAAGACCATCCCATATTAATCTCGAAGCTGTCTTCCAGAGTAACTTTTTAAAACCGATGCTCTCCGAGTCCCCCCTCACAGTCCACTATCTTTTCTCCACACCTCCTCTTACCTCTGCCCTTCCCCTTCCCACCACCGTCTGGATGCTGGGCTCTAGGCCTCAGGGCTGATTTTATAGTCTGTCCTTGTCTTACTCTTTGCTTGGCTTCTCCGCATTCCACACATAAATGACACCATCCAAGCCTCTGCTCCTTGTGGCTCCTTTAACTTAAATAATCCCCTCTAGCTCCATGCATGTGGCCACCGATAGCATAATTTCATATTTTTTGATCACTAAATAGTATTTCATTGTGTAATTAGAACACATCTCCTTGATCCACTAATCTGTTTCAGGGCATTCAGGATGCATTCACAGCTTGGCTACTGTAAATAATGCTGCATAAACATGGGAGTGCACATTTTTGTTTGAAATCATGTTTTTGCATTTTTTTCAGGGAGATACACAGAAGTGAAACTGCTACAAAGACCAAGAACTTAAACATTATCCTATAATGCTTCAAGTTTTTGATTCAGTAATAGTTCTTACATAATTTCTGAGCTTTTCTCTCTGCTTTTCTCTCTCATACTGAAATTTTGATCACTCATGGGCTCTCTTGACCCTATCTTCATTCTTCTTCTCTTCTTGTTCATAATTTACATTCTTTTAACCTTTTCCTCATAATTTGGGATAAATTTTTCAAACTAATCTTCCAATTTAGCAATTGGGATTCTACCTGGTCCATTCTTCATAGGTTTCATCACATTCTTTAAAAAACAATGAATCTGGGGCCTCCCTGGTGGTGCAGCGGGTTAAAGCACAGCACTGAGAAGCTAAAGCCACTTCAGCATGAGTTGGATCCCTGCCCCAGAGCTGATCCACATGGCGCAGCAGACCTCTCCTGACCCACCCGCTGCTCCCCTCAGCAATGTACTTCATAGAGCTGCCTGTTCTGCTCCCCACTCTGTCTCTTGTGAATCCTCTCACCACCCCTGCACCTCTGGCCTGTACCCCAGTTCTGTATGCATAAATAAATATTTAAAAAAATGAATCTGCAAGAATCTTGTTCTCAGATTATTTTTCAAGAGGTAACATTCCATCTTACAAATGCAACATGAAAACTAAAGTAGAGATTAGCGGTTACTTAATTATGTCTCTCAGACTAAAAAGCTGAGTCTTTCACAACTCAATTATTTCTCCATTTTTACATGAACCCTTTCAAAAGGTAACTGTTTAATGAAGCATTTGCAGTTGTCACTGACTTGTGAGAAATTCATGCTTTCATTCTTGACATTCAGACCCAGGAAAAAATGCTAAGCATTTTCCACTAGACGTCCTTACTGAGAGTCGGCATGCAAGCTGGCCCTGAAGGCAAGGCATCAGGAAGATGCTCTGAAACGGGACATCTGAAACCTTCACCAGTTTCCTTTCCTGTGCTGCTTGTGGTCTCCAAGGTAAAGTTTCCTTCTCCAGCTGCTACTCCTGCCTTTCCTGGGGACAACGTGAGCACTGGTCCTGTCTCACTCAGCACACCAGCCTTGCTAGGATGCACACACTTTGTGAACTCCAACAAGGAATGGTGTCACTGTAGGAAAACATCATTGTAATTAACACCTACCTAGAGGTTTGACTATCTCATCACCCACTCACCATCCAAGGGACCCTACAGTTCTAAGACAAAAGGTGTTAGTGAAGGTGGCAAAAGAAAGACATTTCTTATTCTGGGAGTAATTTTTCTTTCACAGTCTGTTGCAAGCTATAAGCTTATTAGCCCTTGTCCCATTCTAGTTTCCCAATCATGCAGAAATTCATCAAATATTTTGGTATTTTGATTACAGTCCCTGAAGCTTTCAACAAAGGAAATAATATCCCAGTTTTGTTCTGTTATTCACTTTTATCATAATTTGTAGGATAGAAGAGGGAATTAGGGAAGCTAAAATGTTAACATTCTGAATTCCACCTTAGAAAGCTTTGCTATATCTTCATAATGCATTTTGTAATTAGAATGAAATGTCTCAGAAGGCATGTTACAATGCAAAAAACAAAAAAGACTATCACATGCCAAAATAATTAGAAGCAATTCTTTATGGACTTTATAGAAACTTCCAGCCCAGGGTAAGCAGAAAATAAGTTAGTAAAACCTTCAAATATGGACTAAGCAAGAAAGGAGGATGATTCTAAAGTCCTTATAAGTGTTTTCTACTTCATCACCCTCAGATGACTATGGGAGATGGTATTAACTTGTAATAATTGATACATGCTTTTGATAGCATCATAATTATGCATAAGTGAAACCAGGGATTATGCTCTAACATCTATTCTTGAATGTTCTCCTTCTTAAGATACTTAAAGATGCACCATAAATTGATTCACCTACCAGTCTGAAGAGAAACTACTTTCCTAACCGTACATACAATAAAATACTTCATAAAAATTCAGAAGATAAACAGAAAAAAAAAAAGCACAGAAAGACACAAAAAACAGTAGGAATAAACAGGGGATTATACTAGTACGAAAGTAAAAGAGACAAAGTGCACACAGTTTGGCGGGTAGAAACCCCATGTCCCCAAAGCTGAGACTCTTTCTTGATTTTTCCACTTTA
>NW_004567111.1:10790798-10808252 GCF_000260355.1 Condylura cristata
GGGGCAGGCGGGAATCGAACTCATGGGGGAGTGGCTTAAGCTTCTTTGTGCAGTGCTTTAACCCGCTGCGTCATGTATAGTTTTAACCTGATCGTTTCTTCTATACTAATAGCATCTTCAATTCAATCTAGCACCTTACCGTCAGGTGCCACTGTAGCTCTGAATACAAACAGTCCCCTTTGTGTTCCATTTCTGCCTGGCCTGGGACCCCACAGTCCAAATACTCCACACGGTCTGCAGTAGTTCAACAGCTCACCCAACAGCTTAAACTTTTTATTTCTTTACAGACTCTAATCTAGAAGCATCCACCGAAAACTTCTTTATCCTTACTTGTTCTTTCTCTCTAGTAGCTGCTCTGAGTCATATAATGACTTGTTATATTATCTTTGTAGTGACTAACAGAAAACTAAGAACCAAAAGTTTCTTACCACCGCATAAATATTGATCCTTTTTCTGTTCGGATTGTGTATTCCATGCCTAACCTTACACCTAATTCCAAGTCTTTTTCCTACTCTTAGTTTTCTTATCCTCATATTTAGATTCTTAGTGCTTTCCCCCTACTATTTTCAGACTATATTAATCTCTGTACAATGACTTAAGCTAATATTAGAAGAACTAGGATACAAACACATATATAAAACAGAAATCTATATAACTAATTGAGACAATGAATGGCTTGACTCCTTCTGACTCAAGTTATTAGCACCTCTAAAAGTTTTATCACCACTCACAAATAGGTAGTTAGAAGAAGACCTACCAGGTATGAATATATTAACTGTACAGTGAGAAGCATGTCATATGAATAGCCATACACACAGTATAATTAAGGCCACTCAAACAGCTATGAATTCAAGGTCAATATGCTCTTCTGTTCTTTCAGGACTGACTTCAATTGGACCTACAATTTTAAAACTTTATAGGAAATAATGTAATGAGTTTCCATTTCAAGATAAGTACGAAGCTATCATCTCTTATGACTCTCTCTAATCCTACACCTGGAAAAAGTTTTAAGTGGATACTCTACAAACAAGAAAGGTCTTTTTAAAATGCAAATCTGATCATGGCGCTCAGGCTGAAAGGTCCCCCTTTTCTCTCTATTGCTCTTGGGATGAGGTCAAAATCCATAGCATGCCAGAAAGATCTCCTGCCCACTCAGCCACCTCCAATCACACATTTTCAGAAAGGCTACTCAGGCAGCTATTCTGTTAAAAAAAAAAAATAAGTGGAACCCCAAAAGGAGAGTTAACTAAAACAAAACTATGTAAATGAATGTTTTCTTAATCATAAATAAATGTTCTCTCAAGTGTAGTACCTCCCAGAGGTTCTGATATGCCAATATATACTGTGATTCTTCAAAACATATGTTTAGAACAAAGAATTTTTCCAAGCTAATGAGACCCTTTTTGCTAAAAGTATAACAGGTACAGGCTTCATGGACTCCGCCCCCACTCCAAATCCCATCAGTACCAAGGAGAAGCACGCCAGGACGTGAGGGCGGAGCTGAGCAGCCAGGTTGGGATAAAACCGGACATGTGGGCTCTGGGGGGGACCTGGTGGTTCTCAGCTGATCCTTTTGGCTCTCAATCGGTTTTCAGCGTGCCGGTGGAGTCCAAGTCAGCAGAACTGGTAGGACATCCTAGTTAACCTGTTTTTCTCTCCCTCTTTCCCTGGGTTACTCCTTTACTTTTCTCCTTATAAATAAACCCATTATTTAACTTTTCTGAGTGTGTCCATAATACAATAATACACCCAATTCACATTGGGGTGCCCTGTAACAAAAGGACTCATGAAACGGCTAAAAGTAAAATAGTAGGCACAAGAAGTTGGGGCTTTGCTGTTTATTCTTTCTGAGGGCAACTTAACCAGAGTTCGTAGCAGCAGCAAATTTAGGATGAATAACTCTGCTGTGGTGGGAGTGAGCATCCAAAAGTGCAAAGAGGCTCTTTGCCCCTCCTCGGAGGGCTACTCTGGACACGCTGCGTCTTCCTTCCACCTGTGCTCAACTGCAGAGTGATTTTCTGTGTTTAATTTTGATTAATAAATCAAATGGCTTCATCAACTATTGATTAGACACCTGTTCAGCACAAGACACTGACAGTTAGTAAGGCTAGCAAGAAGGATAAATGCTGCTTTGACTCTCCACATTCAGTCTGGAGGAAAGACCTTTGTAAAAATTTAATTAACGTGATAAAGCACAATGAAGGAAGTGTGGGCTGTGTTCTCTGGGAGCACTGAGAAAAAATGGGTTTCCTTTCCATGGACAGATGGGGGGAGAAGGGAGGAGAGAGAAGATCTGGAGTAATATCTTTAGAGGACTGTTCAACAAGACACTGTAGTCTCCTCAAAAAAAAAAAAAAAAAATTTGCAGGGGCCCTCCCTGGTGGCTCAACAGGTTAAAGCGCAGCACTATGAAGCCACCCACAGCTGCTTCAGCATGCATTCGATCCCCAGCCAGGGAGGTGACCCACAAGGCATAGCAGACCTCTCCTGTCTTTCCCGCTGCTCCCCTCGTGAATTTCAATCACTCTGCCTACTCTGCTCCCCACCCTGTCTCTGGTGAATCCTCTCACCCCCTGCACCTCTAGCCTGTACCCCAGTTCTATATGCATAAATAAATCTTTTTTTTTAAATCCTGGTTTGTAAATGAGAAAGTGAGTTGATTATGGTTAAATACATCTAAACTCACAAAGTTGTTAAGAGGCAAAAGAAATTTGGATTCTAGCTGGACGAACTTGGAGGGTGGAGGGGAGAATGATGTTTCAGAAAGAGGTGACAGTTAACTAGCAAGTAAGGGAAGGAAAAACAAAGGAACTGAGGTGTGTCTGAAACGGACCGCCATGTCTGAGGTGGTAGGCACTAGGAAGCTGTTGGAAGTCGTAATTACTGGAGAGTTTTTCCGACTTGTGAGTTAGTAAGCAAAGGAGCAGTTACTATTCCCCAGATGCCGACAGGACAAGCAGGCAGACAGTGCAGGCATCAAGGGGGTGACCCCACAGGCTCCTGGTGGATCCTGCATCCATCTGGATGGATCCCTGGCAGCTGGTGGCAAAAAAGAGGAACACTGACCTTGCAGGGGGTCTGTCACTGTCCCCACAAGCAACACATCCTGGCTTCCTCCCAGGAGAAACACTCCCCCAAGACTGCTTATTGCACACAACCTCACAGCCCTGGAGAAAGGGCTCAGTAAGGGAAGTCGGGCCCTGCATTTTTGGCATTCACAGCAAAGTATGCAAAATGCTTGACCCAAGGTGGTTTACTTCTCCCAGCTGGGAGGTAAGATAAGAGGCTCCCTGGGACCCAAGGCTGGGAAAGATTTGTAAACATCCTAGTCCCAATTTTCATTTTCATTTTATTGGTGTTAAGCCAAGAGAGGTACTTTCTAACCAAAGTAGAAAAAGTTACATCGTTGAAATAAGAAAGCAACTGTCACCCAATTTTTTAAAAGGCGCCTACTGGCCAATCATTTTATGCATGTCCACATTCCTTCCTTTGTCTTCACTGCCCTCTGAAATGCCACAACATATTTCCACCACAGTCCTTTTATAAGTGCAAGATCATTTTAGTTAGGCTTCATCACTTGAATCTGAAAGTGTGAACTAGTTTAGAAGGACAATGTCCTCAGGTTTATTGCTTGAAACATCACCTTGGAGGAGGCATGGAAAATGATTTCTGATAAAGACAGAACTGGCAAAAGAGCAATAGATTATCACAATAGTCTAAGGGAGGCACAGCCACAACTCGGGACTGATTCAGAAATGACTTTCACGGTGCTGCCCAGTTCTGAGATTAATTTAGAGAACCTTGATATTCCCAGGGATAATGTGAGCAACAATTTTCTCTTATGGTGGCTTAGCATTAAGAACTGACCCTTTCAGGGCCCTCCCTGGTGGCACAACAGGTTAAAGCACTGCACTATGAAGCTATCTGCAGCCACTGCAGCACGAGTTCAATCCCCAGCCAGGGAGGTGACTCACTCGGTGAAGCAGACCTCTCCTGTCTCACCAGCTGCTCCTCTCAGCAGTGTATTTCAGTCGATCCACTTGTTCTGCTCCCCCCTCTGTCTGGTGAATCCTCTCAACCCCCTGCACCTCTAGCCTGCACCCCAGTTCTTGAATGCATAAATAATAAATATGTCTAAAAAAAAAAAAAAACAGAAATGACCCTTCCAAATGGGAGAAAGAGAACATAGGAGGCAGAAGGGGCCAGGTGAGGAAGGATCCGATAAGCTACAGGAAAATCAACACTGCTAGAGTAAAGAGGACTGAAGGTGTGAAGACACAAAGCTCAGGATTATAAAGGCTTCCTGGAGGGCTCCTTTAAACATGAAACATCATTTATAGATTTCACTTAACACAGTATAATTAAAAACCTGAGTTCATTCAAAAATACTGTTTAAAGATTTCAAAAGTCACAGAATACTTTTACTTCTTAGCTGCTTTTTCTCTCTTAATGAATGAAACATCATTTATAGAATATTTTTACTTCTTAACCACTTTTTCTCTCTTAATTCTTTTCTCCAAAACGTGGAAGTTTCTGCACTTTGTTTAGGAATGTGGACATGCATAAAGTGATGGACAAGTAGGTTCCTTTTTTTAAATCGGGCTATAGTGTGCTTTCGGTATTTCAATAATGTAACTTTTTTCTACTTTGGTTACATGGCTTACATGCTCCTGGTTTAATGCTCATAAAAGTAACCATAATATATTATTTACTAGACAAGTACTAGCTGTGCAATATACATGTACTAACTGTGTGTATAGAGAGTGTATTATGCAGGGAAGGAGAGAGAGAACATATTATGTGTGTGTGTGTAAAATGTATCCAATTACTTTGCTGGAGCACACGCCTATAAATTGGAATGCTAGACAAAATTTAAATTTTGAGTGATAAGTGCAGAATTCTCTGTGAACGTAGAGATAATCTTCATCAGTCTTCTGTCTCAGTAATTGTACATGCGAGTACTCTATTCCCTATAATCGCAGGAACATCAGATATCAGTACTTTTAATCTTCCTCAATGAGATATCCCTAAGAAATTGTTTTTCCTCTGTTAATGTTGAACTCAATCATCTTCAAAAACCCTTATTAGACATTTATATCATTTGGATTTCCTCTTTATGTTCTTTTTTCATTTCCCTTGGAACATTAGTGTTTTTTTGTTGCCAATTTATTAAGAACCCGCTATGATTAAGGATGCTAACCTTTTTTTTTTTTATTAAAAAGTTTATTTTTACATCATTTTTCACATTTTTTTTTCATCTCAATTGTAATCCCCATGGGTTTCCCATCACCAAATCACCCCTGTGCCACCACCATAGTCCCGTGCATTTCCCTCCCTTCCCCCCCCCCCGTTTTTGATCCCATTCCCCACTCCACCCCCACAGAATGTCTCTGGTCTATGGTTGTTCATTATTTTTGTTATTTTCTCGCCTGGTCCATTATACTCCTGCTATGAGTGAAACCATCCAGTATTTTTCTTTCTCTTTCTGGCTTATCTCACTCAGCATGATCTTTTCCAGCTCCATCCAAGTTGCTGCAAAAGACATGTGTTTCTCTTTTTTGGTTGCTGAGTAATATTCCATTGTATATATGTACCACATCTTTCTAATCCAGTCATCTACTTTTGGGCATTTGGGCTGCTTCCATGTTTTTCCAATTGTAAATAAAGCAGCAATAAACATGGGGGTACAAGTATCTTTTTCAATCAGTGTTTTTGTGTCTTTTGGGTAGATACCTAGGAGTGGGATTGCTGGGTCATATGGAAGCTCCATGTTTAGCAGTTTGAGGAACCTCCAAACAGTTTTCCATAGTGGTTGTACTAGTTTGCATTCCCACCAGCAATGCAGGAGAGTTCCTTTTTCTCCACATCCTCGCCAACATTTGTTGTTGCTAGTTGTTTGAAGATGTGCCATTCTCACTGGGGTGAGGTGGTATCTCATTGTGGTTTTAATTTGCATCTCCCTTATTACGAGTGATGTTGAACATTTTTTCATATGCCTGTTGGCCATCTGCATTTCCTCTTTGGAGAAGTGTCTTTTTAGCTCTACTGCCCATTTTTTGATGGGGTTGTTTACTTCAATTTTGTTGAGTTTCATCAGTTCTCCATATATTTTTGTGATCAGTCCTTTAACGCTACTTTTGTGTGAGAAAATGTTTTCCCAATTAGTGATCTTTCTGTTTGTTTTTAGTAATGTCTCTTTTGCTGTACAGAAGCTCTTTAACTTGATATAGTCCCATCTATTTATCTTTGCCTTCACTATTGTGGCGTTGGGTGCTCTGTCTTTAAAGATGTCGCTAAAGTGTATGTCGTGAAGTGTTTGACCCATCTTTGCTTCTAGGTATTTTATGGTTTCCGTTCTTATGTCTAGGTCTTTAATCCACTTCGAGTTGATTTTTGTGACTGGAGTGAGGCAATGATCTAGTTTCATTTTTTTGCATGTAGCTACCCAGTTTTCCCAGGATGCTAACCTTTTGATTGTCAAGCATTCTGGATGTAATGCTGTAGTTTTCCCCATTTATATCACTGAGAGGATTATTTTATCTTTTTGATTATACAGAAGTTATATATAAAATGTTTGCTTGTTTTTAAGAGAGAAAAGGGAACACACTGAAGAATTCCGCACAAGAAATAAAGGTAAATTTTGAGTTTTACTGGGAATTGGTAGGGAAATGTAGGCTGTCTGAATAAGCTAACCAACATAAGACACTGGATTAAAGTTTCTTAGTGGCAATGATAGTGATGATAGTGAGTATAGAAATGATGGATTTTTTTTTTTAAGCAATCTAGAGAATGTGGTGATTGGGTGAGTTGGTAGAATAAATGGGGATTAAATTACTGCATTTTCAGTAGAAGAATGAATAAAGAAGACATAGTATATGTACATGATGGAATACTTCCCAGCTATTAAAAAATGATGAACTCTTGGAACAACATGGATGGAATTAGAGGGGATTATGTTAAGTGGAATACGTCAAAAGGAAAAAGACAAATACTGGATGATTTCACTCACGTGTGGGATATAGAGAAACAAAGAAGCTAACAAAACCAAAATGAACCAAAATAAATCAAAGAGTGACTGCAGAATGGAAGCTTCTAAAGAGGGAGGGATGATGGAATGAGGACAAATGGGGGCCCAGTGTGTGTGTGTGTGTGTGTGTGTGTGTGTGTGTGTGTGTATGGTTAAGGATGAAGGGGGTTGGTGGTAGGTGCGACATGGTGACCTACACCTGAGGTTTAAACACATTCTCTTAAATCATACACAATATTGTTACCTCTATTTTTAAAAAGTTTTAAAAATATATAGTGCATGACTACAAAAAAAACTTTTTTAAAAGGCATACTATAGAAGCTCTTCCTGCCCGCTTGCGCCTATACACGTTTTTACCTCTCCTGTCTCTTTCTAATAAATTTACTTTTTAAATATATATATATATAGTACATATATATATATATATATATATATATATATATAAAATAAGGCATACTGAGTCACTATGGGGTGTTATCAATTTAGTCAGACTTCTGACTGAAACCTAGAGAAGCCACTGGCAATGGAATTCACTAAAGGGATGAAGGGGAAGGGAGGGAAAGGAACAATTAACCAAAAGTACCATCACAAGGCAACTAAATGCAAGAAAATCATCACGGACTGGATTTCTATGAACGTAAATTTACTGGATGGCAGATTTATATTCCTATACATTTTTTTTTAAGATTTATTTATTTATGCATACAGAACTGGGGTACAGGCCAGAGGTGCAGGGGCGGCGAGAGGCTTCACCAGAGACAGAGTGGGGGGCAGAACAGGCAGATCAACGAAGTACACTGCTGAGGGGAGCAGCGGGCGGGTCAGGAGAGGTCTGCCACGCCATGTGGTCACCTCCGGGGCAGGCGAGAATCGAACTCATGCGGAAGTGGCTTTAGCTTCTCAGTGCTGTGCTTTAACCCGCTGCGCCACCAGGGAGGGCCCTCCTATACATTTTAATTACAGATCAAATTAACTCTGGCTTTAAATATTTAAAGTACATAAAGTTCTATCAGACAGGGTCCCCGAAGGAAATGGGTTGGTCCTCGCAAATAGGGTTATCGAATAAAATTTTTGTAAAGGGCAGCATACAGGAAAACTATCAGGAAGAGAGCAGTGCTCTCTACCTCAAAACTGTGGGGAAGAAACTGGCAGAGACTGAGATAACCCAGCCCTAAGGTAGTCAGGGAAGGCGTCTACCAGGTCTACCAGAGGCTAGGGAGCCCCACTCAGGTGCAGGACCACGGGGCAGTCCTAAGCTGTGCGCTGCCGAGTCAGGCAGAGGGGAGTTCTAACGGAGCAGGCAGGGTGGTGGTCTGAGGTCAGGTCATTTGGGGTGACTTTCTGACTGTTCCCAAGTCCACAGCTCTGGATGGACAAATCTCTGCTGGATGAACAAATCTCAGCGGAGACCCTACAACACAGAGCAGTTCCGCTGTCACCAGCAGGTGACTCCTGTTTTGTCATAGTCACCAAAAGTCCTGGTCAGGGCATTTCATTTTAACCCAGAAGGTTCCACATGATCAGTTCAGGACAAGATGGAATTCGTTTTGATCTGAAACAGGTTCCAGAAGAGGAGAAAGTAGTTACCTGGTTCCAGCGTGAAACACTTTGAGGTCACCAGCCAATGGCCGGGTTTACAGGTAAAGTAACAGAGCACCCACACCCACGTCCCCCTCCCAGCTCTTCTCCAGCCCCTGCTTCCCACTAGCTGCCTCAGCCAGGATGCCTGTGTGAGGGTCCAGGAAGGCAGGACGGAGCGAAGTAAGGCTGGGGAGACGCACAGGCCAGCATCCGGTCCACCTTCCCTCTTCGTGTGACAGAGAAGTGGAGGGAGCCGCAGAGGCCCATCCCAACTAAATGTTCAAGAAGGCGCCAAAGCACAGTGGAGGACAGCCTGCACATCTCATGACTGAGCCAACCCCTGTCATGCTCACTCAGCCTGTTGCCACACCGCCCTCTTGACCTTGACGGGGTACAATATCATTTCGCCAAAGACAAGCCTTTCATCCTTAAAGGACAGCATGTGAAAAAAATTGATTTTATCATAGAATTAAATTGCAAATAAAACATTGCTTCATTCACTGTGAGAATAAAAACATGGACTATGTTTCTAAGTGCACAGGATCAATACTTTGAGGGTGAACAATGAGAGAAAAAGATTTTGAAGTTTACTATTTTATGAATATGAAGGTAAAGGATGGCTACTGTGAGCTCTTCCTCTGTTCCTGGTCCAGCATAAATAGTGACTAGGACCCTCGCTGGTGGCACAGCGGGTTAAAGCACAGCACGAAGAAGCTAAAGCCACTCAGCATGAGTTCGATCCCCACCCCAGAGGTGACCCACATGGCACGGCAGACCTCTCCTGACCCGCCCGCTGCTTCCCTCAGCAGTGTACTTCGTCCATCTGCCTGTTCTGCTCCCCACTCTGTCTCTGGTGAGTCCTCTCACCACCCCTGCACCTCTGGCCTGTACCAGTTCTGTATGCATATATAAATAAATCTTTTTTAAAAATTTTTTGATGTATCTAAGAAGAGCATGTTTAACAGAAGGAATGATACTTTCTGACAACAATATCACTGTTGGCACCATACCATGAGGGTCTCAAAAACACCTGAAAGGAAAGTGCTGGGTCCGCTCTCCTATGAAGAGAGAAAAACATTCCTGAGAGGCTGAGTCGAGTGTTACAGCTCACAGAGCTAACAAGTGATGACTTGAAGTCTAAACTACTTTACAACTTAAATTCGTTGTTGTTCACTACAACGTGTGTCCATAAACTGAGACCTAAGTTAAAATGTCTCTTCTTCCCAGTCATTTATTCCAAAACAGGTCAGTACTTTGTCATGCCAACGACTTTTCCTTTTAATAATATGTAAGATCTTTCTAAAGTTGAATTACGTATTAAATACTTTATATATAAAATCAGGAACTTATTTGTGCCCCTAAACTTAGAAGAGGAAAAGGTTATATTTTATAGCACCTCCAAGATGAGTTCACGGATTCCTAGGCATTTTGACTCTTTCACTGTTATTCCTATTCCTTCTACTTTTTAAATTGATCAAAAAACCTTTTTAAAAAATGACTTATTTTTTCCCCAGAGTAAAATGTATTCCTGCCTGGTGAGAACAGACTGTTAATCTCTTTATTTTATTGACCTACTTCAGTTTCAGCTCATTAAACACAGACATTTTCAATGATCAAAAGAAAATGAACGAAATGTAACTGGGTAGAACCTTGCTAAATAAGAGAGTTGTTCAAAAAGCAAATAAATCTGAACACATAATTTAATACTGACATCCATCCATTTACAGAATATACATACATAACGATCAAGGACATCCAGGAATAATTCACACATTCATTTGATCAATGCAGGCATTCTCTTGGCGTACTTTTTATCTAACTCATCTAATCTTCTCAGTTCTAACCCTCTCCCAGAATGAGTTTTGAAGTAATTATGAAATAAAATCTCTTCAAACTATGAGACAAGGAGAAGCAAAGGATGATGATCTTTAAAGACAGCTGCAAATAAGACTAAATTTATATTGCCGTGTAGAATTATTAAAACTATCTTCCATTATTGTAGAACAAGACAACTATTTAAACTCATTAATAAGAGTAAAAAGTAATTTAAATTATGAAACAAGAAATGTTTATTAACATCTAAATTTGACTATAGTTATCAAAATGACTATTTGGCAAAGTTTTGCCTAAATAGGATTATTTAAGTCAGTGCGAATGTAATATGCATACTTTGATATGGGTCACTATTAACTTCATGCTTCAAATAGTCATTTTGATAACTATAGTCAAATTTGGAAGTTAATAAACATTTCTTGTTTCATAATTTAAATTACATTTTACTCTTAGTAATGAGTTTAAATTGTTAGTTTTCTTGTTCTATAAAAATGGAATATCATTTTAATAATTCTACATGGCAATATAATTTAGTACTTCTTGTAAGCTATCCTAAAAAAATAACCAACCACACCTCATACAGAACAAATATCATTGACAAGATCTAGGTGAGTATTTCACTGTGTTAGAAATACATTCAAGACAGAGTGTACCCAGTAAATCTTTTGTAATCAGCAGCAATTTGGGGGTTGCTTGTTCTGAAAGACTGTGGCCTCTCTACTTAGTCTGCATGGAGTCTGGACTCTAAATTAGTATTAGTTAACAATCTCCCAGCTCAGGAATAATTTTACAGATCAATCAGACATACTTCCTTCCACATAGAGTTAACAAAGATGGAATGGCAAAACTGAATCATTTTCTATTTTCCACCTTTTGTGAAGGAGTTAAAGCATAGAAGTCAGTCTTTTTTTTTTTTCTAATGTTTTATTTATTTATGCATACAGAACTGAGGTGCAGGGGTGGTGAGAAGATTCACCAGAGTCACCAGAGACAGAGTGGGGAGCAGAACAAACTGACTGACAAGTACACTGCTGAGGGGAGCAGCGGGCGGGTCAGGAGAGGTCTGCCGCACCATGTGGGTCACCTCCAGGGCCGGGATCAAACTCACACTGAAGCAGCTACAGCCAGCTTCACAGTGCTGCACTCCAACCCACTGCACCACCAGGGAGGGCCTAGAACTCAGTCTTTAACCCACTTATAAATCATAAAATAAAAGATACAGATAACAGAACCATGAATGCTTACTACTCATGGACTGACTTTTAGATTTCAAATGAAGAACACCGAGGTTCAAAAGTCACAATAAGATGTTCCTTAAAACCTTACTGAATCATTCAACAAACCTTTCAACTCTTACTGTGTTCCAAGCACCAGAAAATCTACAATGAACAAAGTACACAAGAGAATTGGTCACAAGATTTGTAGGGCCTGGTGCACATAGTATGTTTGTGTGTGTGTGTGTGTGTGTGTGTGCATGTGTGTGAAGGAGCTACAGGTTGATAATTTATGCTTGTGGTTCTCAACCAGGATAACTGGGCAAACATCTGAAGATATTTTTGGCTGTCACATCTAGGAAGAAGATATTGTTACTGGCATCCAGTGGGAGCAGCTCAGGGAGGCTTCTAAACACCCCACAACGCAGAGGAGAGCCCCAGCAAAAGAATTATCCAGTCTCAAATGTCAGAGTTGCTAACAATAAAAAACCTTATGTAGCGTTAACTGCAGAGCACGTGCAAAGTTAGGAGTGAGGGAAGTTTGGCCGTTTTGCCTTTTAAGGTCTCGTCCATTTGACTTTATGGTAGTAAATATTGGAGTGCTGTATTTTCAACAAGAGAATTCAATTTAAGATACAATAAGTCAATGGAATACTATACAGTCACTAAAAGACAAGCAGCAAAAGAAATTTGTTTATGAGAAACAGAGGCCCAATCTTAGTGTATTGCCAAGGAGTGAGCAGGGCTGCCAGCCACTGAATTGTGTGAATCCCTAACCACCCTGCAGCCTGCTTCACCTTCCTAAGCACCATGGGCAGGTGGGGACTATGGGTACAGGTAGCATCATGTCAGCCTCATTTCTTTCTTATTTATCATCATCTAATAAATACCATTTTAGATATAAATAGATTGTCCAAGTTTTGAAACAATCATTTATGTCTTTAGAGAAATTATAAAAACAAAGAAAAAGGAAAAAATAAAAACGATGGTTTCACGCATAGCAGGAGGATAAGGGATCGGGAGGGGGGAAAAGCAACCGTAATAAAGTCAAAACAAAAATCAATAAACAACTATAAGCCAGAGACATTCTACGGGGGTGGAGAGGAGAACAGGATCAAACCTGGAGCAGGAAGAGAGCACAGGACTATGGTGATGGCACATGGGTGAACTGGTATGGGAAATCCACAGGGATTACAACCAAAACGAAAAAATGTACAAAATAAAGAAAGATTATAGATTGATAGATAGATAGATAGATAGATAGATAGATAGATAGATAGATAGATAGATAGACAGACAGATAGACAGATAGATAGATAGATAGATAGATAGATAGATAGATAGATATACATATATAGATAGATAGATAGGTATAGATATATATATATAGATCGATAGATAGATAGATAGATATAAACATCTGCTATACAGTGATCAAAAGTGAAAAATTCACTCTTAAAGCCAAGTGGAAGGCCCTCCCTTGTGGCACAAGGATTTAAAGCGCAACACTAGGAAGCTATCTGCAGGAACTGCAGCACAGGGTTCAGGAGTTCGATCCCTGGCCAGGGAGGTGATCCACACAGCAGTTTCACAACCTGTTCTCCTCAGCAGTGTGTTTCAGTAGACCTGTTAAGTTCTCATCCCCTGCAATTCTGGCCTACACCCAGGCTCTTATATACACAAATGAATAAACATAAATTTAAAAAAGAAGCCGAGCTGAGTCAAAATCAAGACACTCAATAAAAAACTGTAAGGATAAGGACCCATCTTTTGGAGTATTCACCAAGTGCCTGGAATTGCGTTATTTGACATACAGACATTATTTCATTTCAGCCATGCAGCAACCGTTTCAGCACTATAATTCCCATATGACAAAGGAGGAAACAGAGCTTCGAAGATGACTGACTGACCCAGGGCCCAGCACTACAGGTGGCAGAAGAAATTTATAGGCCCCAAAAGTCTATAAACTGAAACCCCCAGGTTCCAAGTAAGAAAACTTCTCTTGGCTGTGAGATGGAACAACACTGTCCTTGAAGTCATTATAAAATTCGATTTTAATGAAAGCACTTAAAAAATATATAGAGACCTACTTAAGTTCACTACAGTATTAGAACTGCATTTTGTCACATCAAGTTTATTTTTATTATCCCATTCATAACCAAAAGCTACCAAGGAAGTTATCTTTCACTAACTAATCTGTAACAGTAAACATCCACATTTTTAAAATTAGTTGGTATATAAATTATCTGAATGCAGAGTTGGATTTTTTTTTACAAGCTTCTCTTTTCTGAATTATCTTCTTGGGGAAAAAAGGAAATAATGTATGTGTGAACAATGCATGTGTGAAGAGAATTTCAATGGGAGGCATTATCCCTCCTCCCCAATAAATAAAAATAAGAGACCTTTAAGAGACACTTTCACTAACAGTTCTTTTCTAAATAAAATAAACAAGAGCACAGGGCACCTTGACTACTACTTAGAAAATAAAATCAGAACACAAGAAAATCTGTAATTCTAATCACATTTACACCTTCTCTCCTTTTTTACATTTCTCATCCAAACATCCTTAGGAGCTCAATAGGCTTAAAAGAATTGGAGCAGGGTAGAGAACAAAGGTGAGGGGAATCTGAGAAACAGCTTAAATGACTGTTCTCACCAATTCAATAATTTTAAACTGGGAACTGGGTAACATAGTTTGCAAAAGATGTAAAAGTCATAAATGAAGGAAGAATTGGTAAAAATTTATTTTTCCTTCTTATATTATAAAATTTACATTTTACAAGACAGCCTAGTCATTAACCACTTGTAGATAAGAAATGCAAGGAAGCACTAAGAATATACTGTTGAATAAAACAAATATTAAATTTAAATGTATTAGGTTTAGTCACTGAAAGTCTATCAGTTAAATGAATATATTTATAGTATTGTAAAGAACAATATATGTGTTCTTAAAATACATATACAGGTATATGTATACATATACAAATAACTATTTCTACATATATAATAACTTTTTATATTAACATGCTCCCTCCTGTGATTGAGGGTAATTTTAGAAAGTAAGATATCCAGTCTCTACTGTCAAGCTAATGTTATAGATCATATATAAATAAAAAAATTTAAAAAGCATTTATGAACCATGTATGGTTTCCTCAATTGGAAAATGAGTATTTTAAGTGGGAAGAAGACCTCTTTAAAAGAAATAGCTTAATATTTCACTTGGTTATATAAATAAAACAGTTTAAATAAAATTATGACCAACACCACAGAGACAAGAAAAGTCACACAATGAATTCACATGGGAATGTCCTCTGTGAGGAGATGCTAATTCAAAATAATATTTCCATATGGCTTTTCCTTACTGCAAGTATCAAGGGAAATTAGCACTTCTGTTCTCCAGCACCAATGATGTGTCCAGGGTAGGGGGCAAACAATCCAGAAAGTCTTCAGAAAGAGGGAGTTTGCCTTTCTGCCTCCTTCACAGGACCATGTGTATCAAACACAAATACAAAATAACACATAATAAACACAACCATTTCCTTCTCTGGAAGGACAGCTTCAGCTTCCCTTACATCCTGGTCAAATGCTCTATGAGCCAGTCACACTCTGGAAAATTCATCAAATGAGATAACACACAGGAGGTTCTAGAAACATAATCTATTTTAGCAGATATTTTACATCCAGCAGGTACTAGAAATACTGAGATAAAGGGATGGGGGAGTTCAATGCCTGAGGGGTGAGAGGATCAACATTCACTCATCAGCCAAAATGATGCTCTTGGGGGACACAGTCTAACAATGCCAGCAAGGACACCTCAGCTGAGTATCCTCAGGGTATCCCCTTCCCCCTCAAGTGAGACTGCAGTGGGACTAGCTACTGATAAGTAAGGTGCTTTGTTGTAGTTGTTTTAGTGAAAATAACGCCCTGGAGTAAGAAAACAGACTAGTCTAGAGGTGCTTGTTTGAGGACAGACCTACCCCCAGCTGAGACTATCAACTATGTTGTTTCAGGTAGTGCAGAGGTATTCAGATGATAAGAAAAGGCGCTTTTTTGCGGGGGGTGGGGGGGGGAGAAGGAGTTAGGTTGTGTTTTATTTTTTGTTTTGTTTTTGTTTTTAGATTTATTTATGCGGAAAGATGGCTCTTGTCAATTCTAATGGATTCATCGAGCCTATAGGGCCAGATTTTCCGGAGGGGCGATTCCAGACTGAGTTCACAACTAGCAAAGCAATCAAGCATCCTAGCTGCAGCTGGCTGATGCTACGAGCCGTCTTCTCGCCCTAAAAACTCCGAGGACGGATTTCAGACTCAGGCACCCTCCACAAGTTCTTTGTTCAGCCAATAGCCTCAGACCATTCGGCCCCGCACCGGCCTCATCCTCCAGGTGCACTAGACCTTAGCTCCACACACCTGCCACCGCGCTTGACGCCTAAGGTCCATTGGAGCAGAGAAGGCACAGGGTCAACGCCGCCAGCAGATGGAAATGTGCGCGATGGGGCGGGCACCGGGGGCAAAGGTGCAGGTGAAAGCGGGGCGGGTGTGCGGGGTGTGTGTGTGGGGGGGCGGAATAAAGGTGCGGCGAATAGGGGGAGCGCAGCAGGGCTCACAGCAAGCTGAATCTACACTGACCGCACTCAACTGCAGTCCTTCGCCCTGCACCTGGGATGTCTCAACCGTGTGAAGCGGCTCCCCAGTCAAACGGTCATCTCTACTGCCAGCAGCCTTCACACCTCCAGGCTGGAACCACCCAGTGGGTCCCTCCCCGAGGTCTGAATGTTGATGTGCCGACGCGCAGCGAAGGGTCATGATCGCGTGGACACACTGAAGCCGAGCTCGACAGGCCGGGGACACCGGCTGCCTGGTCAGACCCAGTTCTCCAGCCAAGGAGTGTCAGGCAGGGTCGTGTCTTTGGCAGCAAACTTGGAGCGCCAACACAACTCTGGCCAGCGAGCAGAAAGCAGCCAACAGAGGCCCCCCGGAGGGGCACCGGCGACATTCCCACTGGGCACAGAAAAGCGGTCAGAAGGCTCTTTCCAGCCGCCTGCCTCGAGGCCTCTTGCAGACGCGCAGTGGGAGATGCCCGGCGCCCGCGCGGGCAGAGGCGCCCCGGGCTCCGCTCAGCTGCAGGCGAAGTCAGGACCGCCCGGAGCTGCGCAGCCTCGGGATGTGCACCCCCCCAGACCCCCGAAAGTTTCCCCGGGCGCGGCCCGGAGTCTGAAAGGTCATCTCCCAGGCCAGGGTTACCCGAGAGCCCAGGAGCGCCGCGCCGCGCCAGGACACCCCCGGCCAGTGCCCCGGCTCCCCACCGCGCGCCCGCCAGCCCCGTCTTACCTGCCCTCGGCGAATCCGGCAGCCCCCTGACAGCTCCCGCCAGGCGCCCCTGGAAAAGTTTCCCAACTTCTTCGCAGCTCTGCGCGCCCTCGCTTCGGACAGACCCGACCAGAGCCAGAAGGAGCAGACCGCCACAGCCCACGCGCCAGGTCCGCGCGCCCATCGTCGCTGTGCCGGCCACCCCGGCCGCCGCGGACGCCCTCGGCCGGCGCCCAGCGCCGGGTGCTGCAAGAGGCTCGGCGGTCGAGGCTCCCAGGGGCGCGACCTGGCGGCGGGCGACCAGAGGCGGCTCTGGGACACCCGCCTCACCACGGAGCTCTAGCCTTGCGGCTCGGGAGCCTCGCGGCACAGCAGCCGGAGTTGCCGCGAAGCGCGCGGACCGCCCTCTCCAGCCGACGCGCGCTAGCGCAGCCCCGCGGTGGAAAACGTCGGAGCCGCGCGGGGCCCGCGAGCACCGGCTCTGGACGCA
>NW_004567111.1:10808497-10813638 GCF_000260355.1 Condylura cristata
GCTCCTTCGCGGCTCTGCCTGTGGGAAAGAAACAAATAAAGGGACGCCCAGGCCACCCGCACGCCAGCAGTAGCCCAGGAAAAATAGTAGATGCAGGACGAGCCTCGGAAAGACAAGAGGTGACACGGGAGACAAGCGATGACACCAGTTGGAACGAAGATAAAGTATTTCTCTTATGAATCGAGGTCCTCAGTACACAGACATTGCGCCCTGGGCCCAGCACAAAAGACAGAACATATATATTAAAAATCCCGATTGATAGCACTTGCCAGATTTTGAAAGCTAATACCTGAGAAGTATTTCTTCGGAGCGTGTTTCTGTAACATTGACAACTGTTCGAAAGAAAATAAAAGAATGACACTCAAGAGTTACTGCGTCCCATCTCTGTGAGGTCCACTTTGTGCTCTCTGTCTGTATGGACCCTTCTGAGCTTCACTCCTGCGGTGTCTTGAAAACATTTCTCAAAGAAAGACCAAGGTAATAGGGTAGGTTTTCACAAGGAAGACAGAAAAATGGAGACTTTAAGCGATTGTTAAATGTCAAAAGAAATAGTCTCAATGCCTAGCTTACAATAGGAATGCACTACAAACCACAAAGCTAAGGGCCAGAACATTTTCTAAGCGTGACCTGTTACCCACGAAGCCTGGGAGGGGCAGGTGCGTCTTCATCTGCCGCCAGCTGGAGATTACATCCCCGGCTTTCAGTGCCCCAACACTGTTTAAAAGCTTCAAGGGTTGGGGGGATAATAAAAATGTCTTAACCACTTAGAGGAAATTTAATCTCCAACTTGTACTCTTGCCAAGAAGTAGAGATTAATAATTTTGTCTTAGAGAAGTGTCTGGGACTTTGAATGACCACGTGATAGTAAAGGCAGCACTTTCCGCAGAAGACCACCTGCTTTATTTTAAAACTGTTCCAGGACAATGGCTGAGCTGCTGCTTCAGTATTTTCCCTCAGTAAAATAGTGTGCACTTGACTTCTGACATCAACTGCATGAATGCTAGGCTTTTTTTTTTTTTTAAAGATTTATTTATTTGTGCATACAGAACTGGGGTACAGGCCAGAGGCTCAGGGGCAGTGAGAGGCTTCACCAGAGACAGAGTGGGGAACAGAACAGGCAGATCGATGAAGTACACTGCTGAGGGGAGCAGAGGGGGGGCCAGGAGAGGTCTGCCATGCCGTGTGGTCACCTCCCGGACAGGCGGGAATCGAATTCATGAGGAAGCAGCTTTAGATTCTCAGTACTGTGCTTTAACCCGCTGCGCCACCAGGGAGGGCCATGCTAGGCTTTTTTAAAGACATCTCAATAAGTGGGAATTGGGGGGAAATGAGAATTGAAAAGGTGCCTTTGCCTTTAAGTTCTGGGACTTCAAGCAAAAAACTAGAAAAAATAGATGCTAGATTAAGTATTTTTAATTTAATCTAAAAAGCAAAATTTCTTCATGAATGTCTTCTCTAGATACCAAGCTTGTAAAGACTACTTGCAGGTTATATACATATCTGTCTACAAGTACTAAAAATGTGTATAGTACTAATGTGCCAATCTTACAGGTGCTTCTAATAATTCATTCATTTATTCTTTATAACACCCCTATAAAGCCACTGCTATTATTATTGTTGGTTTACAAATGAAAAAACAAGTGTAGTAACTAGCTGTCAAGTGGTGAATCCAGGAATACAACCCAGGCACCAGAATCCAAAATATTTTCTCTTCACCACCAGGGCTTCTTGGCCACTCCACTTCATACTGTACATTCATCAACAACAAAGGCAGTTCAATTTACCAATTTTTAACTAGTAAATGTAATTTTATAGAGACAATTTCATCCCACTAGAATTCATTCTGTTACTAGAAAGTTAATAAATCCCCAGTTTTTTCCAAAACCTCTATTTTTCTTACCAACATCTCTTGTGATAGATTTGACCATCATAGAGTATTAACATTAAAAGAATTCTTAGAGATTACCTGCTCCAATTCACTCTCTTGGAATCTCTAAAACAATTTGTCTTGCAAGGATAAAATCACAAACACAACCAAGAATTATTGATGGTTTGGTAAAAACTAATCAACAAATGTTGACTGAACACAGGCTGATTTAAAAAAAAAAAAAAAACCTTTGGTGAGCAATAGGGCTTATGTAGACATGTTAGCAAGTTCTCTGTATTTTTATAAGTTATTTCAAAAGAATAATTATGTGTGAGGTTATGTATAGAATTGGAATAATTTCTAATGAGAAAATAAGTATATTTTATCTATATAAAGAATATCCAGTTATAAATCAATGCTTTATTTGTACTTCTTATTTACTGCTACCAGAATGGATGAACCAACAAATGACTGGGAAGGTTTATTTCCTTCTATGAATATCCATATTCCAGCTGCCCAAATAAACTGTATGTACTGCCTACGGACAGGAAGATTCAAAACAAGTTCCCTTCCTCCTACCAGAATACAAAATAATGCCTCTTAAATGAGCAACATTCGAAAACCACCTCTACACACTGTCCTGTAAGTAATCTTTTGTTCAACTTACCTATCAATGTTACAGAAGACAATACAGAGGAATCTCTGTAATTTGATATTTACAATATCTTATTTATCAAAGGCTATATAATGAACTGACTTTTGTGTAATAGACACTGGTTTTGCTTTCAAAATACCAATACCCTCAAAAGAGAAGAATCTTTAAAAGGTCATTATTTAAAAGACACCTTTGTAATCTTCTCAATGCAAGGCTGCTAATAACTTCGAACTTGTAAGGAAATATAAAGAATCTCCAATATGATTTGAACAACCTCATTCCATCATAAACACCTCCACATTGGCTATGGTTTTAGGCTAAGACATTCCCTCAGAAACCGGCTGGAGTAGCTTTTGTACCTAGTCAACAACAGTAGCTCACATTTCAACCCATGAGACAGTTGCTATTATACTACTAATGAGGAAACAAAAACACAATGAGATTAAATAAACTTCCAGAAGCCACAGATCTGTTGCAACCCAAATGAAAGCTAGGCATACCACCTCTACATTCCTCATCCACCACATTCTCCTGCTCTTCCTAAACCAGACATCTAGTTTTTGGCCCCTTGACTCAACCTATATAGAGTGACGTCCTGGGATTCACCGCTATTCCATTTGAATGGCCGGCTAGCTGTAGCTTTTTGCCTTGCCCCAATAATACCTACCTTGGCAGCAGGCCCAGGTACGACCTGATCTTCCCTTCCCCCAGGCACACTATAAACATTTAACCCAAAGAACTGAATTACAAGGGCTGAATTCCAAGCGCTGCCTTGATGGACCATGATTTCATCTGTGTTTGCCACTAGCTGTTCTCCTACCCCGCAGGAAAGTTTGCCTCTGTGGCCGGGTCCCTTATCTGCCAAACCAGCTCCCCCTACCCTATTTCAAGCTAAATGGTTTGTTCTCCCTGCCAGCCTGTGAAATTATTCAAACAGATCACATCCTTCCATGAGGATCTACCCTCAGCACTAGAAGAATGTGATTCCTACTGCCCTGGTTGGTCCACAATGCCCCCAAGTGCCCCTTGGGGACCCCTCCAGCATGACTTGCAGTGTCCTCCTGCCCTTCACAGAGTGTTTCTGACTATTAGAGTCTGTAAGTCACACCTGTCCAGGGTCAGGAGTTTGGTCATCCCATACTCATTAAGGACAGGGATCCTTTCCTCCTCAGTGGGGTAAATAGGCAATGGTGATGGTTCACAGGAGATGTGGTGGTAGGGATTTAGGAGCTACATATGAGCAGGAAAATGTAATAGTGTACAAAAATAAACAATGTAAAAAAAGAAGCTTAACAAAAAATAGGCAATGGTTAGAACAAGAAATGTCCTCAATCAAATGCTTCCACTTAGCTATTTCAATTTTAAAAATCCTAACTTGTGCCTTTTCCTATCTTCCCTTTTTCCCAAACGCAGGCTCTTCTCGACCTCACAGTCTTATTAAAGGGGAGTCATATTGGAGGTCAATCCCAGTTAAGCCTGGTAATGAGTTTCTTCCTCCAAGTAACAGAAGGAAACAGAGAGCTCCTCCCCAGAGTCACCTCAGATCAGGAGAGAGCAGTGGCTGAGCAAAGGCTGCAGAGGAAGATAGCCCAGAGCACAGCACACTTCACAGAATACACAAACCAGACACAGACTTGTAATGGACACGGAAGCAAGTGGAAAACTCTGATCAGCTAACAAAATTCAAGTGAATACTGTCTTGAAACACTTATCTACTGTTTATTGTACCTACCAAATATACACACTACTTAGTAGTGTGTATATTTCCAATCTCAAAACTCTCATTTTCTAATTATCAGGATTAATGCTACTAATACCATTTTAAGAGTTACTGTATTTCTCCCCCTCATTTTACATAATAAGGAAAAAGTGTCAGTGGTTTAACAACTATCCAAAATAACACAAACAATGAATAGCATTCTGGAAAATATTTGACATGTAGTATTAAAATTAATTTGATCTGAAGATATTAATATTTGAGGTGTTTGTCAGTGATTCTGAAATATTTTGATGAGCTTTTGTGTCACGTTTTAATAATTAAGCTTTTAGGTAAAAACTATAATTTCACAAAAGCATTAGGTAAATAAGCTATTCCAATGTAAAAATTTCAAAGATATTTCACACTGTATTTAATTTTATAAGTGTTATAGCTGCAACATCTAATAAAAGACAGCTTTCAGGGAATTTGCTCAGAAATAAAAGTGCTAGTTGCTTTCTAAATGAGAATGTATTAGAAACACACTATGAAAATTCAATAAGTATATGGAGCAATTCAAATAATTTTCTACTAGACTATATCTAGAAAGTGAAAACATCCTCCTCCAAGTCAGTATAAATATGCCATATCTGAATAGAAATGGAGTACAAATTTCATTTTCAGATGTAGATTCTATATTAACTAATACTCCAACTATTTTTGGTTTCCGAGGAAAACAAAATTTACAATCAAAATTTAATCCCAACATTAAATGTTTGTACATTTTAAGGAAAGACAATTGTATTAACAAATAAATTCAGTTGTTATCTACTGGAATATATACTATTCGTCCCTTAAGTAATATCTCCAGAAATAAACTTATCAAAATTTAAAAACAAAAATGTTTATTCTTGTTTAAATGA
>NW_004567111.1:10813913-10816253 GCF_000260355.1 Condylura cristata
CTCTGTTGTCTGCTTCACTTCTTTTCATTCACTTTTTATGATAAATTTGTGAGGTGGGTGTCTAAAAGTTAAATGTCAAATTACCACTACCAAATTAATTTGATAGTTAAAAAATTAAGTCAGAAGTTAAAAAATTACTTTTCTTGTTGCTTTCATACAACCTCTGATACTGTAACACCGCAGATATTAGTATCTTCAGATCAGATTAATTTTAATACTACATATCAAATATTTTCCAGAATGATATTCATTGCCTGTGTCATCTTGGAGAGATGTTAAACCATTCTGACACTTTTCCTTATTATGTAAAATAAGGGAGGAAATACAGAAACTCTTAAAATGGTATTAGTAACATCAGTCCTGATAATATATGTGCAGTGTATTATACAATTCTTAGTTCATATAATCACTCAATCAAGTGACATTATTCTTCTCCATAGGAAAAACAACTGTCATTAACCCCTGATCTATTAATTATATCCTCCAAGTTAATAGGATAATATACCTGATACTCTAAACCCAACAGCTATTCAAAACCATAATCTTTTGCATCCCTGCCCAACCCCCAGTCCATGGTTTCTCTGCACTATGTAGCATTTATTCAACTCTCTTTTTAGGAACAATCAGGACTTTATATGAGCATAACTACCTTTTGTTCAGCTAAAACTGCAAGATTTTATATGCTTAGGGATTACTACTGCTAGCATCACCTAAGTAATACAGGGGTAAAAAAGAGGCTGTTTAACTTGCCCAAAGTCACAACATTTCTATAAAATGTATCCAAGCAATTAAAAACAGGTTGATCTGACTTCATAGTTTATGCCTTTTAAAAAACTTATGACACCCCTTACTATGTATGAATAAATTTTTTACAGTTATTATTTTGAATAATGGGGGGAAGTGAGCATTATCTCAACTCAGCATGGCGACAGGAGAATTTAGCTCATGCCAAGGTCATGAGCTAAAATTCATTTTGAAAGGGAAGAGTCACTCCTCTCTAAACATAATGAGCACTTAGAGCAAGATCTGGAGACTGATTATCATCAGCTTTTTAAGATGCAAAGTGTAGACTCTACTAATGATAAAGACTCATAATTGATAATTATATTTGATTAACGAGTAGGAAGTTCTTCCAGAGGCTTTCACTGCTATGTCTCATTGTCATAATTGATCTTTAATTGTTCCATTTAAGTATTCCTTTTATCATATGTTTAATCTTTGCTATTTATAAATAAGGTCCATGTACAGACCTTATTAACTATCCCTAAATGTGATATTACTTTACAAATGTCTTTGCAGTGTAATTAGCATTCAGCCTAATTCTTACATTTGCATATGAAAAGGTACAAACAGTTCATGCTCTCAGGCAGAAAGGAGAAATCCCTTGTTCTGACTACTTTTGAATTCTCTTCTTGATCCAGATTTTGTGAGAAGAAAGAACAACGCTCTTGCTGGTTGCATGTGAGAAGGCTTTATATAATTGCCAACTTTCTGGGGAGTCATATCTCTGTCTTTCTTGGGGGGGGGGGAAATTCTGATTTTTTTCTTCTATATCATGGTTTTTCCTCGCTCTTTTCTACCCACATTGTCAGATGATCTTGTTAACTATTCTCCTGATGTTCCTAAGTCACATTAGCCCAAACCCAGTTGCCTATTTTATGCATGTCTGTTAACCTTGCTAAATTCTCTTTTTGACATCTCTAACCTCTCTAGCTCTCCTGACGGTGCACAGTCCTAGTTCTAACTCCCCAACATCTCTTTCTCTATTCTATGGCCCATTTCTCCCCGTTCTCCTGCCCCCTACATCTTAGAACCTGCGCCTCATTTTCTACGTGTTTTTCCCAAAGGAGTATGCGAGTTGAATAGTACTCCCGAAATTCTCACCCACTCAGAACCTCAGAAAGTGACTTTGCTTAGAAACAGGGTCTTTGCAGAAGTAATTAAGGACACCCAGTAGAAGTCATCTTGGATTTAGGGCAAGTGCTAAATCCAATGCCAAGGCGGTGTCCTTTGAAGAAGAGAGCGCGCAGAGAAGACCAAGTGAAGGAGACAGAGCTGTGTGGTTAAGTACAAGCCCCCAAATAGTAAGAATGTGGACACCCCTGACTATGGAGGGTTTCTCCCTCAGAACGTCCAGAGAAAACCAAACCTACTGACAGCATGACCTCACTCATATGGCCTCTTGAATGAAAAGAGAAAAAAATTCTGTTGCGTGAACCCACCAGCTGTGCTCCTCGGTCCTGGTGGCCTGAGGAAACCAGTACCAGGCTGCGTGGGTGCGCCTGTTCCCCTGGGTTCCTGCTCAGGACTCACAGCCGTTCCTTCCAGGAATTCCATCTC
>NW_004567111.1:10816948-10856996 GCF_000260355.1 Condylura cristata
TTTAAGATTTATTTACACATACAAAACTGGGGTATAGGCAAGAGGTGCAGGGCTGGTGAGAAGATTCACCAGAGACAGAGTGGGGAGCAGAGCAGGCAGATGGACAAAGCACACTGCTGGGAGGAGCAGCGGGCAGCAGCGGGCAGGTCAGGAGAAGTCTTCCGTGCCATGTGGGTCACCTCCTGGGTGGGGATAGAACTCATGCTGAAGTGGCTTTAGCTTCTTAGAGCTGTGCTTTAACCTGCTGCACCAGCAGGGAGGGCCCTTCATTGGTTTCTTCATTTGTTGAAGAAACACAAGACCCTGAAGACTGTTCTTTTTATTAATAAGATCATTCTTGCTAACCCAGAACGCTTCATAATCTCAATGCTTCCTACTGTCTCTATTTAATATAAATTAAATGATTTGCCAATTTATCCACCTAACTCTCAGTCATATTTTCCATTTCAACTATCCCACTCTTTCTCATAAAATTACCAGCTCAGTGCATTAGTTCCCAGAGTAAATTCCCCACCTGGATTCTTCCTATCTAAGTCATCCTTCATCCTTGGCTCAGGTCAGTTTGCATCAGATCTGTTTAATAATAATAGTAACAACAACAACAATAATAATGATACTAATAATAATGGAGCTTCTCTGGTAGTGCAGGGGTTAAAATCTCAGGCTATCAAGTTATCACCGGTCACTGCAGCACAAGAGTTCAATCCCTGGCCAGGGAGCTGTGGCGCAGCAGTCCTTTGTCCTTCCTGCTGCTCCCTCAGCAGTGTATTTTAGTCATTCCACCTGTTCTAACTGCCTACTCTGTCTCTGGTGACTCCTCTCACCCCCTGAACCTCTGGACTGCACCCCATTTCTTATATGCATAAGTACATAGAAATAAAGCTTTTAAAAAATAGTAATAATAATAATAATAGCAGCAAGCCGTCTCCAGCATCTACTACCATGTTTCTTCAAATATATTCCAGGGGCCTGAGTTACAATGCAGATTCCAAACTGTTCAAAACAGAACTCTTACTTTGGAATACAAAATAATTGTCATAAAGTACTGCTACACGCTCATTATTTAGACTTAGTGAAAACTTCTGCTCTACCTCCAGTTTCCCTCCTACATATACCTTATTCATTACTACTCTTAAGCATCAAATAAACCTATAATTACATCTTCCTTTCCACTCTTCTCTTCTTTCAAGCTCATATTTCTTATGCATTAAGAATTTTCTAGTCACATAACTCATTTTACAGAGTCCAGCAGCATATCATTGTGCCAGGTATTATTTATTGCTTGAGATTATACATCAGTATGTATCATGTGCTTATGCTTTGTTTCCCCCAAGAAATTAAACTGTTCTAAAACAGCCCCCACCCAAAAAAACAAAACAAAACCTCAGGAAATGTGTGCTGTTTGAAAGAAGTTAGCTGTACCATCTTGGAAGACTAACCAATAGGAGACTTGGAGATACTTCACTTCATTCAAAAGTTAAATGATGTGAATGTGTTGCTTAGATTTCTATTCATTCCACATGGGTGTGATTCTGAAAGCTAAAATATACTTTAACAACAGTACCTAGTTTCAGGTTTGTTCTTCAGAAATTTGTGAGTAACTACTAGACATAAATAACCAATTTTAAGTTACATTGTCTATGATCTAACAGTCACTAAATTGCCATAAATACAACAAAATTTGGATAGCAATCCAGGGAAATCATTATGTTTATAAAATTCTAAGTTTAAAACTAAAATCGTACCAATATTGATTATGTACTTTCAAATAAAATCATTCCATTCACTTTGCCAAATATCTACTGAGCATAACATATGATGCAAATCAAAATATTGATTACTTGATCCAAATCTCACTAACCATAGAAACTAAACTTAGAATGATCCCTATCACTTTTTGCAAAGAAGAAAACATTGCCTACTTCATCTTTTTAAAAATTCAAGTGAATGTAACTACTCACAAAGGGTATTTCAAGAAACTTACTATCCACTCATAAAATAATGGTCTTTGTTTATTTGTTTTAAAGATTTATTTATTTATGCACACAAGAACTGGGGTACAGAAGAGATGCAGGGGATGAGAGGATTCATTAGAGACAAAGTGGACAGCCATGCTCACAAACAAGCAAGAGCCACACAGGGTGAAGGCATCTCTGGCGGAAACACACCAGTGAAGGCTGCCCTGGCTTCCCCACACCCGGGGCTCAGCAGCAGTAGCAAGTCCTGCTGGTTGCTCAACCCATGTCCTTCTGGCTATCTCAAAATGCAGTTCACTCATAGAGAAACTTTGACACAAAGTACAAATATCTCCTTGGGGTAAGTCATTATACCTAAGGGGGAACTGTGGTGAATTCTGGAATGTGAAAGCACCAACTCATGCTCTTTTCCTCATTCACTCAACACATTCATGACAACAACCCACATGTCATATCATTATAAGATGAAATGGGATGTCATCGCTAAAAAAATTTATTTGTAAACATTTCATATAACCTAAGGAATGCTGGTTGGGAAAGTTAAGATTGAAATGTTAGAATATAATTGAAGCCACAGTAAAAAATGCAGAGAAATGAAGATGATAAAAAGATACTGGTTATTTCTGGCAAAATTACTTACTTTCTTATGTTACTTCCCAAATTGGCACTGGTAACGTAACAATACGCATTTTATACAAATAAAAATCCACACTGTCCTAATAAAGAACACATTCCCAATCTTAGAGTGTTACAGAGCATACCAAAAGATTAGTAGAAGAAAATCACCCTAATAAGGAAGGCTACCCCTTGTCTTACATTCCAACTGCAAGAGATTTCCAGATACTTAAGGGGAGCTCCATGACTGCTCATTATGCTGCTCAACAAATTTTTGTTAAATATGAATCTTTATATTTGGCACTTACCCAAATTAACTAGTGGGCCTTGATGGAATTTCAGGAACAGAAATACTGGGCAGTAGTTATGTGAGAGCACAGCAGGCCCTGAGCACTAACACAAACGTGCTCTGCCCTTCTCTGTGGCTTCCTCTCCACGCTCCTGGCCATGCTGCCTTAGCTCCCACCCCTCCCACCCCCGGGGCAACTTGTCCGATTCAGGGCTTGAGAGGTGCCTGGACAGCCCATGCGGGAACATAAACAGTGGAGGGCCCTATGGACTATGGGGAATGAGTGGGTACCTTGATGGTAGTCCCAGAGGGGTGCCATTCATCCAACGAGTGTGATCCCACAGCTCTGAATCATATGAAGAACAACATGGTGTAAGCCAATGGTATCTTTTAAAAACTGAGAGTCAAATGACTGGATGAAAAGCCATTGAAAAACCAAGCAGCACACTTTGAGCCCCTCCCTTCAGCACTGAGGGCACCCACTAGAGCCCTTGTGGTTCTCCAGAAAACATAATCTTTTTTGGTCAATGGCTCTTTTAGTCCTAATTGTCAACCTGCAAGAACTCTTTATTGTTGGGGCCCGCTCCAGAAAAAAATGTCATGCTCCAGTGAAAAACAGAAGCACACCCCTCTGGTACTCATTCTAAATCTGATTCTATTTGAGAGACCTGTCCCTTCAATTCTCTTCTCAAAGCTGCTGTACAACTGTCTAAGCTGTAGATAGCTGAGAGTGATATAAACAATGCTTGTCTACAGTTATGCTAGATCTACAATGTTGGGACATATATTTCACTGGATTTATGTCTACATATAAGTTTTGCAAAATAAAATTTAAAAATTCTCAACAATTATTTCAAAAGAGCCAAAATAACTAAAGGGTTAAGTGTTACTGACATTTTCTGCTGTTAATATGCTAACTTAGAAAATGCCATAAGTAAAATAAAATGTTTTCCCTGTTACTTCATTATCACATGACCAGAAAATCCTCGTTTCCTTGAAATATTTTCTGTGTTGTTGCTTAGAAAGAAAGGCACTTTAATTACTTTACTGAAAATAAACAAGATAAGGAAGACAGACAATAATAGTCAACTACTAAATCTAACCAAATTTTTCCTTCCTCTTTAATATCTTATTCCCTGGAATCAGTCACCGAGCCTCTTGGAGTTTAATGCTTCTTTAGAGGGGCTGAGTTCAATGGCCTGTTATACCTTTTCCAGCTATTAAATTCTGTAACATTTTAAAATATGACTTGATTTAGCCAAAGGCTTCTGAAAAACAATAAACAAAAATTTTAAATTGCTTTAATGAATTAAGATACTACTCACACTGCTTAGGTTTGAAAATTATTTTACAAATAACTTTTTATTCTTCACATTTTCCAAATATATACAATACCAAAAATAAATATATAAATCAAAAGATAATACATAATCGTAGTAATAACAGAAAATAAGTATAGGTCTGCTGCAGAATGGCAGCAGGTGGGCAGAACATGATTTGGGCAGTTCGGAAATGAAAAGGAATGGCTTTTACATCATACAAAGCCCAAGGCTACCATGCTAGGCTTACTGGCATCACTAATATTAGCAGTAACATTTGTGTACACCCCTTACTATATGACACAATCTGTGGTAAGAATTTAACTTTTTTTTGCACTTAATTCCACCGTATAGCGTGGAGGTACAATTATAGTCCCTGTTACATAGACACGAGAAATCAAGTCTCAGAGAGGTTAAGCAACTTGAGGCCACATGGCCAGTGAGTGGCAGGCCTAGATCTGAAGCACTTGTCTGTTCTGCCCATCTTAAGCACAGCCTAGCACCGTCAGTCTGCTCAGGAAATGCAGTGACCCCCCCACTGTCAGTTACTTATCAGAGCCCACCTTTCAGATCCATCCAGAGTTCAGTCCCAACCTACCTCTTCAGAGTGGTTTCCCTCTGTTCCCTTTTGTATGAATGCATTCAAATCAAAGGAAATCATTTCCTTTTCCCATCTGTGCACCTTTGACTAAGCTATTTGTTCCTAGACCTTTATTTTAGTCCCTAAACCTGTCTCACATGATATTCATTGTTCATGAAACATTGGTCTTATATGCAAGCCATGATCTCCTCCTTATTCTTGTATCATTTCATCTGTTCCTCTTTTATGGCATTTATCACTTTGTTAATGGGTGGTACAGTTCATATGTCTTGATTTATCACCTCCATTAGAGTGACATTCTTGTGACAGAATCAATGGAGTGTTCACTTTTGTATCTTCAAAGCATTTACCAAGAGAGGGAATGTGGTTGATTTAGAATATTACTATTTGTTCTCAGATAATCACAAAGTTGCAAAAGAAATACTGTTTTAAGGTCCAGTAACATGCACTGGAAATTATAGCTACTCTAATCAAGGAATCATTTAAAAGCCCACAGAAGCTTAAAGCACACATACTGTTAGGTAAATTAAGAAGTATAAATACAGAACTACAAATATTTCACTCAGGCATGGGAAAAAGTTAATTTAGGCTATCAACTCTCAGGCTTTTCTTTCATATTTTTGATTCTCACAATCATGATTAACACCTTGTATAAAATATTGAATATTGTATCTAATAATTATAAAATTTTATATATGAAACTGACTTTATTTTGCCTTCCCTGTTAATTGTAAGATTCAAAATAAAAATTCTAGTGGTATTCTGCACCATACATTTTGTTTTGTTTTGTTTTTAAGATGTATTCATTTATGCATACAGAACTGGGGTCCAGAGGTGCAGGGGCGGTAAGAAGATTCACCAGGGACAGAGTGGGGAGCAGAACAGGCTGACTGAGGGGGCTGAGCCGTGGGGAGCCAGGAGAGGTCTGCTGTGCCATGAGGGTCAGCCCCCTTGGGGATGGAACTGGTGCTGAAGCGGCTGCTATGCTTTAACCTGTGGCACCACCAGCGAGGGCCGCGCACCATGCATGGATCTATAGTTTTAAAATAAACTTTTTTTTAACCATGAGATTTTAATTAGAAGCAGAAAACACATATCAAATAAATTCTGAATGTGTTCTCAGGAATTATCTGTCCTTGCAGGATATGCAGCTCTGCTATGGGGAGCTTCACAGCCAACTATTTATGGCTCATTAGAAAAAAAAAAATGTTTGCCGTCAAATAATGTCTTGGCTCTGTTTTTGGCTTACAATACATCTGTTCATCTTTAACTGCCTGCCTCACTTCCCTAGAAACCTCTTCAAGAATTTAATCCATTAACCTTCTATTTTCCAAATAATGGTGATCTTATCCAAGTGCCTCAGTTTCACCACCTCCCCTCAACAATTCAGACTGAATCACTATCATGTTATCACTAACATTCTTTCCTCTTTTAATATCCATATGTAATTAATCACTATATCATCAAGTCCCCATTCAGAAAGTTTCTGGGATTTGCACTTAATCCTTCTTTTTAGATTAAGCCTCACACAAGCCTCAATATGCCACAGCCCCTCCATTCTGCAACAGTCTCTGAGAGTTACAGCATGTTAGTCCGTACCTTCAAAGATTTTGGTAGCTAAATGCAAAAGACACTTAAATGTATGAGGAAATAAAATTAGTTAAATATTTCACCTGCCTACACATTATAGATACACAATAAATACTTGTTGAATGTAGAAACATAATCTATTTTGAAGTAAGAGAGAACTGAAACAGGAATCTAGCCTTACAACCTATACAATTTCATCTTCAATCATTCTACATGATATTCTTCCTAATGTGTTCCTACTCTGTGATTTATTGCAGATTTTTACTGTCCAGAAATAGATTTCACAGCTGTGGCCATATATGGTCAATGCTTCTTCAATTTAAAAACCCAAGATACTAGTCATCGTACAGATACTTTTTCTAATGATTTTTAGAATTATTAATCAATTTATTGGGCTTTGTTTCTTTGTCCTCCTTGTTAGATCAGCCTTCTTGAGTTAAACTATAGCAGATGGTACAGATGACTTGTTTTTCCAGATGTTTCTGGCTTTTTTTAAATGTAGAAGTTGGTTTAGAATGGAGGAAGTCATAAACATCCCTGACTCATTTGAAAAGCATGTTGAATTTCTGTGTATTTAAGTTATAAGTTTATTCACCAAGAGCCAGAATCAATTCACTGTTATCAAGTAGTTTAAATGCCTCATTTTCTCGAAATAATTTTAATATAATAATTTAATATAATAACAATAATACCCAGCACTGTAATTTTCCAGTTACTGATCTATATGAAGCAATTACAATTAAAAAGTTGAATTCTGTCTTGCTCAGCAACAGAACAGATCCTGTGTAACACATAATAAACAGCACAGGTGAGAACGAGCAAGAGATACCGCGGTAGGAAGTCCTGCTCTCCTGGAGGCTGTCCAGGGCCGGGCTGCTCTGTCTGCAGGCACCTCTGCAGCGCTGTCCTTGTGACATGTGCACAAGGTGCCATCCTGACCTCTGAGAAAGGCTGTTCCAGACTGTATTTTTATCTTTGTACATAAGAAGTACCTTCCAATGAAATTAGTCACTCTGCAATAAAAAAAAGGTGTAATGGCAAGTTACTTCATTTTTATTAACATTTTTAGAATTGGTTAAGAAAGGGCATTGGTGCATTTCACAAGATCTAAATAAACTGTGAACTAACAAATGTGCATGTTTATGTTTACTGTGCATTAGATGTCTAGCACTAACATATCTTTTCTCACCTCTACCACCTTCCAAGAACCACATATTATAATTTTATAAATAACAACTGAAGCACGGAGAGTATACCTAGTCCAAGATCACAGAAACAATTAGTGGTAAAATCAGGATTCAAACTCAGTTATTATAGTTTTACTCAACATCTTGTTCTTTACAACCTAGATGAGCACAGCAGCCTGTAAAAGTGATACAATGATCCTGAGTAGACTCTGTAAATGTCTAATAAAAGAATAAGGTGAGGCCCTCCCTGGTGTATAAGGGATTAAAGCACAGCACTGCAAGCCAGCCACAGCTCTTCAGTGAAAATTCAATCCCCAGCCTCAGAGGTGACCCACACGGCGCGGCAGACCTCTCCTGAGCTGCCTGCTGCTCCCCTCAGCAGTGTATTTTCTCAATCTGCCTGTTCTGTTCCCCACTCTGTCTCTGGTGAATTCACCGCCCCTGCACCTCTGGCCAGCACTCCAGTTCTATATGCATAAAAAAATAAAAAAGCTTTAAAAAATAAAAGAGTAAGGTGAGCTAAATTCTAAAAATACAGAAAGAGAATCACAAATGAAGTTAATAATTTTTAAATAGAAAAATCCCTTGATGATGTAAATATACAGAAATGTCTATAACACAAGATAATATGCTGTTTCCTAAGTCACACATCTTTTTTTACCCCTTCATCATCAAAATAATGAGCCAAGTCTTTTCTGTCCAGAAAGAGTACCAACCTTAGAATGAAGATTAGTAAAAAATAAGATTTCCTTTACAGGTTTTCATTTACCAAGACTTATTTCAATACTCATGGAGTTTATCTAACCAGGAAAGAAGGGCTGCCCTTAGCTACCTCAGACATGAGCTTATTAGAATGCTAGCCACCAGCCACATGCAGCTACCGAGCGCGTCACGAGATGACTAGTGTGAGATTCGCTGTCAGTAGAAAATACACTGGGTGTTCAGAAAAGAGAAGCACATGAAGTATCATCATAAATTTTATATCGATTACATGTTGAAATAATATTTTGACATCTGGGGTTAAATAAAATATATCATTAATATTAATTTCACCCATTTCCTTCAATTCTTTTTTAAAAGAATTGGTTACTGAAAATTTTTAAGTAACATATGTGGCATTATATTTCTACTGGAATACTTCTAATCCTCTAAATACACTTAGTGAATGTACTGATGCATAGTGACACTTTTACTACAATGTCTGAAAAATATGTCAACATCAAAACTTTTCTAAGGATTTCATATGTGATATCACATTCAGTGTCTGATTAAATGTATTATACTAACTCAACAGCATTTTCGCTTACAATTTGTGTCTTGAACAGTTAAAAGAGAGCAACTTTATTTTGGTGCCATACACAGAAGACAGCTGCAAAGCATTGGAGCCACCAACTGTTCAAAAGTGGCAATACCTAGCTAGTTCACTGTTTTTACAGAAGCAGAAACAAACACCTGTGACTAACACAATTCTATGAAAGAAAAAAAAATGTTAATCATAAATTAAACAAAACATATATATGATTTCTATTTGTCCACGCAGGAAAAATGCATTGGTTTGTATTTTGGAAAGCTTTATAAAAATATTTAAGTAAAAAAAAGAATATTTGGTAAGTATATAAAAAATTGTACACAGAATAAAAGTTTCTAAAGTTATACTGTTTAAAAATGTTAATTGGCAGAAATTAGACAGTAACAAGAAATGTACCCTTTAAGTGAGAATAGATAATACATATTTTTTTTTTAAAGATTTATTTATTCATACAGAACTGGGGTACAGGTCAGAGATGCGAGGGTGAGAGGCTTCACCAGAGACAGAGTGGGGAGCAGGACAGGCAGATCGAGGAAGTACACTGCTGAGGGGAGCAGCGGGCGGGCCAGGAGAGGTCTGCCACGCCATGTGGTCACCTCCTGGGCAGGCGGGAATCGAACTCATGCAGAAGTGGCTTTAGCTTCTCAGTGCAGTGCTTTAACCCGCTGCGCCACCAGGGAGGGCCAGATAATACATATTTTTAAATCAAATACTTACCAGTTTGAGCCATGTCTTACTTAATTTAAAAGTGTGTCCTGTCTACAGGGTATGACTTGCAGGCCTCCTTTTCACACTGCAGTGTTGGTAATGAAGACGGTGATGAATGGGTGCATCCCTCAGGATTAATGACCTCTCCTGTGGCAGGAGAGGCCTGACAAGGGGACCCTCATGGCTCCCACCAGAGACCCAGAGTCTCCTGGCTTAGCATGAGATGTGTCTGGAATTCTTGCTGAAGTATTAAGAGGCCAAGGAGGTTTGTGTCTTTTGCCGGGGGCTGGAGAATAGAGGCGAAACAATAAACTTCGCAAACAGTGATCTTCAAATGCCCCTTCAAATGGTAGGGCACAGACCCCACCATAGTTTCCAGGTGATCAGTTTGTCCTTTATGGGTGTTGTGAAGCCCAGTCAGGATATATCACCAGTTCTAGGGAGTCTTCTACAGAGGACAGCCCTTGCCTTATCTGTGACCGCCGGGGTGCTCTACAGGATCATCCAGACACAACTATGCCCAACAGTAATCTTAGTTTTTACATGAAATTTAGAGATCTGGTAACATCTGAAAGAAATGTCACATGTTTAGAACATCAAAAGGAAACATGAAACGTGGCGTGTCTCTGCTGGTGACGGCATTACCATGGGCAATCACAGTGGCTGCAGGGCAGCTGCCAAAGCCCTTTGGAAGAAGAGACAGAGAAACTGTCAGAAAAGTGAGCAGTGTTTATGTGGAGTCATACACTTCTTTAAGCAAGCTAAATGATTTTAATTTTTAAAGAGATATTTGTAATTTTAAGAACACTGTATTTTCTTTGTTTTCCTTTATGGACTCAGATTAAACTGCTTAGAAATTTAGTATTTTAAGTTTTCTGATTCTGAACTGAATTACATATTCAAGGCAAATAAGCCTTCCCTCAAAAAGTTTCCTAAGGTCTCTGTGGTGGCCTCGGGGGTGAGTTTCAGGACTCCCACCACAGTGACCTGAGTTTAATTCCCAGCAAGGGAGGTGAACCACATGGCACAACGGACCGCTCCCGTCTCACCCGCTCTCTCCTCAGCAGTGTATTTCTGCTAATCTGCCTGTTATGCTCCCAACTCTGTCTCTGGTGAATCGTCTCAAATCCTGCCCCCCCAACTACACCTCAGTTCTTCTATGAAAAAAATCTTTAAATGTGACTATTTGAAACAGTCTCGTTTTTTTAAATTTAGCTTATGGTATAATCTTATATTAAAATTTCGTATAGGGTCCTTCCTGGTGGTGCAATGGGTTGGGGCACAGCACTGTCAGCTGGCAGCACCCATTTCAGTGCAAGTTCTATCCCCAGCTTGGAGGTGACCCACATGGCACAGCAGACCTCTCCTGTCTTGCCAGCTGCTCCCCTCAGCAGTGTACATTTTCTATCTGCCTGTCTGCTTCCCGCTTCCTCTGCTGAACCCACTCACCACCTCTATCCTGTACCCCAGTTCTGTAAGCATAAATAAATCTTTTTAAAAATTCTTATAAAAAGACACCTCTAGATGTTTACCCTGAATGCATGTAAAAGTTTTGGAAAACAGAACCTGTTACCACTCACTCTATTTCTGATGGAAAAGCAACAGTATTATAGGCCGTAGGACAGAGAATCCAGGCTTTCTGTGTGCTGCATACAGAGGTGGAGACATACTCTCTAGTCTCATGCAAATTATAGGCTGGTTGTGGAGGCAGGACAGACACACGACATAGGAATGAAAATTACAGAACAAGAGTGGGTGTTAAACTTTGTAATGAGTGCCAATGGGTTCAAAGAATTCAATGCAGCAGGGAGGCTTTCACCAAAGGGAAGAGACCTGTGAGACCTTTAAAGAATAAATATAGTGTGGACAGACAGAAGGGAATGAGAAAGATGTTCCAAACGAAATGAAAGAAGAGAGAAAAAAATGATATGCCTGTGGGATAATGAGGACCAGAGTTTAACTAGACTGGAACAGGATATTGAGAAATAACAATAACGACAACAGCGATCATAATAATGTTGAGTGAGCAACCTTAGGTGAAGCAATCTGTCTTCAGAACCTGAGTAATTTCCACCACATTAAATATGACCAAAAGGTTGAAATAATCTACATAGGAATGAGCTCCCCAAAGAGGAGGAAGAAGCAAAGACTGTCAACCATTTTTTTTTCATTATTAAATATGATTTGTTCTTTCATAAATATCCTTGAACATCTACTATGAACAGTCTGTGTAGTAAACACTAGGAAAACACAAGTGAAGATGCTGCAAGTTTTACCCTCAAATAATTTACAGACCAGTAAAACTGACAAGTTAATAGACATTATTTTCTGAACTGAGAAAGACAACCACTTCCTTAAGAAACAAAGTTCTTCCTTTTCCCTCCCTCCCTCCGTCCCTTATCATCTCCCTCCCTTTCTTCCTTCCTTCTTTTTTGCCTTCTCTTCTTTCTTCTCAGTACTTCTATCAAGCAATACATTAAGTTGCAGAAAAGACAACACATTAACAAAATGTTTAAACCTAGGCAAAATAAGGTGTTCAAGCAGTGATTTCTTGTAAGAAACTGATATTAATTTGAAACTTTAAATGTAAGCTAACATTAGAAAAAAAGCAATTTTAAAGATTATTGATATTAGAAGGATAAATGTTACCTCAGAAGTTTGCCAGTGCTCACTACTTATCCAATGTATCACCCAATTCCTTCATATATGTTGATGCAGTTGGGAGAAAAACAATAAGATAAAATATAGATTTTTTTACTACTGATAAGGACCTGATCATAAAGGTCTACAAAGAGCTGATGCAACTCAACAAAAATAAACAGTCCAATCAAAAAATGGACAGAAGAGCTGAAAAGATGCTTCTCCAAAAAGGAAATGTAAATGGCCAGCAGGTATATGAAAAAAAAATGTTCAAGAACATCACCTGTAATCAAGAAAATGCAAATCAAATCTGCAATGAGATACTACCTTACACCAGTGAGAATGGCACATGTTAAAAAAAACAGGAACCAACAAATGCTGGTGAGGATGTGCAGAGAAAGGAATTCTCCTGCACTGCTGGCAGGAAGGCAAACTGGTCCAACCACTATGGAAAGCTATTGAGGGGGTTCCTCAAACTTATAAAAATGGAGCTTCTATATGATTCTGCAATCCCAATCCTAGGTATCTACTAAGAAGACACAAAACATTAATTCAAAAGGACCCTTGTACCTCGATGTATACTGCAGCACTATTTGCAATAGAGAAGATATGGAAACAACCCAGGAAACAACCCAGAAGCCCAAAATAGATGACTGGATCAAGAAGATGTACACAATGGAATGTTACTCAGCAATCAAAAAGGATAATAAACTCATGCCATTCACAGCAACCTGGATGGAGCTGGAAGTGGCTATGCTCAGTGAAATAAGCCAGAAAAAAAAAAGAAAGAAAGAAAAATATTGGATAGTTTCACTTATAGGAAGAATGTATAGGGCCTAAATAAGGGATCAGGAAGAAAATATAATAAAAAAAATTAAATTAGCAGTCAATTATAAATCAGAGACGTTCTATAGGGGAGGGGTAAGGAGAGGGATCAAAAAAGGGGAGGGGAGAGCACAAGGAACTATGGTGATGGTGCACCAGTGAAATGGTGGCGGGAATTTTACGGGAACTGCAACGGACAGGCAAAAAGCTTCCTCTGTACAAAAAGGAAGAATGATGTAAAAAACATATAAAACTTTATTTCCTTTCAATTTACAATAGGATGAAACAAATTTCAGTGCAGTCAGTTCCTGAACTTCTGTATCACCAAAAAGGAACAGCAATAATCTTCAGGATTATTATCTTGGCAAAGTAAATTTCAGTTAGAATATTCTTCCTGTTACACCCGGCACTGATGAGTACATGCACAGTGGGAACTCACCTGGGTTACTGAAGAAAGAAGTGCCACAGGTCACTAGGATTCCAGCTCACAGCTTTCAACACAGACAAGTATGCTGTAAGTCAACAACTAAAATGGGGCCATGACTTGCTACCTTTCATGACTGTCATAACAAGAAACTTTCTAATAGACAAGTCTTCATATATTAAATTAACTTTTTTTCAGAAGTTTTACTATCAAGTAGAGAAAATCAAATCCAACTCCAGGTCAGCTTGACAGCAAAGAATGGAATCCTGGATTGGATCATTTGAAAAACTTTCAGCCATGTGAATGAGGTAAATCTTTTGAGTAGAAGCCTTGAAGAGACATTACGAAGTAACTTACAGAAAACCACTTAGACTGTAAAGAGTTACTCTAGAAACAGGTAACTTTGTGGATAGTCCAGCACTAGAGAAAATTCTTCAGGCTGCGTGCTGAAAATTTCCCTCCAAACAGAAGCCTATAAGCCACATTTGAATATGGCTTCTGCAAGCTTATAGGCTACCCAACTGCCAAAAAGGAATGAATCAATCCACTCCATTATATTAGTTTTGCACTCAAGCCAAATAGCAAGTCTTTTCTTTGAACTTACTTTTCACTTTATTTATTTATTTTAATTCACTTTCAATTTTTGAGCAGCTCATTTTTCCAGTTTTGGAAGAGAAAGTTGTTTATAGTTATTGCCTTGTCATCTATATGAAGGTCAAATTCTAACATAATTGGGCTAATTATGTTAAGGTGTATAATACAGCATCCCTGAATTTCATTAGATATTCAAGGATTCAAAACCCATAAAGAATAAGAAGCATTGTTTTAGAAACTTACTTTCACCAATGAACTGTAATCTTTTTCCTCTTCAAATATGGGAACGGTATTAGTCAAAACTATTTTTCTTGCAAGTGACAAATTAAATCAGTTTAAATAAAAAGTAAACCTAGTTGATTTTTATCACAGATTTTTCATGGTAAAGCTTAATCTGGAACTAAAATGATACAGTGAGATGAGTTTGCATCTTCTCCCTCACTTCCTCTTCCCACATTGTGAAAAAAAAAAAAAAGCCTCAGTAGAAAGAGGTAACACTTTTTTATAGTCTAAAAGTAGAATGGACTCTTGGGTCAAATGCTGGACCTACCATCCACCACACCGAGAATGGGTCAGGTGTCCAGTTCGTATTCAGAGAAAGGTGGAGCGATCCCATCTAACTTTCTCTCCCACACAGAAATGAAGTCCTCTTGCCAGCAGTTAAGTTTAAGAAGAGAGCTACCCACTGTATACCTTAATCCATACGTAAATGCTGGGTGTGTTGAAATCGCCTGACATAAAGGGTATGATCATGGTCACAACTGTTTTGTCTCTTTCCTTGGCTTCAAAATGGACTCAGTTCAGATCATCTTCCACTGCTTCAAAAGAACATGTGGGCAGACCAATTTTTTTTTTTAAAGATCTATTTATTTATGCATACAGAACTAGGGTATAGGCCAGAGGTACAGGGGTGGTAAAAGGATTCACCAGAGACAGAGTGGGGAGCAGAACAGACAGATGGATGAAGTAAATTGCTGAGGGGAGCCAGGGACAGACAAGTGAGGTCTGCTATGCCATGTGGATAACCTCCCTGACCAGGGATCAAAATCCTGCTGAAGCGGCTGTGGGTAGCTTCCTAGTGCTATGCTTTAACCCACTACACCACCAGGGAGGGCAGACCAATGATTTTTGTGGTTACTCACTGGCAAAAAATATAATTTCCAGGCCCTCCCTGGTGGCGCAGCGGGTTGAAGCACAGCACTGAGAATCTAAAGCCACTTCCTCATGAGTTCGATTCCCGCCTGCCCCGGAGGCGACCACATGGCGTGGCAGACCTCTCCTGACCCGCCCGCTGCTCCCCTCAGCAGTGTACTTTGTCGATCTGCCTGTTCTGCTCCCCGCTCTGTCTCTGGTGAACTCTCTCACCTTCCGCATCTCTGGCCTGTAGCCCAGTTCTGTACAAATAAATAAATAAATCTTTAAAAATATATATATATAATTTCCATATTAGGAGAAAGAATGAAAGTGAAACAACAATCTATTCCATACCTCACACCATATCTTAAAGCAAGAGTAGCAAGGCCCATGTTCCTGATAACAGATTTATGCACTTCCAGTCTCACAGCCAGCCCCCATAGCCTTACCTTGCAGGTTTAGAGATAAGTGTCCAACTTTGACAGCTCTCTTTTTAGTGGTGGTGAAGCTGAAGCTCTGCCAACCCAATTAAGAGAATTAATCAGCATGATGTTTTCAGGATCCAAGCTTCTCTTGAATGACCCAAAAATTGACGTGCTGGCCTATTGTATTTCACTGAGTTCCACCTGCTGATAGTGTTGACCCCTGGTGTGTTTATACTCAGCTCCTTTCATTGCCTTTTTGCTCTTCTCAGACTCTGGACTATTTGCCACGCTCCCATGTGATCTTCCCTTTGTCCAAAAAATCATGTCTCCCTCTGAAGTGGGGGATATTTCTGGTTACATTTCCCTCCTAGTCCCATCCCTGGGATTCAGGAATGCTTGTTCTGCCTTTGTTCTTCTAGTCTTCTAGATGGAAGCCCCTGCTTTTGCTCATCTCTGGATCAACATGTCATCTATTGGACTTCTTTACTCAGTCATCTATCCAATTCCTCCATTAAATGTCCTGTGTTTTAAATATTTAAAATTATGTATTATTTATTTAAGTGACTGTTTTCTGATTATCTTAGTTTTAGTGGCTGAATGGACAAATGTTTATAAATCAAATGCAAGCAAATATTCTCTGAACTGTAAAATTTATTAAAATAAGAGAGTTCAATAAATTGCTTTCAGAGAAGAGAAGAATTTATTGAAGAATTATTACATTTGAGGTTATACACCAGAGACACTGTGCAATTCTCACAACTCAAGTTGCGGGATTATCCTGCTCTTAAAGTGAAACCTCTGAGACTCAAAAGAAGTAGCCCGTTCTCCTCTGGCCCTTTATGATAGCTCCAATTGCACTACACAGCACACCATATGTTTTCTATCACTCGTCCTTTTCCTGATTGAAATTATCTATTTGATATTTAGGAATAAATTTTAGTACTTCAGTGAATACCTACCTACTGTGAGGTAAGACTGCTGGAGCAGCAGAACTGACTATGAGACTGGCAGTGCGTAAATCTGTAATCAGGAATGTGAGTCTTGCTACTCCTGCCACAAGATATGGTGTGAGGTATGGAATAGATTGTTTCACTTTCATTCTTTTTCCTAATATGGAAATTATTTTTTGCCAGTAATTGACCACCTCCCTGGTGGTGGAGTGGGTTAAAGCACAGCACTAGGAAGCTACCCATAGTCGCTTCAGTACAAGATTGACCCCCAGCCCTGGAGGTGACCCACATGGCACAGCAGAGCTCTCCTTTAGTGCTTTAGTGAATAGCTCCCTACAATCAGATCTACTTGTGTTCTTTATAAGTATCTTTACATCTATTCTTTGATAAGTCATAGGTTTTGGTGGAGAACTAGTTATGCATGCATGGAAGATGAGGCATTTCAAGGTAGATGGCACACTGTCACCAGCAATTACTTTTCCATTATTTGTATACCAATCTCATAGAGCCTTAAAGTAAATTTCAGTTCTACAAAGATCATAAATAAATAAAGTAGTACTGGTATTCCTGTTATTTGCTTACACACTAGGCCTGATATTAGCTAGAAAGAACTCATGTTGAATTAATGCCACATTCTCATGGTTATAACCTTATTATAAGCTACTAATGTCCTGAAGTGCTTCACCTTAAAATGAAGACTTAGCAGAAGTCACTGCTACAATGAGAATGATGAATAGAATGGAAGCTTACTTGGTATCATCTTGAAATATATTTGCAAACCTGTGAATATATATATTTTTTTATTACATATAATTTTGTGACAATGGGCTTTCCCAAGGTTATTTTAGGAGAAAATTTAAGAAAAGACAAGAAAAAACTTGGGGAGAATGACAGAAGCCAAAGAAATCTGTAAAGTTGAAAATGAAAGCGATAAAAAGGTAAACAGGATTGTAAGAAGACACCCCCCCCCCCCCAACATTCTCTGTCCTGGTGTTTCCTAGGACTGACTTCCCAGGACTAGCTGCTCACAGAAGAGGAAGCTGCAGACATTCAAAAGAAGGGGAGTTCTGCATTACTGAGATGGAAAGCACCAAGTAGTAACAAGCTGGGCAGACCTGAAGAGTTTAACGCCAGCAAGGAAATAGATATCTCAGTCCGATGAGAGAACAAGACGTGAACAAAAATGAGCTAGGAAAAGGCCCATGACCTCCACATGTGTGCAGTGACTGGCCGACACTCCAACTTTAGCCTTCCCAGTCACAATGCTCCTGGAGCTCATTGAGTTGTGAACTGATAAATGGATTTTGCTATAAGCTGCTAAATGTGTGGTAATCTGTTACGTAGCAGTGTAAAAGGAACCTCTGTGGCCTTAAAAGCACACAGAGAAAGGGCCCTCCCTGGTGGCGCAGGGATTAAAGCACAGCGCTAGCGCTAAGAAGCTAAAGCCACTCCTGCATGAGTTTGATTCCCGCCTGCCCCAGGGGTGACCACATGGTGTGGCAGACCTCTCCTGACCTGCCCACTGCTCTCTACTCTCCTCAGCAGTGTACTTCGTCGATCTGCCTGTTCTGTTCCCCACTCTGTCTCTGGTGAAGCCTCTCACCACCCCTGAGCCTCTGACCTGTACCCCAGTTCTGTATGTACAAATAAATAAATCTTTAAAAAAAAAAAAAGCACACAGAGAAAGCACAGTCTTGATGATACAAAGGAGGAACTTCGTACATAGACTTCCTGGTAATGCTAAGACTCCCTGAAACAGGACAAACCTGTGGGACTAGCAGTGACCCAGCTGGTGGGTCCTAACTCTCATGCCTAGGAACGCAGGACACTCTAAGCAGACACATGTTGTGAAACAACAAAATGTATTTGAGCAGTGGGTTCGGTGGGGGTAGTGGGATGAGAAGTTTTCTAGGTTGGCATTTGGCTAGATGCCATTTTTCCATTTGTTCTTAGCAGATAGCCAGCATCATAGTGCTGAGACTTAACCCCTGTGCTACCAGAAAGGCCCTGGATTCAGAGGTTTTAACAGGTTCCTTACCGGTCCTTTTACATCTTCTCTGTACTCTGACCTACTCATTGGATTTATGGGATATTGAGGTTTCATTTCTGTTTGAGCTCATAAAAACTATGTATACTATCTCAGTGTAGAGTGGTCTAGCCCCTATGTAAAGCAGTATGGAGGTTTCTGAAAAGATTGATAATGGAGATCTGCCATACTACCCAGCAATTCTACTCCCAGGTATCGACCCCAACAATACAAAAGCATTAGTTCAAACTGCAATAGGCACAGCATTCCTGTTTCTATTTTTCACTATTTATTCTATAGTTAAGCTATGGGAACAACCTAAGTACCCCAAAACAGATGAGTTTATCAATAAGATATGATACACACATGAAGTAGATTTCACATGTGTGTGTGTATATATATACGTATATATATATATATATATACATATACACACACACACACACACACAGATGTGTATCATATTGATACACACACACAAACACACAAGATAGGAGTACTACTCAATATTCAAAAAGGATAAGCTCATGCCATTTCTAACAACATGACGGAAACACAAAGGATTCCAAGTAATATTTGGAATATTTGAAAAAACAAAGGGTCAAACACAGATAATCTTTAAACTCTTGAAAGCTTACTATAGAACTCAGGCAGCCACAAGGGATGGGTGGAGGGGTGAGAACAAGGAAAAGTGAGCGCAGTGGACTATGGTAGAGGATTATGGGAGCTGTGGTGGTGGGTGTACTTGTGGTAACCATACCTGATGGGGGAGATCCCATAATTACAAAATACTAACAATGATGTAATGGTACTGCAGTAAAAAAAATATGTGTGTGTATAATATATATTACCTATTATATATGATTATGTAAAGTTCAAATATATTCTTTAATGTAAAATTTATTTCTAAATAATATGTATTACATTAGCTTAGCAAGTACATTGTTTGGGCATAAATCCAGGACTCAGTTGGTGTTAAAGTTTCACTCCACTCAGCATTTTCTTCCATAACCATACTGTTGCATATGATAAAACATAAGATATTAGGAGATCGAATTAAAGCCTTTATTTCTAAACCCAAATCCAGTTTTACAGTAAGATGTGTCATAGGTATTGAAATAGAGAATTACTTTTTTTAATGTGATTTTCCTGTTATTTTTCCTCTAATAAATGTGATTTGAATTTTTTGCAAACTGGCAATTTATAGATGTGCACAAACATAATCATACAAGCCTGGAAATGGTTTCAAATTATATGCTGTCAACTACTTTCACAAATCAAAGGTAATTGTGACATGTATTAATCAATTGTTTAGAGTTATTAAAACATTCCTGATAAGTTGGACATAAAACTGCTTTTTTAATAACACAAGGGTTCCAAGACATTCTTAATTATAGAGATGCAATTGGCCACTCTTGCTATTTTCCCTGATCTCTTTAACTACAGTAAAAATACAGTTGGAGCAGCTTGTTTAGACCGTGAAGTTAACCTTATTAGCCACAGCATATTATTTTAGTCACTGACCCACTTCTGTACAAAGTGTGTTCCAAGTTTTATTGGTTTACTCTCAGCTCAGCATCTTGACATGAAAAAGACACCTATCTATTTTCAATTAGTGATAATTAATAATTATCGCAAAGTTTTCTCACATTGAGATCTTTTAAAATATAGCATATTTTGTATTTTACTTTTTCTATAAATACTAAAGGAATTTTATATAATGCAATGCTGTATCATCATTAACCAAAATGTGGTATGTGGGCCATGTTAAATGATTTATAAATAGTGCATGCGAGTACACTTCTACCTAGTTAGAAAATAATGTTATTTGCTGAGGATAACATTTATGGTATGAGTAAAACCACTACCCTAATTTTATTTTTATTTTATTTTTTTAAACACATTCCCTTTTTTTAAAGTGCATACAAGAACTGGGATACAGGACAGAGGTGCGGAGGTGGGGAGACATTTCCCCAGAGACAGAGTGGGGAGTAGAACAAGCAGATTGTCTGAAATGCACTGCTGAGGGGAGCAGCGGGGCAAGACAAGAGAAGTCTGCCAAGCCATGTGGTCACGCCCCTGCTCCTGGCTGGGGATCAAACTCATGCCGCAGTGGCTATGGTTAGCTTCATTGTGTTGTGCTTTAGACAGTTGCATCACCAGGAAGGTCACGTATTAATTTTTTTTTAATTAAATATACCAAGTAAAAATGGAATAAACTGTAACAGCTAATATTTAAAATTGGGAAGCACAGAATTGTTCATAAAATTTTTACTTCTATTTGATTCCCAGTTCTCAAATTAATCTCTTTACTTTCCCAAAATACATTTTGAAAAGCACCAAGTTAATGTCATTAGTTAAATTTATTTATTTTAGAAATTGAATATTTATTTTCAATTATTTAAACATCTTTATAAATTCATTCAGGCCCTCCATGGTGGCACAACTGGGTAGGACACAACAAGCTGGCCGCAGCAGCTTCAGTGCAAGTTCCATCTCCCACCCAGAGGTGACCCACATGGCACAATAGACCTCTCCGGAGCTGCTCCGTAGTGTACTTCGTACTTCGTTAATCGGCCTGTTCTACTCCCCCCTCTCTCTCTGCTGAATCCTCTCACCCCCCCCTATATCTCTGACCTTCACCCCAGTTCTTGTATGCATAAATAAATCCATCATTAAATTTATTCAAACGTCTTTCTCCTGTATAAAGGTCTTAAGCCCAAACTTCTCTGAATCTCAAGCACTGCCTTTAATGTCCAGAATAAACTATTTGCTTATGAAGTAAATAAATTATGAAATACTTTAATGTGTATGAAACTTTACTCATGTTTGAATTCTGAGATGTGTATTTGAATTCAGTTAATATAATAGCTCACCAACATCAATAACCACTTTTGTAACAATGGCTTTTGTGCTTGAAAGGTTTTATAAATACTTAACATTTTTAAAAATGCATTTCAGTGTATGTATATAGAATTGTCATATATTCATATATATGCCTATATATGTTAGATTATATAACTGAAACCAATCTATTTTGAACTGTAATTTAAAAATCGGATATACCAGTAATGTTTTGTTAATCATCACTATGTATTTAGTATAAAACTGAATTTAGTATTTTTAGAATCAACAAAAATACTATTTTGTTACAAAATAATTTGCATCTTTTACAATACATTAAAATTGCCCCACCCCATCGCTGGGACCTTCATATTATCTGAATCCTTCCGCAGACCACTAGTAACGAGAATCAAGTATTTTGTATCGTGATACACCTCATTTAGCATTCATACCAGTTATTACCTCCATCTATATTATTGTGTGATTGACACAAAAACTATCTTATGTTGGAGAAACAGATTCATCCTATTTAGGTGACCCCTGGAATGTGTTATAATTACAGGCTCAAGGAAACTAATGTTGAAACACAATTTTACATTTACATTATGGACTCTGCCTGCAGGCAGTGACAGTAAAGTGTAATGACATGAAGCCAAAGATTTTTGCAAACTCTTTCCTCTGCAAAAAGTGGGAGAGACAGACTCAAGGGGAAGAAATACATAAAAGTTCCATGTCAGATGGAAAGGAAACTAAATTTGAAAGGAGCATGAGAAAGAAAACTCTGTCAGGGAACAGGATGATGTAACAAAGAGACCAAGACTACATTAGCCCTCAAAAACAACAAAGAATAGCTGACTTCTCTCTCACCTATCTATCCGGAGGGAAGACGACAATCCAAGGCAAGCAAATGCTGGGCATTCAGGCACAAGGCTGCCTAAGTGAGGCCCTACCAACTCCTGGAGAATTTCCTGTAACTACATATTAAAACTGGCTCACCAGCACTGTATGCTGAAGACAGAGAGAGAAGGGAGACTATCTAACAGTGTTATGAGCAAGACAGGGATGTTGCATGAGTATCTTTTCCCTCCATCGCATCGTCGAAAATTCAGTCCTACATATAGTCAGTTTGGATGGCCAGTCTCTCTAAAAGCTCAGATCTTGATCACCAAAAGAAAAATAGGGAAATATTTGAATACAAGCCTCTCTGCCTTTGATCCTAGGAACCCCAAGTAATCACATGTTCCTAAGTATCACTTTACACCAGTTTTCCATACAGAAAAGTTTCCCCCCACCCCAAGGAATGCAACTCAGAAGTCCATCCAGTTATTGTTCTCAACCTAAAATACAGAATCATCTGATTTATATTCCTCTCCACCTGATCTGGAGATGGTTCTTCAAAGGCTAGCAATTCATTTTCTTGTAAGTTGCTTGCACTCATATGCATCTCATATCAAAATAGTGAAACAGGATAAAGTTACAATAAAAGCTAACATCTTGAAAATAAAGAAAGCAAAATAGCTATCATCACCACACCGTGGGGCAGGCACTGAGAAGGATCTCATCTTAGGCATTGAAGTAAATTCCATGGTTAGGCTCTGGTTTTTCTTATCTCTAGAAGGAACTCGTTTGTTCACTTCATCCTTGGCTAGTGATGCAATCCACTGGGAGAGTCATTTTTTCCCCACTATCTACTGTGGTGTCATATTAGCCTGAGCCAATAAACACACACACACCGATTTGAACAAGGGAAGTTTAATATAAAGAACTATTAACTAAATAGGGTTTTAGAATAATTAGGAAATAGAAAAGAATTCTAGAGAATATGGAGGATTACAGTGAATATAGGAACAGCGCATTTAAAGGGCAACTACTGCTCCTACGGTTGAGAAAGACCCCCCCACACACAGGAATGAAGTTCTCTAAGAAGTGAGATCAGACATTATTGGAAATGTCAGCTTGGTGGGGGAAAGGGGAGGTTGGGGGAGTGTTATTGTTGGGTCAATGATGGATTTTACCAGAAACCCTCCACTGGGATGCTAGCCATAGTATTCATGAGACAGCGTTTTACCCTTGGTGCTCCCATAGGCACCTAATACCCCCAGCCCTTCTGGCTGTTAGACACTGAAGGAGCTTGGTAACATAGCAGGGTCTGCCAGGTGAGCCCTTTGGAACCAGAATAGAAATTTTTTTCCCTACAGTCAATATTCAGCATGTCCTACTGTCAAAGGTTATCACCATGCCAGCTGGCAGGGTAAAGATTTAAAAGGCAAGCTCTGCTTCTGTAGACTAGGCAATGAAGGGTGATCTGGAATTGAAAGGCAAAGTTGATAACTGGCACAAAACTGGAGTTGTTGAATATTGCCTTCTTGATGACTGTACCAGCTTTTGGAATCTAACTCTGGGGGATTGCTGGAGACGGGTAACATGTTTGTGATTTTTCAAATTAATTTCCTAGCTGACTTGATTCCAGTGTCCACATGAAAGCAGTATTGGTCAAAGAGTCTTACCTGGTCAGAGTTCTTAAACTTTCAGACTAGTTTATTTTCCGGTTGTGCTCAGTCTATCCAGCTCTCTTTAGTTTAATAGTGGTTACTTAAATTCCATCTAAAATAACAAACTTGGGTGGGAAGGAACACCCTTAATCAAATATTGTAAGGCTGGCCACCACTTCCTGATTAACATATATGGAAGCTCTTGAGTAAAGCTCTTAAGGACAATGTTATCTCTTGTGGTATAAAGTACTGAGAATTTAATTGCCAAAACTGGGAGTCTCCAAATACTGTGACATCAGTTGACTCAGATTTTGTATTACTGAACCTAATAATAATTTACTACTAATAATAATACATGGAACAAGTACAAAATTAGGGGTGACCCCTACTAGGTTAAAGTGCTCCAGCATGTAATTTGTATTAAATCAATGTAGAGATAAATGAGATTCAAAAAATTTTTTACCAAAATTTATCATTTCTTTCTCATAAGTTTGTTTGTGGTCCTCCCTGGTGGCACAGCAGGTTAAAGCATGGCACTAAGAAGCTAAAGCCACTGCAGCATGAGTTCGATCCCTGCCCTGGAGGTGAGCACCTGGTGTGGCAGACCTCTCCTGACCTGCCCGCTGCTCCCCTAAGCAGTGTACTTGGTCAGTCGGCCTGTTCTGCTCCCCACTCTGTCTCTGGTGAATCTTCATACTGCCCCTGCACCTCTGGCCTGTACCCCAGTTCTATATGCAAACATAAAGAAATCTTTAAAAAAAGAAAAGTTTGCTTATTTTTCTTCTTCCCTGGTCTTGAGAGTTAATTGGCATATAACATTGTGTAACTTTAAAGTGAACAATCTTTTTTTTTATATGCTTACATATTGCAAAATGATTATCACCTTAGATTTAACTAACACCTATCACATCATATAATTACCTTTTCTTTCTTGTGGTGAGAATATTTAAGATCTATTGTCTTAGCAACTTTCAAGTGTATAATAAGTACCATTAACTATAATCATAATGCTGTACAAAGATTCCCAAAACATAATTGTAACTACAAGCTTGTCCCCTTTGACTAACATCTCCCTGTCTAGGCCCCAACCACTGGTAAACACCGTTTTTTCTCTTTCTGTAAGTTTGGTTTTGTTATCTCTACCTATAAAGGATCTCACCCAGCATTTGTCTATCTTAACCTTATTTTACTCAGCATAATGCTTCAAGATTTATACCTGCTGTCATAAATGGCAAAATTTCTTTTTAATCATGGCGGAATAATATTCCATTACATATACATTATGTAAATGTAAGAGATAGAAATACATATATGCTATCCAGAAGAGCGGGGGTGGTTAACACTTGGAACCATTTTATTCAGTCAGGGATGAGAACCAGTAAGAATGATTATCCCTTTTTATCCCTCAGCAGACAATAGGGTAATGCATCTCATGAGTTAACCAAGGGTTTCACAGGCTGGAACACAAGGCAATTTTAGTGGAAACTAATCTGAAACTTTTCATTATACTCCTTACCCACTCTCCTGTGAACATTTGTAAAGTAAACTACTTGCACTCCCATCTTTCCTCAGACTGACTATGCGCCCAAATGGCACTAAGGGATCCAGATTCCTTTCACCTTGCCAGCTTTCTCAACCCCCAGGGTTCCACTCTGCTGCTCCCCACAACCAAAGGTGAACTCAACAGCATGAGGTTCACATTTCATCTCAAAGCTGGTGAAGAGATAGAGGATTACACGCCCTATGCTCAAGGAAGTGACCTAGACCTATCATTTTTATTTACTTCTCAGAACCAAGAACTTAGTCACACAGCCACCCCTACTGTAAAGGAGCTAGGACTCTCTAGCCCAACAGCCCTAGGATTAGGTAAGCTTTGCTGGTCCTGTTCCTACACGAGGAAGGGGAAAAACAGATGCTGAGGTGAAATAAGCAAGCTCTGCCACAAAAATAAACAGAAAATATAGTTATGCTTACACAAATTGTTCCAAAAAGTTCCCTTCACCAGGTAAAAACTTCAGGCAATCAAGTCAAGTAAATAAACTTCCCTAGTGCCCATGCTCGATGGTAATGCTTCCATTTCTCTCCAGCGGCAGTCACTTGCTGGCCATTTGGCTTTCATTTCCCTTGGGTTATCCACATCTCTCTTGCCTTTTGCATTTCTTGAGACCACTGTGGTTTCCTTTATACAGTGCTTTGTGAATAGTGACTACCTGCTATACTTATTTCATGCATTTTCTTTACTATAGGGCTTGTATTTTAATTATGCATTTTGGTTCTTAATACACAAATAGCTGCAAGAGGCTACTTGTTCCATTGATCTGATTAGAGCATGTTTATTAATGTAATGTGATAAAACATTTAGTGCCTAATACTACCATTTTAACTAATGTTTTCTTATAGTCTCACCTGCTTGTTCTTCCACATAGCTCCTGTAATTATTTTTGCCAAGTACAAAAGCAAATTCCAGTTTTTATTAGAGTTGTGTTGGATCAATAATATGGTATGGGGAGACTGATATGTAACTTTCCTTATACAGAATCCAGATAGCACTTCACTGATGCAACCTTCATGAATTTCAGTGGGAAGTGCCTATTACTATTTTCCCTTTCAACTGTTGTTGCTGTTTCTTCCTAGATATTTTACAGAGCTGTTACTATTTTGTAATCATTTTGTAGAATGTGTTAGTATATAGAAAAAACTTTTTATATTTCAACCATCTTAAATTTCCTCACTAATGTCGCTGGGTAGTCTTAATAATTTTCCCATTTGGGGAAGAATTTCCAAGGAAAACAATCCTTTCAAATATTAATGTTTGCTTCCACTTTTCCAACAGACATGCCAATTGTATCTTATTTCACTAACCACCAATAAGCAGTTAATTTATAGTGGTGACAGCAGGTGCCATCAATTTTGTTGATGTTATATGCATTTATTGATTTATTTTGCTGCATTTCTGTATTTTTCCTCAGATATTTAGTGCTAACTTGAATTGTATTACGAAAGCTTTTATCTTTTCTTCTTTAAAACATATTCATTAAACAGCAGAATCAGCAGGATGTAGAATGAGTCAGTACTTTAAATTCTCTGTGCTCAGTTTTTAGTGGCAGTTATAGTTTAATTATTGATCTATTAACAGGTTCTATGCTTTTTAAGTAATCTGTGAAATGGTTCTCAAAAAAATCAGTTTTTCAATTTTATAAAACCTACTTGTATTTTCACTTTTTTCCTTTAAAAGTGGGTATTTTAAATCAAGTGCCATGAGATGATTCTACATTTTCCATAAAAAATTTATCTTTTTTTCTGACTTGAACAGAAATATCATTGTTCAACAAAATTTGGGAATGGTATAAACTCAGGTGGTAAAGCGTTTTTGTTCGGTAAGGAAGCAATGCTAATACTTTACTGGGATTTCCTTAAATTTTGTCAGACCTCGTTTTTATGAGTAAAACCACTCACAGTGACCTGGGGGCAACACAGCAGTTAGTTGAGAACTGGTTCCACAACCAGAAAGCCTGGGCTTCAGTTCTGGCCCTACCACTTACCAGCCTTGTGAACTGGACCAGCAGCATAGCTCTCAGTTTCCTCATCTGTAAAGTGGGAGCAGTAATTACAGCAGTTCTCTCTCAGTGCCGGACAGTAATTGTTAACTATTATCTTTCAAGTTAACATGAGGACATTCACAAGTCCTCTATGAAGGATCCCAAGTTTTGAATCCATCATCTGGAATAAAATCAATCAAGCCACTTGCTAAGAATTTTAAGGTTCTACGAACAATTTCTCAACTTGCTCTGCGATGCAGCGGCCCGTGTGCTCAATGTGCGGGGGCACTGCAGGGCAGGCTGGTTTGCTGTTGCGGTGTGCTGAGGGTGAGTCCGGAGGGGGTGGCTGTTGAGGGGTGGTCTCTGGCTGTGGGGGTCAAGGTTCAAAGACAATATACTGTTTTGCTAGTTTTGTCAGCAGTATCATCTTGGAGACCAGCCAGACTCATTTTACCTCATCTTATTTTGGCTCAGACATGTTTGTGGACCCGTCTCATTCTTTAACTACCACCTCTCCTCTCTAAGACCCTTGCTCTAGCAAATTCTTGACCACCTCTTCGCATAATACACTTAATAGCCTCACCTCTAACTCCACATGTACATGCAGTTGGAGTGACTTTTAACCCTGGAACTAGGCCATTTTCCTGCTGTTCTTGGGATATTAAGCATTAGCCCTCATTCTGGGTTTTCTTATGGAGAGGTCTTTTCAAGCACAACTCCCTTCCAGGTATGTAGGGAATCTGTTGCTCAAGACCTCCTTAAAAGCACAGAAATGGCTTTACAGCTCTCCCGTGCCACAGATGGCAAGATGTCTGGTGAGACTTTTTTAACACCTGCCCCCTCACTGAAGTAACAAAGCTGGGGCTTCTACCACCTCTCACCTGTGCACAAACCCCACAAAAAAACAGGAAGAGCAAAATGTTTCTGTACTCCTATCACACTCCAGGGGATCTCCTTGTCTTCAGACAGGCTTTTTTTCTTTTAACACCATTATGCAATCTTTGAAATTCACTGTATTTCTTGGATACAGGTTCATGAGGATAAAAAAATCTTCAAAACCTTTCTTGAAAACCTCAGATTCAAAACAGATTAGACAGAAGGCAAGTTCTGGGCACAATGAGGTTAAGATGACTAGGAAATATGAAATACTGTATGACTGTGATCAAATAGGTGACTAACTCTAGTCATAGTAACTAGTTCAGCAGAAAGTAACTGGGTCTTTTTCATGTTTCACTTTTAGGTAACATTTTGCCTCAGTTTTACATATAAATGTTAAAATACCCACCTGAAAATTAAACATGCATTCTGATTACCCTAATAGACCCATAAATACATTTTACAAGGCTAGAGTTAATAAGTGCTTGACAAAATCCTTAACTATGTGCATGTCACTGGTGATTTATACCTGAGCAAAGACAGGGAAAGAGGAAGCTAGAGGGAAGGAGGAAGCTAGAGGAAGGAGTAAAGGTGGGGAAAGGAAAAAGGAAGCCAACCAATAGGGAGGGAAGAGGGAAAAGGAGGGAGAGAGGATGAAGGCTTAAGTCCAAAAATTCCTGGAACAAAATTCCTAAGGATCTAGAAAGTGTAAAGGTCTGTTGTCATTTAGTTTTCGAAAAATCAGTTTATTCATTTTATCCTGAGTGGTCATCACCATGATCAAATACACCAGGTAATTGCTTAACAGCACTTTAGTTTGCCTTGTGAACAAAGTCAGTGGGTCAACTAAAAAACTCAAAGTTTCAAAAGTGGGGCATTTTGAAAGCATTTTGTTTGCTAATACAAATATACCTTATGGTTAACTATTTAGTAGAGACTGATTTCGAAACTTGGACCAATTATTTGATGAGTTGTAAGGTAGAGCAGCACCAACACTAGTACATGGCTTAAGAGTAAAATTCAAGCATCAATCTCAAAAATTTTCTCCAACATATTAGTAATATGTGCTATGTTTAGCTAGCATTATATTTTATGAAGTGGGAAAGGTTAACTGCCATTGGCATTATATAACATGCTTACTTATTTTTGCAATGTAACCACCTCACTGAATGACCATGATATGACTTAATGGTTCCTGGTAGATTTGGTTACGGTTCCTCGGTGCTTCCTCATTATAGATTCTTACTCTCATCACACAGAATGAGGTTATGTGCAAAAAACCTGTAATTTGAAGTTGAATAACACAACTGTATAAATTGCTGATCCTTGATTTTTTATAAATCAAATGAATACAAAGCAATAGCCCTATATATAAAATAAAATTTAGAACACCCTCCTTATGGAAACACTCCTATGATTAAACTATTATAGTAGATTTTAAATACCCGCAGGACTAAGACCTTAGTGTGTGTAAATATATAATGTACTTAGGGTATTTGCTACTTGAAATTTGAATGTCTTCTCAATACTTAAAGGCGGTAAAGTACTTCTAAGGCACCGAAAACACTCAAATTCTGTATAATAAAGAAAACTCCAGGAATTCATCCTCTGACAATAACTAGTATCACTTAAGTCATGACTGGAAAGTTTCACTTGGTACTAAACTGTACGTTTTTGGCTGGAAAACATAATATAGATATTACAAAACATCCTACTTTTCCTATTAACTGGCAATCAACATACTATGACCAAACTCGTAAAAGCTCGATTTTACTACATTTACATGCTAAACTAGAATTCAAATCTGCCCTACCGAGTGCCACACCAGGTGCTAACTGCACACCTTCCCCTCCACACCCCATTATTACTCACTCACACTCTAAGATTTACATTATATGATTCAACTGAAAATTACCTGCTATCTATTTTCACAGTATTGTCCGCCTATTGAGCAGATAATGCTTCCCAGGGTTGCAGTGATCTGGTAACCAGCAATAGTGAACACAGCGGTCCTGATCTCCAGACCCCATGCCTGTTACCACAAAGCAGAGACAGCTGGGGATGTGCACTTATCACGTTACAATCCACTAAGCAAGCTCCATACCCTCCTCCTGCCCCCAGATCACTGACACCATTCAGCCATCCATGCCATCCTCACAAATGTGTATAGCTTCTTTTATATCCACTGCCCTCCTCCCCCTTGCCCTGCCATACACAAATCTTGTCTGTACTCAGCTGGAGGGAACACAAAGTCAGTCCTGTTGTTTTCAAGTTGCTGAGGTATAGTTGAGGTAGCCCTTAGTATCCAGCCTGGGAGGCCCAAGTAAGGGCCAGTATCCAAAGCAACTGCCTTTATTTCTAATGGGTCCAAGTAACCCAGACCATTAAGTAATGAAGCCCAAGTTGAAATATAACCTATTTAGGAATATGATCCAAATCACGAGTTCAACTCAAAGAAATATGACTTCATGGTGTGAAAGGAGCTTGCATCCAGGGAAACACTGCTTTTGAAATAGTGCGTTGTTCACCTATAGTAGTTGACACGAGACATTTTTATGTTACTAGACTGTCCAACTGCTGGCTAATGTAACTGTACTGAACACATTTAAAGCGGGTTAGGCTGAGCTGCGATGTTCAGTAGGTATACTGAATGCGTGTTTGACATACAGTACTTATAACTTTCTACAGGTTTGTCAGGGCAGAATCCACAAGTCAAGGAAGCTCTCAGTGTTACCCATTTCTCTTTACTATTGAGTTTGGTGTCCACCACTTTGTCTTATGGTTTAGGTTACTGTTTTATTCTGCAGGTAGTTGCTTTGAGAAAATTTGCAACTTTTCTCTACAAAATGAAGAGCAAACTGCTGCTTTTACCAAAGGCTTATCTCCCAACTTGTGGTAGTTATCTAATCTATTTTAGACCATGGTGCTCTCTTACATTATCTTCCATTTCTTAATGCAGTTTCGACTGTCAACACTTAATTTTCCTGCTTCCCGGTTATGGAAGTCTAAATGTTATTTGACCAGTGTAGTTTTCTCTAGAATGGGTGTGAGAATCTACGAGCCCTTCCAGTCTGAGAAAAACCTCTCAAGAACTGAGTACAGACTATATTTACTATAATCATTTTCTCTTCAAGCCTCTGTAACATTTAAGTATAACAGAGAAATATTAAAGGGGTCTTTGTTCTCATTGAATTTTTTTGTTAAAAAGTTTTCCCTAATTATTTTACTCAAGCTCAGTCTGATAATATCAAAGTACTTTTGTGGGCCAGGGACCTACAGTATTACCAAATTTGACAGAACTCCACAGAAGGGAAGGTATCAGAATGCATCATCCACTCCCTACAATCCCCACAGCCTACAAAAATAAGCTTAAAGTGGTTAAGTGGAACTGAGGTGAGAGAAGGCATTAAGGCTGTTTTTTAGCTAGCCTTAAAACTATGGGGATTATCTGGTTAAGTTCAATGGCTGTAAGGCATCTAGAAAGTGGGGGAATCATATCAGTGAGGTTATGTAGTAAGCTTTTAGTGCATGCATCTGAAGTTGGAGAAAAGCCACTAGCAGCCACACCAGCATCTTCTGGAGCTAGAAAAGGTAGGCGACGTCTCATGCCTGGAGCTTCCCGAAACACCTCCCTTTAACCTCCTGAACCCTAGTGTCGGAACCCCAGACCTACAAAAATGTATAGATTCAGCCACATCTACTTCAGCCCTGTAGGTCTGTTTAAAGAATGCTTGTGTCTAGAGTTGTGCCCCAAGCCTCTTGTTAGGCCCTTTCCAATGAAATCACGTGGAGCCAGGTGAGGGGGTACTCCTCTTGCCCTTCCTAGCTTTCCATTACCTACCTCAACATGCTACCTGGGGACCCTGTTCTTTTGAGATGGAAAACTACCCTTCATCAATTACAGATGCAGACAGACATGTTCAAGACACCTTCTCAAATGTGGTAAACAGCCAGCTTTGGGCTGAATGTTAAAACAAGATGGAGTTTGCTCACTGGTCAACATTGTAAAGCTTCAAAGACAAACTTGCCTGAGCTACTTACTAATGTGGAAGCCAGTAATAGAACCTAGGAAGCCTTCCACTTAAAACATTAACAAGACTCGCTAAGTACTTTAAATCTCTCAATTAACCAAGTACAGGATTTAAATCTGATGTTAACTGCTCTTGAATTTGTGTTTACAAGAAAGTTTGTTTGGCAAGCAAGCCATCAGAACACCATAGTTTTGTCACTAAGAACTTAACTTGCATAGGACAAAGTACTCCTTTACCCTTATAGCCTAACAACTGCTGATTTTTCTGTAAGACACCACCTCTAAACATGTTAAGAGATTTCTACTTTCTTGGCCTTTAACTTAGGTGAAATGTTTAACCAGGTACTTTCTTACTGAGCTAATACATCACTATTTCTAATGCTTCCCCCCAGAATTTGGTAACGGTGAACACTTTACAATCCACCTTTCCCAAGTCTACTGTACTAGCAGACCAAAACCATCTTTTGTGTAAGCTTTGATCAAGCCCTTTTCATTCTAGAAACTGTGGGACTTCAACCGTTCTGTGCTGGCTATGGTTTTAGGGGTTGAACAAGCATCACTGACCAAACATCTCAAAAGGGGCAGGACTGAAAAACAAGACACCACCATTCAGGGTTGGGGAAGTCTACATTTCTAAGACAACCCCAGGTGATGCCAAATAACCCAAATATCAGAGTACAGTTAACAGGAAAGCTAAGATTTGTGAAAACTGAAGAGGTAGTTTTAATGTCGCTATCCTGCTATGATGGGGAAGGTATTTTTTTCCATTAAGAGCAAATGCAAAACCATGAATGAAGGCTAGAAGAAAAAGGTGGGGGGAAACAGCACTTCAATTAAAAAAAAAATCACTGTATAAAGTCGATTAATGAGCTGTGGGACTGAAGCCAAGATCTCCCATTTTAAAAGCCGTCTATTATGACTAACAGTCAAGGGCAGAGGATCAGATGTTCGTGACAAACCACCCTACCCCTTACTTAAAATTAGGTATCAAAGACTTGAAAATCACTTGTGCAGAATTCTCCAGACCAACATGACCACCAATCAGCCTTCAATGAAACCCATACCGAGGAGTTACTTTAATTTTGGTGCTGCTACCAAACTCAAATACTGCAGCAGTACTTTTAAGAGGAAAACAGCCTGTGGATTCACGTCACATCAAGTAGCTAATATAACATGACCTGGATTTACTTCATCTATCTCTTGCATATGCACAACTCCCAGTCTCAACCTGTACTAATACAGGCATTCTTATAGTGTCTAAAGCTTCAAAGACAGCTGATGATTCCTACAAAGTTTACCAGTGAAATTTGAGTTTATGTGTCAACTTCATCTCTTACTACACTTTAAGTAAACATGTAAACGGGATAATGTACTCCTGCAAACTCAAATTTCACCTGATAAGTTAACAATGCACATCACTAAGAAAGGAGACATATACATTTGACCTGGCTTTACCTTGCCACACCAACCTTGTCTTTGTTCTCTGCTTTGACAGCATGGCCAAAAAATTGTCTCACTAATAGCTAAAGCTCCATTTATGTCGGCATTTACTTACTTTTCCAAGCACACAGAATGGGAATGATGGCTTCAGGGGTAAGGTAAGCTGCTGTCAGGAGTCTGTATGATTTGGTTTCCAAAATTTAATGTTATCAATAACCAAAAAAAAAAAACTCCCAAACACACCTACCAACAAGTACCTAAGATCCAGTTAGAGATGCTTCAAGATTTAGACTAATGAAAGTACCAATCTGTGGGCCCTCCCTGGTGGCGCAGCGGGTTAAAGCACTGCACTGAGAAGCTAAAGCCACTTCCGCATGAGTTCGATCCCCGCCTGCCCCCGGAGGAGACCAAATGGGTGGCAGACCTCTCCTGACCCGCCCGCTGCTCCCCTCAGCACTGTACTTCATTGATCTGCCTGTTCTGCTCCCCACTCTGTCTCTGGTGAAGTCTCTCACTGCCCCTGAGTCTCTGGCCTGTACCCCAGCTCTGTATGTACAAATAAATAAATCTTAAAAAAAAAAAAAAAAAGTACCAATCTGTATCTGGAGCACTTACCAGATTCAGGATACAAATACAGAAGCCATAGATACTTAAGTTTAGTCAGACAGTAACTTTAGGTAACAGTCTCTACTTCCCCAAATAACTCAAAGCAAAGTTGCTTAGATTATTTGTGTTAAAAAAAACTGCCAGAACTAAGAATAACCTTGAAGTTTTTATTTCCACATTCTGATTCTGGGGAATTTACAAGTCTTGAAATGCAGAACTTTATGTATTTACATTAAAAGCACTAGAACAACTCAAAAAGCACAACTAAATCATGATACATAAATAGGCATCGCTGAATGCTGTGCTCGAATTACTGGAAACAAAAAACTAGCTTTCAAAGTAAATCTTCCATGGTCTTAAAATCTAGAGTATATCCCATTTTGTTCATTAGAAATTTTCCACACTGAATTTATAAACTTATAAAAAACGGACACTAAATTACTGCATACACAATAAACACAATGTAAGCCCAAACAACCTCTAAAGCAAAGAATAGTTTGCAGAGTCTCAAGCAGGCATTGTGGCTTTATTTCCTGTCAAATATCAAAAATTAGCCTGTATATTTCAACTTTGCATACCTTTACTATTAAGAGGCTCCCAACTCTCTAAAGCTAGACAAACTACACCAGGGTTGTCAAATTATCACCAGAATAGTATTTCATTAAAAACATAATAAACTTTAATGTGACACTGAATTGTTCTCCAGGCAGCTGCAGGTTGTGCTGTCAGGAATCCTTCTGCAGGCTCTTCAAACTACAGAGAAAACCCCAACTCTGGCTTTTTCTGCTTACACAGTTTTGCCTGTAAAATGAAGATCTCAAAATTTTAGTAAAAATCACAAACACTTTTGAATAATTTCTACAAGAGCCGTACCCAGTGGCCCAACGAGTAAGGACACAGCGCTGCAAGCTAGGCACAGCTGCTTCAGTGCAAGTTCGATCCCCTGCCCATGGTGTGGCAGATCTCGCATGACCTACCCGCTGCTCCCCTCAGCAGTATACTTCGTTGATCTGCCTGTTCTGTACCCCCCAGTCTCTGGTGCATCCTCTCACCACCTCTGAACCTCTGACTTGTATCTCAGTTCTGTATGCATAAAGGAATCTTTAAAAAAACTTTTTTTTTTAAACTTGGAAGTGTTCCTTTTAAACACCTTTAAAAATGTTACACAGAAAATCCTTATAATTATGAAGGATTAAGCAAATCAAAGCCAATCAAGACAAAGACCAGATTTTGGGTATGTGAAATAGTATATAAATAAAAAATATACATAAATAAAAACCACCCAACCAAAGGGACAAATCCAAACCAAACCTTTGAAGCTCAACTACAGAACTGAGGCTGTCCCTAGGGGATCTAATGTCCCAGAAGATTGTTGGGAGCCTTTGGTGGTGAGTGTGGTAATACACACTTGTGCAAGCACAAGCTTACACTCCTACTGAAACAGTACTGAACACCAATTCACACATCTCAAAGCGAGCATATGCATGCTTCAAGAAAATGTTTTCTCTTCTTAAAAAGAGACTATCAAATCTCAAGCTAAGCTATAGTATCCCCAAAGACATTCAAGGTTAAAACACTATAAAGATCAAAGCTATTTTTCTCCCAGTTCTATTCAACTGTTACTAGTTACAAGTCAACTTGAACACTTGTATCTTAGAAAAGCTAAATAAAACCAGCCTTTACATTTGCATGGATTATTCTTTAAGTGCTGAGAACTGTTGTCATGCGCCTCAGAAAACCTCAACAGAATCAATACAAAATTTGCCATATTTTAAAACCAATCAAATTCAATTATACTGAACCAGCCCCACCAATCCTAAAAGCAGCACAATTAATTTGTTTACTAGATCTAAGTTCACCCCCCCCCAATCTAGCTAAGTATTATTAGAACAATGAGCACCCAACTTAAACCATCTTTAGTCTTAAAGGAAAAAAAAGCTTGTTTGCCTTACATTTTGGTATAGCAGGATACCATCTGGCAGGTTTATCACTCTACTTCAAACAATGCTAGTGTTTCCCAAGAACAAAATAAAATCACTTGGTTGGTAGGTGTAATAACCCTTACTTTTCTCATTTATAATCACTGTATACCATTTTGAAAACTATAAGCAATACTGTGTTGTAAAACTTTTAGAATATTCAGCTTAAAGGAAATATTTGCCAATAACGTTCAGGTTTCCTTCACTTGAAAGGTTTATTTAAGGACAAGTAAAATAACCATTAGATTTCCATTTCTGAAGTTACCTTTTTCACTTTGCAGTCAACTTTCACCATGTAGCTCTTACCTTTCCATTCAGGGAACCGTGATTAAGCTCCTTAGGTTTCTTAAAAACGGGATGCATTAGAAGTTAAAATTTCCTTCACACAATGCATTTTATTCTAAATTTACAAGCATGTGTAATAAATAAGATCATGGAAACTTAGTAATAAGACAGCCTCTTAACCCCCCCACCCCAAGTTCAACACGAGTCTAATTCACGTTTATCTTTCTTTAACCCACATTTTTACACACTCACAAACAGGCCAGAGAGAGAAAAATCGCATACTGTTACTTTTTAGGCTGCCTGGTAGTGAAGTTAAGTCATAACCACTGATGCCAATGTCTGGCCCATGAAAGGATGAGGGAACGCTAATGTTAAGGAAAAAAGGAATTTCATGTTCTCAGCCAGAGCTTTTTACATCCTGGATAGAATTGTGCAAACACACAATTGTAGCTCCATTTAGCATCAGCAAAGCTTGTTTCTTAACTCCCATTTTTAAGTTTCAGAAGCCTAGAACAGCCAAAGGATTACTAACAGTGCATGCATCATTAACAAATATTAAAAAAAAAAAAAAAAAACACAGTGCATGACCAGTTAACATAAAAAATTTCAGTACTGGTAAATTACTACTAGTTTATTTACAACAAAAAGACAACATTTCTGAAATCTAAATAATTCCATACTTCCAACAAAAAACTCTGCACAATGCATTCAACAGATTTCTTTCCACAAAATTTAAATATTAAAAGTAATGTACATTACAAAACTGATTAGCTTTTAGATTAGGCATATATAACATACCCACCCAGTATCAAGTACACAGAAAGTACAAAGACATACTAAAACTTCAGATAACCATGCACTGATTGAAATTAAGTTTTCCTTACCGTTACAACATATTGTTTGATAACTATGTCTAATTCAACAAAATATGACAATTAAATTCTAAGGAGCATTTATATATGAATCTTAGCCTAATAAAATATATTACAGAACTTTTGGTACTTCAAATCTCTGGAACACTTTTAAAAGTTGAATCTTCGAGATTTATTTTCAAAATCTTCTGGTCACAATCCCCACCAAACTCAACAGGCCGGGACAAGTGCAATACCACACAGAAACACAGCATTGCAACTGATCCCAACCTGTGTAGAAAGGGGTTTGATTTTCCCTTACTTTTCTACAGACTTTTCACCACCACAGTCAGTTTTGCATGGATTTGCACAGCAGAATATCACACAGCTGGATGCAAACCTGCAAAACTAACCATAGAACAGTGTTCAGTAACTGGACAGTTTGGCAAGGCGACAGGCCGAGGCTGGAGTTTTACAGCTAGCAGTACTTTAAGTGCTCATAATGCAGTAGATAACTAAACACTACCTGCACTATAAGCACTTTAGTGCTACAGAAGCTGTGACATCAGAACACACCAGGCGGATTCTACATCGACACAATAAAAGTACACAAAATTAGTAAAAATCACTTGAAGGAAATAGCAGGCCACCATCAGTTTTGCATAGATTTGCACAACTACATTCTTCTTGTAGTGCAACTATGCAAAACTAACAGAGGACTGCAAACAAAAACTATTAACACACCTATATACTTGCTTGACTTGAATTATTGGATGACAACATAACTTCTTATGCCAGAAGGAGCACTTAGGGCAGTAGATGCTAATCTACTTCACTATCTGCACTAGATGCACCTTAGAACAAAAAGCACTCAACGCCAGCAGGCCCTGCACTTTAAAGCCCACCTTGGCTTCCCGAGGCAGCTGTCACCATAATGCTACAAGTGCCTTCACTGCAGTAGATGCACATATCACTACCTGCACTGTAAGCACTTTGACATTATTCTGACTGGTCACAATCTTCAGTTTTACAAGGTGATGTTGTCTTTATTCCTGCTAAATTTGAAATACATAATTAGATAACTCACAGCTGTGAACGATACAAAATTCATCAGTCCTTAATGGGGAAGAGAAAATGAGTTTTGATTATCTCAGAAGCACACGAATACTTTGATCTTTTAAAAGTGCAAGAAAATCTTAACCGATCACCATTCTAAAACTTCAGAAAAAAGTAGTGGCTCTGTCACCCAAAGCACACTTTAAAAAATCCCAGACCACATTGGACACAAATGAGAATGTATCAACTGAGCAATGTAACTCAAGTACCTTCTGAGGAACTCTTCATATCCACGTGGCAAAACATTCTTTTCTTCTGGCTTCTATTAACACTTACTAAAGTAAGTGTTAAGTAAAAATCACTGTACAGGCTACATTTTAAGAGTATCACCTGTTTGTTGAAATTAAATACCCACTTTGAAAACATTTTAAGTCTTGAAAACTTCTCCTGATTGGACCTAGTTAACCAAACTTAAAAGTAGCTCTAGAGTCATATTCTGTAAACCACATCAGTTCCCAAAGACTTACGGGTATTTGCTTTGTATTCCCACTAGTTTAAAAATTACCTGACTGATTATCGAGCTAATTTTCTGTAAAAGGTAACTGGACACGTCACAAAATAGCTACTACTCTTTGAAAAATCAACCCCCATCTATCTGTACAAATCAAAAATTAAAGTCAAGAAAAACTGTTAAGAAAAGTTCACAAAATTAGAATACACTTACCACTTGGGTAAAGTTCCTTTTCAGCAAGTATCCTTATAGGCTTTTAATGCAGTTAGGTCCACGTGTATGACTGGATGGGGGAGGGGGAAGGGTAAAAAGAAACACATTTGCTGAAATTTACTTCTACCCTAAATATACACGTTAAAATTTGCTCCTTTCCAACCCGCTGAAAGCGATGAATCCCCATCCACTCGTAAAATCGAAGATAAGGCTGCTTGGCAGTACCAGCGGGGTTAAAGCCCAACAAGGTATGGGCGAAAACGTGCACGAGCATAAAGTTGAAAAACCCACAGGTATTAGTTTCACGTGCTACTGAAAAGACCCTTAAACACTCAAGCCCGATCCGCAGCCGTCGGGAACTCCACCGTCCAGCTCCCGTCAGAGAAGCGGCAGCAAAGGGACTATTCTTCACCACCCCTCCCCCAATCAAGACCTCGTGGCTGCAAGCCGGGATAAAGAGTTGTTTCCCCAAGTGACGCGGTCGGGATGGCATGCGGTCGGTTTCCCCTCTTGGAGAAAGTACAGCAACGAGCCGGCCATCTTCAGTTCCCTTCCCTTTGCTCGGCCTCAGAAACACTTAAAGGGGAGCAGAGCACCCGCGACTGCAAAGTGCCCGCCACACTCATGGAGCCCGGGCCGGCAGCACATGTCGCACAAGGGGCCGCGCGGCCCGGCGGTTCCCCGCGCGGCCGCCAGGGGGCGGTGGGTCAGAGT
>NW_004567111.1:10858720-10870426 GCF_000260355.1 Condylura cristata
CTCCCTCCTGCGAGCGCACGCCGCGCGGAGCCCGCTCTCCCGGCCGCCCGACGGGGACGCGGCGCGAGGACGGGGGGCCACTTTACACAGCAAGCCCCGCGTGGGTCTCGGAGGTAAAGAGGGGCCCGCTTCGTGCGCCCCTGTGCCGAAGATAAGTAACATGCAGGGACGTAACTCTCACATCGAATCGGGATCACGCAGTGCAAAGATCATCTCTGACCCAGAAGTCGGCGCATCACGCCGGAGACTCAGGAATGCGCGCATCGTGGAAGTGTGTTCCCTGACCCAGCCGCGTGTAAAGCGAAACGCGTGCCGGAGCAGAGGTTTCGCAGCTGCAATACCTGCTCCTCCTCCCCTACCCCGCTGCCTTTAGGGAGAACGCTCCACGCTCCTGTGCAGAGTGGGTCCCGGGAAGAAACTCATGCACAGCCGCAAAGCTGAGAGCAGGAGCCCTCTCAGGGGCACCTCCTTCTGCACATGGTGGACGAAGAGATTCCAGAACTCTCAGAAGCTTAATTGTTACACAAGCGAAGATGCAGGACGTTGACTGCAAATAGCGTCCTTGCAAAGCGGTTTTTAAAACCCACTGTGTGTTTTTTTTTTTTGGAAAGTGTGTTAGGGAGCTTTCCAAGTAAGCTCTGAAACACGTATCACCGGAAGATGTCTGTGCCCAAACGTTCACATTGTGGACATCAACCCTCGCACTATTGTTTCGTGCTGTGCTTTCTGTCTCCTTTCATCATGCTCTACTTGCATTCAGTTATCAAACTAGTAACGACATGAAAAATAAACAACTACCTCATGTTTTTGTTGGTCCTTTATATCAGCGATTTTCCACTTTACAAATCAAAAATAGATGGCCAAATCCGAGTTTTTATAATATTTAATGTTTCTATAATTTGTCATTTATGAGGCTTGACAGGGGAAAACTGATTGCTAATTTTATTAAAATTTTAGTTTACGTTACTTTTGGAAAGCAATGACTAATAGATCATTTTCTTTCTTTCTTTAAAAAAAAAAACCCACTATCTTCTGCTTTAAATTAGACTGGCTGGGAGGAGGAGCTTTGTGTGTTCCTCACACCCTCTGAATCATGGGAAATCCCACCTATATACAGGTTTCTTAGCAGAAGTGATTTATCTCATAGTTTCTTTCAATTAAAGCTAATGTTGCAATACTTCTAGTTTTCAAAGCTGTTTTTAGACATCTACCAGTATTTCTGGGAAATCTAACACACACAAGCAACTTCTGTGACTACAGTATGAGAAATGTAATTCTTAATGCATACATTTTTTTTTTACCGTAATCGGGATTTTGAAAGATGTAAATTCATTGAAATATACTTACTTGGAAATCCCAGAAAGTTTCACAATTAGTAGATTGTACTTTATTTTTAAGGGGTTCAATCAGCACTTCCTTTCAAAGTTAATAAATGCATGATTGTAAGTTTAATTAGAATAATTCAGAACTTTTCAAACCTAATATATTTGAGGATTAGCTTTTCTATTTTTTTGGAAGGCACTACTAAGTAGAAACTCATCCTCAATTGCAGTAGCCACAGCTACTGTGGTTATGATTTTGAAGATCAGAAAAATAACTGCTAACAAATGTCTTCTGTAACCAAAGAATGTGAAAATAAAGCTACCTGAAATTCCAAAATACACACACAGCCTTCTCAAGTACAACTAAAATGCACGATACTGTTTTTGCATAATTCAGGACATTTTAAATGAAATGAAAGCTCTCTAGCTCTCTTCAACTTCAGAAGAGTTCCATATACCTCACTGTTTACAGTATGTGCAACAAGTAAATACTTGTATTTTTCACTTTTCACTCAGATGCTCCAGAATCTGAAAAATGCTATGATTGAGAAAGGATAAAAAGTGCTGACCTTATTAATTACATTCAGAACTTAATTCCCCCCTTTTTGCAGTTTGACTATATATATCAGTATCAATTGAACAAATTGTGTTGACTTCTTGAAAAGCGATTTCAGTTAAAAGATTTGTTCTGTAACAGGATTTTAAAAAGCTAGTCAAGCAATAATCACATTCACATTATAGATGTGAAAATCTTATAAAGCAGGAATCTAATATAAATACAATAATTTTATTTTAAGTCTTGATTTATATATAATTTAACTAGTAATTCAGAGATAGCCTATAAATCTGTTATAAATATATTTCATGTTTTGGAAACTTGGCATTTTCAGCAGATTCCTATAGATTTCAGTATTTTGTTTTCTCACAGTATTTAATTTTTATGGGAAAGAAATTTAAATGCCACTTTGTCTTTGGAAAATTAGTCTTATGTCAAGAATATTTTAACTCTTTTCTTTGCATGCAGTAAACCATGATAAATAACTGAAATTCAATGATCAAATTTTGGATATTTACAACATATTTGTAAATGCTTGAGAAGACATTGTCTAGCCTTACTTGTGTTTTCTGGTTTACCTTTAGGATTTTTGAAATATTCAGTCCAAATTAATAATAACTTATTAAAAGCCTTTATTCTTATGCCATTGCTTGAAATTGTAAGAAAGAGTAAGGCAGAACATGAGATTATGAAAAGTTCAAAAATTACAAAATATTGCTGGTTACCAGGACTCTTTCACAAATAAATGGAAAGATTCAAGTCTCAGAGTTTTATTTATTCCTTAACAATGTTTAATCAAATAATTCCACTGATACCAAGGAATTTTATTTTCTTAGTTAAGAATTTAGAACATCTCCATTTTGTATGTAATTTGATAAAAATGTGTAACATGAAAATATGGATCATTTGCCAGAGGTGGCATTCTACGGTGACTATTTGAACTTACAATCCCACATACAGTTTTGAAATTAGGAAATTATAATTTTTAGAGGGAAAGATGAATGTTTTGTTTTGCAGAAAGAAGCAATTTGAAGAAAGTGATTTCTTTGCCTCTTTAACATTGTCACTGTGGTACTGTGGAGAACCAGAATGGAGTAACCAGTGATTTTTTAATTTAGAAAAACTAGACATATTAGGAATGCCACAAAAAGAACATTTCTACACTTAAGGAAATGTTCGGTGTGCACTGATGTTTTGCAACATGAAAACTGTGTGACTTTTAGAAAACAAATCGAATGCATTTTTAATTAAACATTTAAAGTTGATGTATCATGCTACATTAAATTTTTTCACTTATTTTTACTAGAAAGCTGCACAATCAAAATTAGAAGAAGTTTATTTTTTATTTCTTGTTCTTGGCTTACTTAAGATATCCTAAACCTGGCTGTACTTTACATCACCCAAGAAACCTATAAGACATACAATTTTCTGATCCTTACTTGCAGGTATTTTAATTTAGTTGATCAGAAGAAGGACAGGAATATCAACTTGTGGGGTTTTTTCTTCCAATTTCTTAGATCATGGTTTTGTTAACTCAGGACTGACAAACACTGGTACCTAGTTCTTGCATTACACAAACATTTTTATTAATTCATATTGCTGATTCATCTTGATAGATGTTTGTGTTGATGTCCATCCGTATGGTATATGTACATCATTAGTACAGAAAGAGACCATGAGAACCTGACACCCAGAAGATATTCTAAATTCTCATTTCAGAGTAATGGACAAAAAGATTCAAAACAAAAAGAAAGAAAGAAAAAAAAAGAAAGATAAACCTTAGGAGATAATTTTGACATTTACACTAACAGTAGCAAACCCAATTTGTAAGATAGGTTGTACACTTTAGAGTATTTTATTGTTTATTATCTGGGACTGAAGCTTTATGTAAGAAAGTGACTTAACAAAAGAATCATTTCAAACATAGATTATATGGAAATTAGGAAAGGACGGTCTCTTTTAGCGAACATGTTTAGACATAAATTAAACTTTTTCTCAATCACTTGAGCTATGAGAAAGGAATGATATTAAGTGAAATAATCATAAAATATTAAAAATAATAAAAGACAAAATGATGTGTCCCACTTAGGAGAATATACCAAAGGATGATGTGTTTAACCAATTTTATTTAATTTCTTGAAAATATTTTAGGTCTTCCTAATATTCTTTTAAATATTTAAACTTCAATATATATGTATCAGAGTACATAAATTGAGTCAGCTCATGATCTAGGTTTATTTTACCTGCTAATAGTTCCAGAAACAACTTAAGGTTTTGTTTATATAACTAACTCCTTAAAACACAGTTGTTAGATTTTACAAAACTACACTGAAATAACTCTACTCACCTTAACTTCAGGCCTAATGCTTCCTACATATATCAAGGTGATGAAGAGTTTATTTTATGTCAATTATAATTAATCAGATGGATTATAATTGTAAATAAATAATTTGAGTTTCTGAAAGCACTTTGAGAATAGAAAAGAACATGTTCAGATTGAATATTTGCAATGACTCAGTTGGTATATTGCTATAAGTGCCTAGTGAATAGATATATTGATATACTTACAAAAACATAACTGATATTTAAATGAAGTTTTCAATACAACTTTTTAGCAAACTGTAAACCTTTGTCCTCTATCCCCTAAATGCCAGTTACTGAAGCCCTTTCCCGATGCAGACAGACAATTTCTACACGTGGACTTATTTTTCATGTAGCAAAGTCCAAACAAGTGCCTATATTACAAAGTTTTGGCCAGGTAAAACCAAAACTGAATTGTAACAAAAGATGACTTTTCTGTCTGAAAAGATAAAGGGATAAAGACAATGCAAAATCTGGAGGATGAATGGGAATTCTGTACTACAGTTATCCTAAGAGAAATCAGTCTCTACCCAGCCTCAGAAATCATCCTTGAGAATGTAAATTATTTTCTGTGTTATCTGAGAATGTGTGCTAATGGAATTGTAGTGGTAAGAAGACCAGTTGTATCTGACATGGTTTTTTTAGGGGAATTTCCCCAAATTATGTGGGTGTCGAATTAAAAGCATATACTACTAAATTTCTCTATACGTACTTAATGCCCAGTGTTAAAATTTGCTTGCAAACATTTAGAACAAATTATTCTCCTTTTGGGGCTGGGGAATCAGGGTAGCTATTCTTGGGGAGCTGCAAGTAAAATTTATCTGGGAGAATTTTAAAATCAAGTCATGATAGGGAGGGATGAGGGGAGCTAAAGTTTATGAGCCATAAAAATCCACACAGGATGTCAAGTGAGAGGAAGCCAGAGCTCAGAATAGGTGTGAAGATAAGCCTTGGAAGAAGGTGCTGGAAATATTATATTTTTTATGTAAGCAATGGCTAGTATAAACATGTCATTGTTAGGCATTTATGATGGTTTTGTTAAGCCTTTTACCATGTATTTGTTATCTCTCAATTTCAAATAATACAGTCAGCTAGAATAACAAAGAGGAAAAAAATAGGGTAAGAGCCCAAGGCAAGTAAAAAAGTAAGCATTAGTGAGACAAATGGAAGGATAGTGTGGTTATTAGATGTCTCCTTCTTGCTGGCTTTGGGGTTCATTCTAAATCATTGTGCATGAATGAGCTCACTGCAACTATAGTCATGGACAGGACCATCAAATCAGTCACAGGTAATAATTAGCCAAGAGAATTCTCCACTTCAGTATCAAATGTAGGTGGTAAGCTGGTTGTTTCAAAAGGCATTGTTTGCATCTACAATTATTAGCTACAGAGGCTAGTTATTTCAATATCTATTGTTCAAGAAAGATTAGTGGTAAAAGAATTGGCTACTTTGAGGTCTTTCTTATGTTCAACTAAAAATTGCCATAGCTTATGTGCTCAAAAAATATTTGTAGAATTAATCAGTGAATCTGAAATTCTTAGCTGCAGACTCATGAATGCAATTTCCATTTTTGAGTGCATTCTTTTAGACATAGTTAATAAATAAAGCTTGTACTTCTATCTGAAAAGGGACATGGACTTTGGGGGGTTTATTTACATTTACGTAGTAGTAGAGGTAGGGTCTTTATTACAATTATGGTAGGAACCAGTGAGAGGTTGTAGCTAGGAAGAGACTAGGACTAAGAACTAGAGATATTGATAGTGGACACAAAAATCAACCAAGATTGTCAAGCTTTTGATTTCAGAAATCAGGAATGAGTTAGGAACAAGAGATAAAATATTGATAATGGCTAAAATAAGGGGTAATCAGAGTGGGAGGGAGACAGATTTTAGTAGATTGGGTTTTGACTGGTAACTAACTGAATGGAACATTAGTATAGTCATTCATTCACACGTATGTGCTTGTGGAGGTACATGATTCATTCTTTAATTTGGGGAACTGATAGTGATAACAACAGATGGATTTGTCTGCATGAGAGCAGCCAGTTAATAATCATTATCTGGGAATATGATATCTCACACATCAAATTGGAATATTAGGAAATGTAAAGAAGATATCCAGGATTAGAAGAGACTTTTTGCTTGCAAAAACAAAACCCACCAGCCCACAGATCCTCTACAGAAACTGTGGAAAGCAGGTGATGATTATAACAAGAAAAAAAAATCAAATACCAAGCGCCAGGTATCATAACATTACCTGATAAAATTGATATGGAGACAAAATTCTGTCCCAGCTGGAGCTTCTTCCATAGCTCCTCTTCAAGAAGTGTATTAGCCACTGGCAATCCAGAATCAATAGGAGCAAGCAGGTCAGTGCAGGCTAGATTGACAGATAAATGACAAGCTAAGAATGGGTAGATTCCAAGATAAACCACCAGGGCCACCTTTTACACAGTGCTTCTGTTGCTGGAGGGGACACCTTCTGGCATCTTTTATTTATTTATTTTTACATTTAATTTTTTAAAAAGATTTATTTATTTGTGTATCATACAAGAGACAGAGTGGGAAGCAGAGCAGATGTATTGACATACACTGCTGAGGGGGGCAGCAGGCAGGTCAGGAGAGGTCTGCCTCACCATGTGGGTCACCTCCAGGGCTGGGGATCGAACTCATGTTGCAATGGCTGCAGAGAGCTTCATAGTGCTGTTGTGCCACCCAGGAGGGCCCTTTGGCATCTTTTAATTCCAGGTAAGATTAAATGTTACATGTTCACAGTACCTCATAGGTGTGTTGTGCTATAAAGGTACATTCAAACAATATCAGTTTAACTAGATTCAAAAATATAGAGATTTAAAAGACTTCATGTATTTTTTTATGATTGGACTTGTTAGGAACACCCTGTGGTTTTGTTACCTAAACACTGCCAATCTAGGTAAAACAATCTTGTTAATCATATGTGGGATTACTGGTCATTGGGAATTAGTCAACATGCATACATTTAGTCTGAACCTTCCCAAGGTGTCAAAGTCCTCCTTCAGTAAATCTTTAAAGAAATAATAAAAGTGTACCTGCTTTTAAAGAAAATCACACTTTTTTTCACTTCCAACAGAAACTGAATAAATAATAAAGTTGCCATTGTTCAGAGGAAGAAACAAGACAAAAAAATATTCTCACACTGCCAATTCAGTACAACAGAACATAGAGACAATAATACAGATTAATCCCTTTCAATTTGGAAGTGGTCCATAAACATCTGGCATTTCTATAATTATTTACTAAGGCTGGAACAACATATACCAATGTTTAAAGGATGGGATATTTAGAAAGAAAGAGAAAAACAGACCCATGTGGGGATCCCAACATATTGTTTACTATCCTATTGCCCAATCTCCATTTCCTCATCTAAAAAATAAATGTTGATAAATCTACATTATAAGGTTGTTTTAAAGAATTAAATGAGATAATAAACATAAATAGTTAAAGGTCATAGATAATACCCAAAGACTCGAAAAAAATTAGTTATTATTAACAATAACATAAAATTAAAATATTTTATGATAAGGATTTTTGTCAACATCTAGATTGTTTTTATTATTGTAGAGATACCAACTTACAGTGTTATATGTACTGAGCCAGAATATTCTATTTTTAAGAATAAATTATAGTGACAGACGTTGTAGCAATTTTTTTTCACCATACATGCATCTGTTTACCTATCAAATCACCTTCAAATTTTCCTACGTAGACTGCTGTGAACTCATATACACACATGAAGAAAATACACTTGAACCTAGACATGCAATCAGTATAAAGGGATAAACTTACTTTCTCCTTTTCTTTTTCCCCTGGTTTAAGAGTTACAGGAATTAGCTCTCCCTGGAGGTACAACAGGTTAAAGCGCAGAACTGAACGCTAGCTGCAGCTGCTTCAGCATGAGTTGGACCTCCACCAGAGAGGTGACACACATGGCTCGTCAGACCTCTCCTATCTTACCCGCTGCTCCCCTCTGCAGTGTACTTCATCGATCTGCCTGTTCTGCTCCCCACTCTGTCTCTGGTGAATCCTCTCACTGACCCTGCACTTCTAGCCTGCATCCCAATCCTGTGTGTGTAAATAAATCTTTAAAAAAAAAAAGAGTTATGGGAATGAAGCATAATTTCTAGTTTGCCTCTAAATTGATGCACTTGATCTAACTTGTCCCTTTTGGGCCAAAACTACATGTTCAATAATGAATGAATTAATGAATTCGTTTATTCAACAAAAAACCCTTGAGTATGGCAGAAACGTGTAACACAGAGAGCTTGTTTTCCAGGAGAAATATCCATCGAATGGACGTGTGTGCAAGGATTGTATGGGGAAGGAGCTGACATAATGCCTTCCAGTGAGAAGATGCAGCACACAGTGTTTCTTTGTATGTGTCTATACATCTTTAAAATAAACATACAAAAAGTGGGTCCCGCTGATATGTCTGTGCCATTTCAGTTTGTTCATAGAGAACTGAATCTGAGAGTTGCTACCATTTGTTGGTGGGTGAAGAGCAGGAGGCGGGCAAGGGACACTGACTGTTCTCTTTATTTATGTGAGAGCGCAGATCACCCCAAATCTCTCAAGGTTCTTTTCACTAGGGCTTATCTGCTTCTTCCTGTATCCCCACCCCAAGAACTGGAGCCAAGAATTTTTGTCAATTCTTCATAGATTGTGTTTAAAACTACAACTGGCTCTAATCCTTTCCTTGCTATATTTTTTGTTTTATCTTAAAACAAAGACAAAATATTTTTTATCATCTTTGTCATCTTAAAATGGTACAACTTAATTTGTCATCTTAAAATATACAAGTTAATTTACTTCTCCTTACATCTGTTGTCTCTCTACTTGAATATAAGTTTTCTAATGGGAACAGTTTTCTTTCTTGTTTCTTCACACCCCCAAAGATTCTGGTTCTTTGCGCTATCTTTTTCTTAATTCCAATATTGTTTTACTCAAAGTCATTTCTCCTCCAGCTTCCCCAGTGTCCTTCATATGATGTCTTTGCCACTGATCAAGGCAATAGATAAAGGCAGACAAGAAAAAAAAAACAGAGAATACATATATTCCAACCATTATTTAAGAAGCCTTCATAAATGTAATTTCTTGTAAGAGCAGTGCACATGTGTATGAGAGAAAAAAGTCCCTACTGTATCTATGATTATAGTCTATTTTGAGGAGATGTTAGTTTATTATTACTCATGGTGGCCACAGAAAGACATCAAACTTCAATTAATTGACATAATTATACACCAAATTGTCCTATCACAGAGATGCTGATTTTCCAAGGATTAATCCACTGGTGCAAAGATATAATCAGATTGAGGTCAAGCTTGATAGACCAATGGAACTATAAGTAGTTTCTTTGTATTGGTAAAACTTCTAGTTAAGTGTTTTTGGAAACATAGCACTTTTACAAAGCAGGGTCTGAAAATAGTTTTCTAAAATGAACTGTGAATATAATCAGCAACTTTTGCAAATCTTTCTTATAAACCATTAGTGATGTTGGCTATCAACCACAGTGTCAATACACTTTGAAAGAGGCTTTAGAAAACATCAATTTTATAATTCCCTTCAGTGGCTTACACTGAAGGAAACATATAATCTTTTACTAAGGTTTCAAAACTACAGAAAGTAAGACAGTTCAGAAGCGTATTTTGGGAGGTACCCAATCATTTAGCGTTGCCTCCCGATTCCTTTCAGGCAAGACTTACCACAAAATCGTCTCACCAAACAAACACATCAAATGCAGACGTTACATTCAAAAGTCGAAAAAAATCTTTATTTTGCTTTGGTCCAGAGAGACTCTCTATGGGGGTACACATGCATATTTTTGGCATGCTTGGAGCTATAATAAATTTACTAAAAATTATTAAGCACTTGAACTTTTTTTTAAAGATTTATTTATTTATGGGGTACAGGTCAGAGATGTAGGGGCAGTGAGAGGATTCACCAGAGACAGAGTGGGGAGCAGAATAGGCAGATGAAGGAAGTAAACTGCTGAGGGGAGCAGCGGGCGGGCCAGGAGAGGTCTGCCACGCCATGTGGGTCACCTCTGGGGCGGGAATCGCACTCATGCTGCAGTGGCTTTAGCTTCTTAGTGCTGTGCTTTAACCTGCTGTGCCACCAGGGAGGGTCCTGAAAAAAACTTTTAAAAATAATTCTTCTGTAAAGGTGCAAAAATATATTTATAAAAGTGGCATCGTCTCCAACAAAATGTGCAAAGGTTTTTTCATTCCTTAGATTGAATGTGAAGAACATAGAACTTGCAAGCCAAAGGAAGAAAGTGGAAAGCTTCAGAATGTTTGAACATTATTGATGTGATAGGCACCATTCTGTTAACTTAAGTGTTGTCTCCAAAATAACAAAAATGTAACGGTACTGTCTGCAAACTGGGAGGAAAAGTTTACAAAGTTTGGGGAAAGAAAAAGAGAGATGGGAGAGTTTCAGCCAAACTATGTATAAGTGAAGAAATTTGGGGCATTTTGTTCGCTTCAGTTTTTGCCTCTGACGTGTGGGAAACAAGGTACCAGAGGCTGTGGGTTATTGTTTTGCTGCTTGCTCATAAGAGTGTGACTCCTGCTATTCTATTAAGAATAATCTCTTTCATTAGACCTCAATGAGATCAGTACACCCTTAGAAATTACACAGTGCATGCTGCTTTTCTATCAGAAACTTACTTTAATTTTTAAAGAGATTTGCATTTATTTATTTTTGTATAGAAGAGGTGAGGTGCAAGCCAGTGGTGCAGGGGTGAGAGGATTCACCAGAGACAGAGTGGGGAGCACAACTGGTGGATTGACTGAAATATACTGGTAAGGGGAGCAGCGGGAGGGACAGGAGAGGTCTGCTGCGCCATGTGTGTCACCTCCCTGGCTGGGAATAGAACTAAGGTCACAGCAGTGACAGTGCTGAGACTTAACTGCAGGCTTCCAGAATGGCCCAAACACTTAAACTTCAACAAGCATTTCAAAATACACATAAATACAACGCACACACACTTTCTAGATCAAAATAAAAGTGGTTTTGAGTTTTAGATACAGCTTGTGATTTCACATTGGTTGTTTAGTAGAGTTTTTAATCCAGTCATCTACTTTTGGGCATTTGGGTTGATTCCATGATTTCCTTAAATAGGGGATTTTTTTTTAAAGATTTATTTATTTATGCATAAAGAACTGGGGTACAGGCCAGAGGTGCAGGGGCAGTGAGAGGACTCACCAGAGGCAGCGTGGGGAGCAGAACAGGCAGATTGACAGAGTACACTGCTGAGGGGAGCAGCTGGCGGGTCAGGAGAGGTCGGCTGTCTGCTGCACCATGTGGATGGATCACCTCTGGGGTAGGCCGGGATCGAACTCTTGTAGAAGTGGCTTTAGCTTTTTAGTGTTGTGCTTTAACCTGCTGCGCCACAAAGGAGGGCCCTTACTCCCAACTCTTTTTTTTTTTT